>NC_081415.1:370229808-370829808 GCF_030272615.1 Cryptomeria japonica
CCTCGAAATCCCAAAGTGATGTTCTACCTATTTTCAGAGCCTCAGATCCCAAAATCCTAGAATCTTGATCTTCTCTACATTTTGTGTGTCAGACTTTGGAGTTTTAGGATCCCAAAACCTCGAGGTTGTTTGCATTAAAGGGTTGTATGGTTGCACGAGGGAGGAGTATAAATAGTGCAAAATTGGCCCTTTTGGCTCATTTGTGCACTTAGTCATTCCAATTATCTTAGCTCTCCTTCAGCGATTTTTCTCTCTGCGGTGCACATTTTATTGTCATGTTTCCTCTAAACGGTTGTTGTTGTCTTCCTCATTTTCTTTCTTCATGTTTCTTGCTTTTGTAGTTTAGAGTTTAGTTTATATTTCATGCTTTCAATAAAATCAATTTGTTTTATCAATCCTTAGATTTTTGGCATTATTCTCGCAATTTTGGGATTTCGGGTCCCCAAAACCCCGAAACCTCTTTTGGCCCTACTTTGAAACTTTGGGTCCTGAAGTTCTGAAGTCTCCTTTTGTAGAATTTTACCCCATTTTGGGGTTACGGAACCCCCAAATCCCAAAACCCATCATGCCTTGAATTGTATACATTGGGATCTCAGAACAATGGAATCCCAGAAACTGTGAAGAATGTTAAGAACCCCCCTCGGAACCCTAGAACCTTGGAGTTCCAAAATCGAGTCTTGTACGATTCTTCCTACCCTAGTATTCGAAAACTCAAAAGTTTCAAAATGAGTCCTTTTTATTCTTTATCCCATCTCGGGGTTTCAAAACCCTAAAACCTCGAAACCCTAAAGTAGGTCCTTGTTCCTACATTTTTAAACTCGAGATCCTGGAACCCCAGAATCCCGAAATTGCTTGTAATGGGTCCTTTTTAGACATCGAAACATCGGAAGCCCAAAGTTTTGAAGTTTCTCATACTTTATCAAATATCATGTAGCTGATTGAATATCTTTTGTTGCAGGTCGATGCAGGCTTATGGAACCATCTACTTCTAATCAAAAGAAGACCAAAGACGAGATAAAGTTGGAGAAAAACCCACCCACGATAAAGTACCAATACTAGTGTCAAACCTTGGTATCCAAGCTAGGTAAAGAAATACAATGGGTGACCAACATTGTTGTAGGACACATTGAGATAGAAGACATCAGAAAATAACTGACTTTGACTAATCTAGATGCACCATATAGATGGATCAAGAGATCTGGACTGGTTGAAGCCACAATCTTCTTGCAGGCTATGCAATCTCCTGAGCTAATTCCCACAATAGCTGAATATTATAATC
Organism: Cryptomeria japonica; assembly: GCF_030272615.1. NCBI lineage: Eukaryota > Viridiplantae > Streptophyta > Pinopsida > Cupressales > Cupressaceae > Cryptomeria > Cryptomeria japonica. Next base: position 370,231,088 of record NC_081415.1, read on the forward strand.
AAGAGACCAAAAACTGTGTGGATGCAACTTGTAATGTGATAATAGATATCTTGCCTCAGATTATTGGTATGACATACAATATTCCAGAAATGGATGAAGTACACCAAACTACAAAAGAGGAGGCAACCTCCATAGTTAAGAAGAATGCCTCAAATTATAATCACCACATCAATGAGGCTTGGCTGGAGAAAACTAAAAAAATAGACCTTAAGGAAACAAACATCCTAAGGGAAAACTTAAAAGATGCACCAAAATATTTCGTAATCATGCTAAGCCATTCCTTTGGTCAACCAGACTACAAGCATTTCCATTTATGAATGTTTCATTATATGTATACAATTTTGATAGGGAAAGAGTATTTTGATTGGGCACAAATTATTTCTGATAATATCCATGACCAGTTGACCAGAGTATTGCAAATGAAGAAGTTCTTTATGATTTCTTATATTATATGGGTAGTGGTACGAGCTGGCAAATGTCCAGGTCTTAATAAGGAAGGCAAGTTGGGAGAAAAGCCATGACATAAAAGGGTGTGGGAATATTATACTCAGCTCCCCATCACAAGAGATAAGTTTCACTTGAAAATAAAAAATGACTTGTTCATATATGTGGTCATTTTTAAATTGACAGGTGATGTAGGATATAGAATTTCACCAGAGGCTATGAAAATGGGGCTACAATTGCTTTTGACCCTTAAACATAAAACCAGGCTCACATTCCCTATCTCATTGGAGTACTATTCTTGTGAAAATCTGCAAGTAGCTAAGGTAGCTAAACAAGAACTACAAGACCTTAGTTTAAATGAGTTTTATTATTCAAGAGATAAATATGATCCCTTAGGAGAACTAAAAAAAATGATGGCTCTTCCATATCCGGGTCACCAGCTAGCATTGGAAGACTTTTGGGTGGATATGCAAGACAATTTTGAGGTTCAGGAAAGAATGTATCATAGATTGACATTTCCTAAAATCAAGAACTTCAATATAGAAACTAACATCCCCAAGGATCTTAGAGATGATGGAAAGGTACTCGATCCAGTATATAAGGAAAAGGGGATTGATAAGAGACCACTCTCTCCTATCTGGTGGTTAGATTAGGAAATTGTTGATTTAGATATAGTTTCAGAAAAGGTGATAGAAAGAACAATGCAATGGTTAGGTTTGAGGATTAGGAAAATCACCACAAAAGAAAAGAAGAAAGGTAAGGCTACTGATAATCATCAATCCAAAACAACCAAGGAGTATGCCAGAAGGACAAGGTCAGAATCAAGAAATAATAGTCCTATTGATCCTGAAACCACTGCACAAACAATTGACAATAAAGAACTCAAGAGACAGCTTGATACAAAAATGAAAGAGTCACAATTACTCAAAACAACTGTTGAGCATGAGATAACCATTGGATTACAAGAAATTACACAAGCTTCCATTCATCCTGTTGTTCCAACTATTGGGATCATGCGAGGAGAGGGTACTTCGCATGCTAAAACCACTAAAGAGAAAGTTCTTCCCATGACACAGACACCGACACCTACTCTCGTTCCAATACAAGAACATGTAATTTTTCACAATATTGAAACTCTCTGATCAAGATGATGAATACATTGTTGTAATTACTCAGAAAAACAAAGGTGAAACAAATCAAAGACAACCTACTATAGTTCATGCAACACCTAAGGCCCAAGAGGAACTTGAAATTCAAGTGCAACCTATGGAGGTGCAAGTGAAAATGATGGAGGAAGAAGGACATGAAGAAGAAGATGAAAGAATGGTCCTTACTCCTAGAGATCAAGAGATGTTAATCAAACAATTGGAATGTGATGGATAGAAATAGACAACCAAAATAGAAAAGGTGTTTGAGGAGGAGGTTACCAAAAAGTTAGAACAGTTAGCTAAATAACAAGAGTTAACTCTGAATCAGGTCCTTCAAGCGAACCTCACTCAAAATTTATCTGAACTTCTACAACAGCCATAGGTTCATCCTCTCTAGAAAGAATAGGAACAATGAGAAGACAAAGAGACAAAATAGAAAAAAGAAACACGTAGGGTTACTGTAGAGGTAAAAGTGCAAGGGGGAGATCAAGATGATAGTACACCACAATGGATAAGTTTTACCTTTGCTAAGAAGAAGAAAGTCATCCTTTCAAGCATCACTTTGCAACAAGTGATTACTGAATCTCCAAGTAGAGCCAAGAAGGTCAAAACAATTCATCATCCTTCTAGAACTAACACAGGAGACATAATCACAAGTATAGCAGCTTCTATACCGACTACTGAAAGGCAGTCTCAAGCCACCTTAAAATAACAAGTATCAGAGGTCAGTTTGGGTAAATGGACCAAGTTGGGAGAGGTTGCTACTTTAGTTAATGCAACTTCTATTGTTCAGACCAAGATGGAGAAAGAACATAAGACCAAAGAAGAAGTGAAAGCACAACTGATGGAATATAAACAATTGATTATGTATATAGCCAATCCACTTGACTCCAGAGTAGATGACACCTTTCCATCTACCTCATCTCTCTCAAAAGGTGATATAAAAAAAATATATGATATGAGAGAAGTGGCAATAATAGTCAAAACATGGGCTCAAGATCACTTGAATAAAATCAAAATGTTCTTGCAAGATACACTGGACGTATTTGAAGAATCCCATTTCAACGAGAAAGTTCTTATTTATTGTTTTGCACAATGGGAACAACAACTCCTTAAGTTCTCAAAGAAACAAAATATACTTAAGAAAATCCAAAGATTGGGAGAGGAGGTGATTGCAAAGGAAGACCTACTAAGAGGAGAAAATATGAATAGCCTACAATCATGCATAGACATTTTGGACTTAAAGATAGAGATAATAGACTAGTGCCAGGTTCTTAAAGAACATCCCCCACTCCTCAATGTACTTGAACACTATGAGCAACTCATGGTTAAACTATTATGAAAATATGGTTACAACCTTAAGCAAGATGGAGTATTGCATCAAGAAACTATACTTAGTAGGTCAGATTCTTACATGGCTGACCACTTTGCAATCACTATTGAGTTCAAAATAGAAACAATGAATAGATACATGTATGTGGTATTCCAGTGTCAGGGAGCTGAGGTGATACTTGATGAAATGGTTAGTAGGCTAGAAAGTACAAAGGAAGTACTCAGGGTGTCTAAATTCAGAATCTAGTATATTGTTGACCCTCTTGTTGCTTCCATAGACTGCTTCATCAACAACTACTAGAACTACAAGAAGAATAGAAGATAAATAGGTAGTTAGCCGCATAATACATGCCAAACAATATCATCGCCATAAATCACTACAGTTCATCAATTGGCACTTTTTGTTACACTTTTTTTACTTCAGCTGATGCACCATCAAGAACTTGAACTACAAGCACTAGTTTAGTAACAGTTAAGTGGATTTCATAGGTAGCGAATTGCATGTCGACTGTGATTTCCATCTTTTTATAACTCAATCTTAGGCAAGATTTATTTCTAGGGTGTAGGGATGAAACACTATAAATTGTAAAGTTTGGGGCCATTTAGAGCGTTCGTGAATTGATGATTCAAGGTCATTTAACTAGAGAATTTAGTACTTTTTCAGCAATTTCTTTCTTAGATCTATTTTATTATATATTTTTGAAGATTAATACAAACTAAGTTGTGGATTGCTTGATCTGCAATACGTGTCTTTGTAGTTGATTTTCTTCATTGTATGGTATCTTCTTTCATTTGAGTTAGAAACTTGTCCTTTCAATTTTATTATTTTTTGAATCATATTATGCATGTAAATGGTATATGAGGATGAAATAGTAGAGCAATTTTATGATCTTTTGATATCCAATTCTATTTATATGTGAGTTGATTGACTTTGCATATTTTTCGAATGTTATTTGAATGTTGATTGAATGTTATTGATAATACCTCTTTGTGATACACTGACTTTGTCATGCGCCTAGTTGTTAAGTATTGGTTTTATTATTATCTCTTATTACCTGAACCTATCTTTTGACGTTTCTTTATTAAGTGGAAATCAGAAAATACAATAAAGCATTTTGTTTGTTTTGTTCCAACTAGTAGGCTCCTTAACAGATACAGTTAGATCAGCCATTGAGTTACTCAACACCGTCATGACCTGACTACAAAGACCTTGGAGTTGTTAGTCTTAAGATTGACTCCTTTTTAGGAGAGGTGTTATACATTATCATATCCTACCTAACTGTTGGGGAGTGTGTGAAAACACCCGTCAACAAAAAAGGGCACTAGAGGGAGGGGCCCAAATGAAGCATTTAGAGTTATCATTACATTGTCACAACATGATCTAACATGGTACTCCCAGGAGATGGACTTCTCCAATTTACACAACCTAACCTTGGTTACGAACAAGAAGAAGTCATTTCCCAACTCTATCCTCTTTATTATAATAGTAGAAATAATTACAAGAATTAGTTGTGCATGCACAAAGTGCTTGATAATGAAAGACAAAAAGGTAGACACATAGAAGTTGAAGTCCAAAGACAACTCCTTGCTGAAAGAAACCCTCACCCACCTCCTTAGCCACCAAGAAATTGAGGAGGAAACAAACTGGAGTATATATCATCTTTCTCTCTAGAGTGAGTTTATAGAGTTCTTAGGAGCATTCCTTCCCCATCAGGTGGTGGAATTAGGACCCATTAAAGAGAAACAAAGCTAAGGGACAGTCTTCAAAAAACACCCCTATACAATCATCTCAACCTACCATAGAAAACCAAGTCATATCAAGTCCCCAACCAATTTCTTCACCTTTTGTGAATCAAAATCCACCACAACTTTCAATGACATTATTTAACAAGACTCATACACCTTTGGGAAACATACCTAGAGGAATTCATGACTTGCTTAGGAACCTAGATAAATTTTGTAGTAAATATGAGTTTGGGGGACCTAGGACAATAGAAGAGCATATCAAATCTATCAAGGATGCAGTTGTCCATAATCATATGGAACATGAAGATGTGGTATGCCGACTCTTCCCATATTCACTTAGAGACAATGAGTATAATTTTGGTATTTAACACTACCTCCAAACCTTGTTACCAGTTGGGATACCCTGGAAAAGGATTTCATTGCCCAATTTTGAGTATATGTAGATCCAATAACCCTATATCATTAGTTTTCTTGATTAAGGGAGTTTCCAAATGAACCCTTGACTACTTTCAACACAAGAATCCAAAGGGCGTACAAGAGGTTGCAAGACCCTTATCAAATTGCACAACTAGTAGCCATTGAAGCTTATTTTAGGGCCATTGATCCTTGGAGTGTGATTTTTATCAAACAAATTATAGTTGGAATAGATAGAGATTCCTTGGAAAAAGTCTATGATTTAACCATAAAATTGAACCAAGAATTGAATTAGACGCCTAGAGGGATCAGACATAACCTTCCTATTGGCATGAATTATGGAAATTACAATCAGCTCCTAGGAGTAGCATCATCAACACCAGTCAGAGCACTGACAATGTATCCCATTTCTCTAAATGAACCTCGACCAGTAGAAAATAAAAAAGAAAACCAACAAATGGTGACTCTACCCTTACAATGGACCAATCCCAATGCTACTGCTTCCCAGGTTCACTTCAATGATCAAACCCATGAAATGGTTCAACAATACAATGCTTCAGGTTCGGTAATGACAAACCAAGCAATCACCTCAGCACCTGCCAATCAAGGTTCACACCTCTCCTTGGAAGCAGAAGCATTGAAGAAAATACTTTCCCAAGTCCCTTCTGACTTGAGCCAAATGAAGATGAATCATCAAGTAGGGTATAATCAATCATAGTCATATAACAACCAATGTGAGTATCAAAATCAAAATCAAACCAAATATATAACCCCAAACCTTACAATAAGAAATGGAACACTGGTCCAAATAATGGGGGTGTCAACCATGACAAACTGTTAACATGGTTGACATGAATTTTATAACTAATTGGTGTAGGTTACACAATACAACATCATACTTGGAAGTCAATTATGCTTAGATGGAGAAGATGATTAAGATCGCTAAAGCTGATTCATAGCTAAAAGGGTGTACCACCAAGGAACTTGATAAGATTAACACTACTATGCTAGTTGATACCTTCCTGTTTAGAGAATTTGAAGTAGAGGTTGAGGGTGAGCCACAAATTTACGATGCGCAAGATTTTCAGAATACAAGAAACACTTGCAATTTGATAAGTCAAGTAAAAGGACCATTTACTATGCCTATACCTCCCATGGATGGGAAAGTTCCACCAGATCCTACTATGAGTAATAATCCTCCTCCACCTTAGGTCTTCCAAGGAGCATGTTCCAAACTTGGACAAGGTCAAGAGTACTCCATGAAGAAATTATATGATGTTACAAGGGAAATGGAGAACATTGCTACCACAATGTCTCTAATGGAAGTATTTCAGAATTACCCCAAACAAAAAGAAGCTCTCCTCAAAAGGCTTGATCAGCTGGAATCCCAAAATAATAAGGTCAAAATGGAAGGAGTGGAAGAAATTAATTCTACTCATCCGGATGCAACTAAGAACCCACTGTTCTTGCTGAGTATAAGATTTTCAGGATGAATTTACACAATTGTTTGGTAGACTCAGGTGCATCTAGAAATGTAATGCCTTACTCTATCTGTCAGAAAATAGGAGTTAATCCAGTTCAAAACAACAACAAAGTAGTGAAACTGGACAAGACTAAGGTCAATGTAATTGGGGAATTGAAAAATGTATACATCCAACTAGGCATTGACCCTCGGGTATCCAATTATATAGATATTCAAGTTGTGGACACCTAAAGTATATAGGATGCTTCTCAATAGAGACTGGTGCAAGAATTTGGGTGGTTACTTCTCCTCATGTTTCACCTACCTATGACTTCCATGGAAAGGGGTGAGTAATTAGATATGGATTGATAGTGAACCAAAGTTGAAGAAAGTGATTATCGACTATGGAGCCACCAATGAAGTAGTCTATATTGAAGTAATCCCTGGGGTCTACAAGGTAAATGAAATCTTAACCTTCACAATCCCACCTACATTTGTGCCTCAACAACTTGATGTTGCTAATAACCTCAAGAGGTTTAGGAAGTTTATTACAAGGATATGACAAGGGATGCGGTTTTTAGGAGATGAACTCCAACTTGAAGACTTGTTGTTGCCACAGTGGTGCATAATTCATCACCAAGAACAATTGGAGGTAGACTACATTTCTTGTAGGAATGAAGTTACAAAATTAATGAGTCATTTCCTTGAGGAAGATAATGATTACAATACGGCACCTGAGGAATGTGAAAACCAAGATTGCAAAGTAGATATTCTTCAATGGGAGGAGAATAAGAAAGCAATTTATCAAACCATACCTCTAATTGAACCTCCACTTGAACAACCCATTCCCATCATCACTAGAGTTCTCCCAAAGATAGAAAAGCTAGAGATAGATCAGACTTAGGAGCCCATAAAAGCCATTCCCAAAGAATAGTCATGAGTCTTAGATGAAACTCAAATCCCTATAACACCCATGCCTAAGAAGAAAAACACTAAGAAGTTCAAAGATGAAGTCTGGCTCCTCAAACAATGGATCTAAGTCGAAACAAGGTAGTGGGGTTGGACTTGAACTAATAAATCCTAAAGGAAAGGATTTCCTAGCCTCTTACTAACTCCAATTTCCTTGTACTAACAATATGAATAAATATGAGGCTTTAGTCAGAGGACTCCTCTTCGCCTTCAAGAAAGGTGCCAAATGTCTAAAGTACAAGGAGATTCAGAGTTAGTAGTTAAACAAGTGAGGAGTTAGTATGTGTGCCATGACAAAAGTCTTGTAGCCTATAGGAACCATGTATGGGGACTAATCAAAGACTTTGATGCTTTTGACATCCAATCAGTACCCCAAAAGAGGAATGGTATACCAGATGACCTGGCCGTTGTTGTAAGTATGTTAGAACCCGCGAGTCAATCTCCTTAGAAAATATTTTTAGTAGAATTGGATCTGACACCTATTATACTTGACAATATTACTCACTTCAAAGTCTTTGAAGATGATAGACACATACAAACATTCCTCGCTAATTTTGGTGTTTTGAAGAACAAATTATAGATGAAGATGACAGGTCAGATGCTGCAATAGAAGAAGGAAAAGATGATATCCTTGATCTTCCCACTAATGTCATTCCCAAAGGGATGGTAACCTTAGAACACCTTTTTGACTCTATTTCTAGGGTCAAAGAAAGGCTGACCACTGACTCAGAATCTGAGAATTATGAACCACATAACATTAGTCAGGAAGGTCAAGAAATGATAGTATATATTGGGAAGATTTGCACTCCCATTGAGAAGGAGAAAATCTTAGAAATCTTAAAAGAGTTTATTGATGTAATAGCTTGGGGCTATGAAGACTTAAATTTTTTTGATACGTCTATTATCACAAATTTCATATCTCTAAATCCCAACACAAAACCGTTCAGACATAAGCAATGACCTATTAATTCACTGATTTAACCCCTCATTTTCAAAGAGATCTAGAAGCTACTCGCTGCTAGGATTATGTTCCCCATTCGCCACTCCATGTGGGTGGCTAATATAGTGATGGTATAGAAGAAGAGTGAAGATATCAGGCTATGCATTGATTTCTGCAATCTCAACAAGGTATAAAAAAATGACAACTATTCCTTGCCTCCTTTCGATGAGGTATTCCAAATTGTAAGTAGTTAGCAAATGATGTCCTTCCTTGATGTCTATTTTTTAGTACAACTAAGTGTTGGTCAACTATGAAGATCACTAAAGAAAAGAACAACACCAAGTGGGATACCTATGCATACCACCAAATGTCATTTGGGTTAATAAGCGTTGGTGTTGTTGGTTCCCAAAACCACAGGTTAGAAATCAAAGAGTTTTGCCACTTCTCTTAATGACTTCCAAATCAATCTTGGCCAACAAATGGGAATAATCGATAGATCAAATTCCCCTGCACTTCAGGCTTCTCTAAACCAAGGCAGGTGAACCTATACCTGAAACCTAAATCTATAGGTTAAAGACTTTTCTATAGCAAATTTAAGAAATTTAATGACTTCAAGATGGCAATTGTTCTTGAACCCAATCTCATTATCTAAAAATTGTAACTGCTTGCTTATAAATGAAGATTTATAAAGTAGTGATTGTATGAATTAGAAATATGTTTCGTTAATGAAGCTTTCTCTAAAAATACTTGATTCAAATGTATAAAATCAATAAAAGACCAGTGCCTTGATTCTTTATTAGTTTAATATCATTTCAAATGAAAAATCCTACATTTAACCTTAGAGACAATGTTAGTAACTTGTTAATGAAACAAGACCATCATCTCAAAGGCTTCTATATGAATTGTAATTAAAATGTAACATCCAGTTAGTCTTACTGAATTTAAATTTTACTTGTAAAGACCAATAAGACAGTTTCAAGTTTGCCAACCAATCCTTCAAACTGAAAAAATCAATCTTAATAACAACATCATAAGATTGCACAATGAAAAAATCTATGTAAATAGATTTATCTAAGGAACTGATCAATTAATTGAAAAGATAGATACCATCATGAATAAAAAACACTTGAATCTTTATATTGAAAATATGATACTTAAACTAGTTGATTTCAGTGTATATCATCCATCAACTTGATACTTATATACAATGAGTTCATAAGAAATGCATGAAAGATTGTCTTGATATAAAATTCTATACTTGTGATATATGTCTTTCCTAAAAGATCCTCTATACATAGATGAGGATTTAGTTTGAAAATAAAAGGGCATACCCTTTCATTAAAACTAAAATTAACAAAAACTAACTAGAAACTAACTACCTAAACACTGCCCTAACAATATGAACAAACTAACAGACTATAAGATGCAAAGTCACATCTTTGAACACCCTTTTGATATTTATGGTTGATCTCCAAGCCTTTGATCGCACTTCTGAATATGCTTCAAGTATCCCTATGATTTTTAGGCATCCACATCATAGATGATATCTCTGACCACAATCTCCAGAGTGACGAAGTTTTCCATATGCTCAATTGTCTCTATCATATCAAGTCCATCAGACTGGGCAATGTTAAGGGAGGCACTGAGAAGACTTTGGCATTCTAGAATCCATTTATCCTTATCCTTAATCTATCCATTCTAATCTTTGATCTCTGAAAAACCATGTTGTACTATTTCCTTACATTCATCAAATTCATTTTGTAGTTCTGTGTCAAAGTCTTCATGCCTTCTCAACAACCTTTGTTCTCCTTCAATAACTTTGGCATCTACATTGGACATTGTCTTATCATGTAATAAAGTTCCTAATCTATTATAAATCCGATTGTGAGATATCACATTATCTATATTCTTTTGATAAACAACCCAAAAATCTTCAAGGAAACCCTACAACTTTTCAAACCTTTTGGTCAGTAAAATAGAGGTTGCATCAACCCTCACACTCTGCATTTGCTTTTTAAACCTTTCGTTTTCCAATTGCACTTCTTCACATTTATTTTTCCATTGAGACCCATCATGGATCTATGGCACAGGATGTCCTCCTCTTTTTAGCAACTCTTCATATAGTCCCTTGTATTGATCTCTTTCTCTGACCACTTTGGCTAATTGTGCTTATTAAATTTTGAAATATTGATGCCCATGTCAATAGTAACAATAGGATCCACTTCACCAACTTTTAATTTCATCATATGACCAAAGGCTTTATCCACATCAATGATCTTCGATCTCTTATTTGGAGGGTAAAAAGCCCACAAAAGAAGATCCTCTTCACCCTGGTCAAATCTAGAGCCAATATACATATCATTCACTCCATGAATATCCAAGTTAAATTCCTTATTCTCAGAATGTAACATGCTATCAAAAATAAATGCTGCACTCATATCCCATCCTGGAAAGATGATGATGCCTGCTTCACTAAGAAGTTGTCTTCCCCTTTGAGGGGTTATAGTAGTTAATTCTAAATTGATTTCTTCCTTGAGTTTCCTCAATAGTTCTGATTCTTTTTTAGGGGTTATGATTGGGATAGATTCCCTCAATTTTTTACCTTTGAAATTATATGAAAAGGATTTAAATTCTTTTGACTTGATAAAAACATCATCAAACACAAAAGCATAATGCTCATCATATGATGCATTACTATGGATGTTCATCCTGGCAACAATTTGTTCTTGTATGTTAGGTTCTTCTACTGTGCCTGGTGCTTGATTCCTAGATACTATCTCAACATCTTTTGACTCACTTTCATTCTCCTCCTCTTTGGTTTCCATTTCCAGCAAAACAATATTCTTTTCTTCCAAATTTTTGTTTAATTCATCAATGGCCATCTGGCCTCTTCCTCATCCATGTTCCTAAACATATCTCCTACTTCCAAGTAAATATGAAAATAATCTCCCAAATTATGGCCTTTCTTACAACTGTGAATATACCCTTCAGGGTCATAATTGACTCTAGCAGTATACTTGAACAAATTGTATTCTTCAATTAATTTCCTATTAATGGATTCATAATCCTTTGTTGATACAATGGTGAAGTCCCCAAAACTAAGAGTCCTAGGCAGGAAAGCTTCCATACGCATATCTCCAAAATGTCTAGCATTTGACACACTTAATTGTCTCACAATCTCTAGATAAACAATCCTGTCTGGTACAAATTTTGGCAACACATATGGGGTTCCTTAAAAACCATAAATTTTGAAGCAAGTAAAATCATATGAACAAACCAATCACCCTAGTTGTGATTGACAATACCTCTCTCATCAAAAATAATAAGTCTCATAAATCTTTTAATCTCAGTGGAAATATGTCATGCCCAAACTTTTGGGCAAAAACGGAACAACAATTTTTTTTTTTAAAACAACATAAATACATAAAAAATGTAATAGATAATTTTTGTCTTAACTAAGGGTTAACTCAGGATTAAAGAATGATTTACTAAAGTTGATTTAATTAACTAAATCAATACGGCGACAATAATTAGAGAAGATTAATTATTCCCTAAATGAGGTCATCACAACTTAATTAATTAATAAACCCTAATTAAAATTTCTCTAACAATTGTTCAAGAGACATTAATTATCTCAACAGTATTTAAAATACTCAAGGCTAAATAAAATAATGTTAACTCCTATTAAAATAATTAATTGAACGTACGTGAAATACACTTTTGAATATAACTATTAAAGTTGACCAAATCAATTAATATATTTGCCAAATAAATTCATTTTATGCTAAAGTCAAATTTTAAGACCCCTTAGACATTTAAATTTCAACTATTTAAATATTCGACCAATAATGACCTTATAGGCTAAAATTTTACATTATACAATTAATAAATTTCATTATTAAAATCCCCCAAAGGAATTTTAACCCAAACATCCATATTTATTTAAATATGAAAACTGACTATATAAAATTTCTCATTAATAACCCTTGTTAATAAAATTAAATCAATTATGTGAATAACATTACCATATAAAAATTTAATCCCTCAAAAACTAATGTAGGAATAACTTCCCTAATTAATTAATTAAAATGAAAAATGGGTTTTTAAAATAACTTTCCTATTTAATTATTTAAAATGTAAATGGGCTTTACCCATCCCAAATTGAAAAGAGTCCCCCCCCCTCTTTTCAATTTTAAACATATTAAATTTTGAACCCTAACTAGAGTTGGATTATTTCTTATAACTTACCCATTCTTTTCTTTCTTTCCAAATGCTAACCCTAACCCGAAAATGGGTTAGGGTTGCTTATCTTAACACATCTGTTTTTTTTTTTTTAAATGCTAACCCTAACCCGAAAATGGGTTAGGGTTGCTTACTTTAACATATCTCATTTTTTTTTCCTTTCTTTTGGTGTGTGTATGTGTGTTTGCTTCTAGGGTTTCATGGCGGTGAAGGAGGGAGGCCAAAGGCACAGGGCGGAGGAGGCTCTCAGGCACCACTACGGATACCCACAGTGGCGGCCAGTGCCGCTCACTGTGGATACCCACAGTGATGGTCATGAGCTGCTCACTGTGGATACCCACAGTGGTGGCCGTGAGCCATCCACTATGGTTACTATTGGCATTACAGTAAGAAAGATTGTTGGCATTTCAATATCAGGAGATTGTTGATATTCAGTAAGGATATTGAGAAGGTTGTTGAAGATTATTGATATAATTGAAGAAGGATGATAACTATCTTTATAACATTATTTTGTCATTGATGTGAAGAAATTGATTATCTAATTCAGTATGATGTTACCATATCTTGAGAAGATTGATTAGAAGAGAATTAAGATGTTGGTAAAAGACACAGAAAGAATGTGATGAATAAAGAGAAGGAATAAGTTATTCAATGGGCAACTATTACCAAGTTAGACAATGATGAGATCATGATGTTTAGATTGTTTTGATATCCTACATATGTTGTTGATTGTAAGGTTAATACTATACTATGTCACCGAGCAAAGAACCTAGTCGGTAAACCCTAAGGAACCTAGTTGGTAAACCCTAAGGTTATTGATATCGGTTAATGAAGGCGAAATGTCTACCGAGTAAAGTTTAGTATTTACCGAGTTGCAACCGAGTTATGATAGTGCACATTGGATGGATAAAAGCATTATTTAATGAAGGACAATGATTAGCTGGAGATGTATAAATGATTGGTATGTTGTGCATGAAGTTTGTTAAGGATCTATGGCAAAGGAAAATCGGTAGGAAGATCTACAACACAGATTGAACTGCAATAACCTTATGCAAGTTCCAAAAAGGGAATGCAAGTCCCTAGGCAAGGTAAAATGTTTTCAGATCGGAAGGATACATTGAACCTGGTCAAATTTGAAGATCTGATGGCTAAGATTGATCATGGGAAATGTTATCAAGGAGATTTAGCGGTTAGCAATTGTTTATAAATAAGGAATTGTTAATAAATAATGTATGCGGACAAGTGTATGCACAGGGATGCTACATAGTGATTACTAGGCACAGAAACTTGAAGACCTGTTTGAATAACAGAGGAGAGAGCCCAGTAGAGGGACAAGATAAGTCCTATGACTAGATTGTTTTGAGCAAATAAGAATTTGCTTTAGCATTTTAGATGTGAAGTTGCAGATAGATTTTTATTACTGTTATTTTGTAAGTAACAAAAAATCTCTTAACCGAGTGGACTTAACAGTCTTATTTGTAAACCCTCTAGCAAGGTAACATTCTAAGTGAGTGTTTGAAATCCTTTGACAATGTCACCTCTAACAAAGTGAAGATCCTAACAGATCTGAGGGAAATACCTTAACTAGGTCACATCTAGCAATATGTTTGTAAACTTTAACAGGATTTGCTTTTAACAGAGCATACTCTAGAAGAGTATATTTCTTAGTGGGTCCGAAATCCCATAGTGGTTTTTCCCTATTTGGGTTTCCACGTTAAATCTAGTGTTATGAGTGTTATTATGATTATGTGTTCATAAGTTTGCATGTTTAGCAGTTTTTGGTTAAGTTGTTGAACTATAAGTTACCGAGGTTGAATCTGTTGATTTTATGGAAGTTTAAGTTTGTATGATTCACCCCCCCCCTCTCATCTTGTTATCTATTGGCATCTATATTTTATATTTAGTATCAGAACTAACAGTTACCCACATTGGTGGCCCCATGCCGTCCATTGTGGTTAACCACAATGGTGACAGCCGCCCACTGTGTTTTACCATAGTGACTCGGCTAGCCCGAAACATGCATTTTTTTTTGTTTTTATATTTTTTTATATATAATTTTAAATGAAAAAAAATATATGTATATAGGAGCATAGTTAAGGGAAAAGGTGCATTTCCGAGTATATAAATTTTGAATATATGAATATTTATTATAGGTTTATATATATATATATATATGCACTATATGTTTATTCTATTCTGAATACTGTGATATATTTAACCTGAATATATAATTGTTACAGAACATTTGTATAGACTTGATAAACTATTTCTCTTATTTTTTTAATAAAAAAGCAGAATATTAAATAGATGAAGAATAACAGAATATGTTAAATAACAAAATAGAGTAGATCTGTTTTCCCCTATTTTTTTATATCAATAACATATAGTTAATTTTTTTGTTTTGATTTAATAATCCTATAACTAGATTTATATTCTTTTCACTAACATGCTATTATAGAATGTAAAATGCGACAAAATATTTCTATTTACAGCTGCAACTATCATTTTCAAAAAAGACATTTAATACAATAAACTGCAATATCTAATGTATCATCATTATCTAGGTTTGGTTATTTTTCTACTTAATATGCATTTACAAAATAGAAAATTTAGCAAAAATTAATTTATTTACAACTGCAATATAAATCTTTCTAGAATCCATTGATTTAATAATAGCAAGAAGCATTTGCCTATTAATTTTTTGGTGTTTAACTATAGACAGAAATAAATATTTTTCCTCTTTTATTAAAAACTACATTACTAACATTTAGATGATTTCATTTCTTTCTGCATTAAATAATTAAAACAGAATAAAATATCATTTTCCAATCTTTTTCCAGCAACTCTATCAATACAGAAATAATCAAAAAATGCATTCATCTCATTTAAAGGATAAATACTCCAGGTTACAATACAATGCCTTTTCTTTATATTTCATGGCAAAACTTAGTCAAATAAATACATTTTTCTTTTCTAGCAACTTAAATACAATAAGAAACTATTTTTCTTTTATGCAACTAAAATACAATAATAAACTCCTTTTTCTTTTCTGCTACTAAAATACAATAATAAACTCCTTTCTCTTTTCTACAACTAAAATACAATAATAAACTCCTTTTTTTTTTCTTTCTTGCAACTAAAATACAATAATAAACTCCTTTTTCTTTTCTACAACTAAAATACAATAAAAAAATAGGATCATCTCAAGATTTTTCCTCTAATGTTTTCCCGAGCAAAACCTGCAATAAAATTTGAAGGTTGTGACCATGGAGGCTCACCTCCCAACCTAGGCTTACTAGAAGCCACCCCCGAGCTAAGAGAATCAAGGCTAGATGGGAAACACACATTCAAACACATACAAGAAGAAAACTCATAACAACAAAAGACACTCCCAACCCAAGGATTAAACAATGTCACTTGTGTGACTTTTCAAGTGGGGTGAAGGTGGACTAAGTACCTTGAGGATAATTCTGCAAGTAGAGAACATAATGCCATATCAAAGCTACAAATATAACACATCAACAGGTTACAAACTTGTCCCTATAATCCCTTATGTCCCCCAAGGCATACAAGCCAACAAAACTCCCCTTATGACCCCCATTGCATAAACAAATCACAATGCAGCAAGGGCCACAAAATCCCTTGAGAATCACTCTCTTCCAAAGAGAGCGTCTCACTCATAAGCTGTCAAACAACCCTTCACCCCAAGGCCAGTCTACCATCCCAAGGGTGAGTTTGGCCTTGAAAACTCCCAAAACAATAACATAAAAAAAAATCAACCAAAAACACATAAGGAAGAACTCAACATCTTCCTACACATTGTTGGCAAATGCACACTTCAATGAGAAATTGTAGGTGATTGAAGGTTTTGTCATTGATAGCAACCTTGCAATCATATGATACCGATAAGACAATTATACCGGAACCAGCAATGACAAACTATACATCAGCACACAGAACACCGAAAGTGAAAGAAAGGATACCTCATATATAAGTCAACATGGTGAGTTGTAAGATGACTCATATATGTATGAGATCATTATAGAACATTTGGTAATGAAGGATAGGCGAAATAATGAAGACCTAATATGCAAATTTTAGGTTAAGGGTTTATATACAGAGCTAAAATCGGTACTGGATCTGGCATAGCAGATGCTATTTTGAAGCAGTACGAGACATTGGATTATTATAATCCATTTTTTAAGTCAGTGTGACTTCCTTTTGTAATTGAGTAGTGAGCTCTAGGCACTTGGCCTTCTTGCATGTGCAGGCCCCTATTGTAGCAGTAATATTCCCTTATTGGCCAATAAGTGAATATTGTGGGTCACAAATCCCACCGAGGTTTTTCCCACACCGGGTTTCCTCATTAAACTACTGTGTTATGGTGTGCTCTTCATGTGGTTATTGTTTTTCTTGTTTACTGCATTAATTTTGATTTATCGGTACACTGTATTGACATGCTTTACATGTTTTAAATCAAGTAAATCTTTAAACTGATTAGATACTGATTCACTCCCCCTCTCAGTATCTTTGGGAATCCTAACACACATTAAAAAAAAACAATGGAAAGACAAATGCAACAACAATATTTTCAAAAACAACAACATACATGAGATAGGAGTTCAACCAACCTTAAATCTGCCAAAAGGGTGAGAAGAAGTTGTAGGAGAGCTGCCCAAATCCACAACTTTTTTCCTTCAAGACTTAGCCAAAATCTTCCCAAAACCTTACAAAAATTTCTCACAAAATGTAAGTCTCCAAAATGGAGAGTGAGTGATCAAACTTCTCTCTCCTAAACTATTCCCTATGAAGACACTCCTCACTCTTTCCAACCCACTTGGGAAGGGTGAAAGATATTCATTGGTTGGTCTTCCCAATACCTTTACAGACTCTCTACCAAAGACACCTCAAAAAAGGTAAAAGTAATGGGGAAGAGCAATGCCACTCATGAGGAGGGTTATCTAACCTAGGAAGGATCTTCTAAAGATGAAATTCGGCCAACTTGGGAAACTCAATTTTTGGGGAGGCTAAATAGGCCCTAGGGAGTGGACACATGGCTAAATTTGACCTTCATCCATAGGTACATCATATGGCCCACTAAAAATGCCCCTAACTTGACCCTAGGAGTTAGTTTAACCCCTTAGAAGTCCACCCAAAGTTTACCTACGGGTCAACCCTGAGTTGACCTTTCTAATGGCTCCCTATCCAAGGCTTTCTTGGGACCATTCTAAGATAATTGAAAAATAATTGGTAAAACAAATTTCCTCCAAAAGGGACATGTCATTTCCAACTCATCTTACAACACGTGTCAAGTGACACCACAAAAATAATTACACATCACTAAAATACAGATGGCAAATACCCCTTCTTTTTGGAATTTATAAATTAAAAAATTTCCAAATGAAACATACAACCAAGCATAACATTTACAAATTAAAACACATTTACAAATGAGGTGTTGTCTCTCCAAATAGACAACCCTTGGTTTCACAATCGCACATAGACCTAGGCTTGATTCTCCGAATGGTTTCCATGGTCACATGGAATAATTTTCCTGCACATCTCACTTGCACATTAGTAATTCAAAAATCACATATAATATTATCAAAAAAGAATACAATTTAGACATCGCATACAATTTCAATTATAAAAATCAAGTATCCAATTATTTGATAACATCCACATAAATAATCTACTAAATGGCATCATCATCATAATCATGGAATTAAATCATTTATAGAGAATGCATCCACAATTTCTAGCATCAAAATAAAGTACTACAAATCAAAGTAAATGAAATAATTATATCAATGTTATCCACAATACAAGATCATATAAAATTTGGGTCCATAATGCATAAAAATATAGTATCCAAAATAGGTCCAACATGAAAATAATTGAAATGCTATGATGGCTCAGGGTAGGGCCTCACACCCTCCCCCTCTAGGCATGAATTTCCTCCTGGAGTTCATCAAAAAGATGGGGGTACTGAGATCTCATCTGCGCTGCATCCTCCCATGATGTCATAACCTCGTCATAACAATCCCACTGGACCCTAACATGGTCCATCTCTCGATGTCGAAGAGATAGCATCCGGCGAGCCAAAATGCAGATGGGCTCTAAAGCTTGCTACTCATCCGACTCCACCTGCAAGGCATCCCAATCCAGAATATGAGACTCATCATAAATGTACTTCCTCAAAACTGATACATAAAACACATCGTGGATGCGTGAAAGGCTAGGTGGCAAAGCTAGACGATAAGCAACTGGTCCTATTCTCTCAAGGATTTCAAATGGTCTGACAAAGTGAGGTGAAATCTTAGAACCCTTTCCATTAACAGATTGAACTCTTATGTGGTCGCACTCTCAGGAAAACTCTGTCCCCAACCATGAAGCTATGGTCTATCCTCTTTGCACTTGCATACTTCTTATGCCTATCCTGTGCCTCTCTAAGGCGATGTCTAATCAAAATCACCTGCTGCTCCATATCATGAACCATCTCAGGACCTATGGCTACTCTATCTTCAATGCGGTCCCAACTCAAAGGTGTCTTGCAAGGTCTATCGTACAAAGCCTGAAAAGGTGGCATCCCCAAAGAAGTGTGATGCCCATTATTATAGGCAAACTCTACCAAAGGAAGGTACTCTTCCCATATGGTCTAATGATCCATGACATACATGTGGAGCATGTCTTCTAACACCTGGTTTACCCTCTCTGTCTGTCCATCCATTTTCGGATGATAGGCTATACTGAAGTTGAGTTTGGTGCCCATTGCTGCCTGTAATGCCTTCCAAAAGGAAGAAGTCAAGAGGGAGTCTCTATCTAAGATAATATTGCATGGAATTCCATGAAGTTTGACGATATCTTGCAAGAATACCTGTTCCATTGTTGGTGTTGTGAAGGTAGTCTAAACTGGTGAGAAGTGGGCCACCTTGGTCAACTTGTCAACTATCACCATGATGGCATCATGACGATTCGCTGACATAGGAAGACCAATAAAAAATTCCATCGATATAGTATCCCACTTCCACTCTGATATCACATGAGACTGGAGCAACCCACCTAGATGGTGGTGCTTTTCCTTGTTTCTTTGGAACTTAAGGCATCAGGCTACTAGTACAGCAATGAATTGCCACATACCTGGCCAATGATATAGCTGTCTCAAATCTGCATGCATCTTCTTAACTCTGGGATGCATTGCATAAGGAGCTCTATGAGCCTCCAACACAATCAAATCATACAATCCTCCAAAAGAAGGTACATAAATGTGCCCTCTATGGTGTAATAGTCCATCAAAATCTAATGAATAGTCCACTCTATCCTCAATACGGTCCCAACTCAAAGGTTTCCTTCAAGGTCTGTTGTATAAAGCTTGTAAAGGTGGCATCCCCAAAGAAGTGTGATGTCCATTATTATAGGCAAACTCTACTAAAGGAAGGTACTCTTCCAATCTGGTCTGATGATCCATGACATACATGCAGAGCAGGTCTTCTAACACCTAGTTTACTCTCTCTATCTATCCATCCATTTTTGGATGATAGGCTGTACTAAAGTTGAGTCTGGTACCCATCGCTACCTATAACTCCTTCCAAAAGGAAGAAGTGAAGAGGGAATCTCTGTCTGAGATAATCTTGTGTGAAACGCCATGAATTCTAACAATATCCTACAAGAATACCTATGCCACTACTGGTGTTATGAAGGTAGTCCAGACTAGTGAGAAGTGGGCTACCTTGGTCAACTTGTCAAATATCACCATGATGGCATCATGACGATGCACTGACATAGGAAGACCAATGAAAAAGTCCATCGATATAGTATCCCACTTCCACTCTAGTACCACATGAGACTGGAGCAACCCACCTGGATGGTGGTGCTCCGCCTTGACTCTCTAGCACTCAAGGCATCGGGCTACTAGTACAACAATGAATTTCAACATACCTGGCCAATGATATAACTGTCTTAAATCTACATGTATCTTCTTAAGTTCGGGATGCGTTGCATAAGGAGCTCTATGAGCCTCCAACATAATGAAATCATGCAGTCCTCTGGAAGAAGGTACATAGATGCACCCTCGATGGCGTAGTAGTCCATCAGACTCTAATGAATAGTCTGCAAATTTCCCTTCCAGGGTGACTTGAGATTGCACTACCTTACATACCTTTAGATACCACTCATCCTTTGGCAGCTGCTACAATATACGACCTCTCAAATTTGTGTCCATAGTCATGGAGCATATCTCATGATGTCTCCTACTCAAGGCATCTACAATTACATTCTCTTTCCACTTGATGTAGTGAACATCAAATCATACTCACATAAAAACTCCATCCATCTCCTCTGATGAGCATTAAGATTAGGTTGAGTGAATATGTACTGCAAGCTCTGATGATTTGAATGAAGCTCAAAATGATGACCCAAAAGAAAGTGTCTCCACCTCACAAGTGCATGCACTACTACTGTAAGCTCAAGTTCATGCATAGGGTAGTTAATCTTGTGAGTCTTAAGTTTCCTAGACTCATAAGCTATAACTCGACCCTCTTGCATAAGGACTGCTCCTAATCCATCTAAGGAAGCATCTGTGCATACCATGAAATCAACTAAGGGGTCTAGCACAATAATAATAGGTGCACTAGTGAGTGCCCTTTTTAGATCTTGGAAGGCCCTCTCATACCTTTGTGTCCACTCGAATTTATTTTCCTTTCATTGAAGGGATGTAATAGGATGTGCAACCCTAGAGAACCCCTCAACAAAGCGTCTGTAGTACCTTGCTAGACCCATGAAACTCCTGACCTCTGTCACACTAGTTGACATTGGCCAATCCAGAATAGCTCTGATCTTCGATGGGTCAACTGAGATCCCATCACCAAATATAACATGTCCTAGATATCTGACCTCTAATCTACAAAATGTACACTTTGACAGACTGCCATACAACTGATTGTCTCTCAAGCACTACAATACCTATCTCAAGTGCTCCTTGTGCTCCTTCTCATTCCAAGAATATACCAATATGTCATCGAGGAACACAATCACAAACCGGTCAAGGAAAGTGCAGAATACCCCATTCATGAGACTCATGAATACAGCTAGAGCATTCGTAAGACCAAATGGGACCACGGTGAACTCATAGTGGCCATACCTGGTATGAAAAGCGGTCTTGTGGATATCGTTCTCTACAATCCTCAACTGATGGTACCCTGACTTCAGATCTATCTTGGAAAACACTTTGGAACATTGAATCTGATCAAATAAGTCATAGATCCTAGGAAAGGGATATCGGTTCTTGATGGTTACTTTGTTCAACTACCTGTAATCCATACATTACCGAAGGGATCCATCCTTCTTCTTCATGAAGATGACTAGTGCGCCCCAAGGAGAGATGCTAGGATGAATGCGACCCTTCTCTAAGAGTTCCTCAAGCTACATCTTGAGCTCATTAAGCTAATTTGTGCTCATCCTATATGGTGCTCTCAAAACTGGCTCAGCTCCTGGTACAAGATCTATGTGAAAATCAATCTCTCTACTAGGTGGCATACCAGGTATCTCAGAAGGAAACACATCTGCAAATTCCTCAAGGATGGGATGTGTTAGTGAATAGATTTGTCCTTCAACAAATACATACACATACTAACTCCAAATGCCCAAGATAAAGGACAAAGAGCACCAATAGTTGGGTAGATTAATTGATAATCTTCCTCTGAATTGAGAGGTACAGCTCCCTCTTTACAAGATTTACAATGAATTTATTATATAGTTGATACACTAACACTTTTAACCAGAAAGCATTGAAAGGCTTCAACATTTATCCATCAACACAAATAAATGCCTTCAAAACTGCAAACCTAAGAAATTTCTGAAAAGAATATTCAAAGAAGAGTTCACAGACTCTGATTCATAACATTCTTGCTGTATAAATTCAAAGCAAAATAAGGACTCAACAATGACTAATGGCTCGATCGATACTCTCTCGTGCTTCATAGAGCAAGGGGGATCAAGCAAATCAATACAATGTGAGTCATCCAACAATCAATAATAAACATGAATTGGAAAGGATTACAGAGGTAGCTGATCATCAAATTATATTGTGCCCATAATCAACTTAAGAAAGATTGCAAACCTAAGAATGCACAGATTCAAAGATAACACAACATTTCATTAATAACCAATCATTCTATCATCCAAACAATTCATATGATAACCACAATATTATTTGTTGCTCCCAAAATCACAGTTTTCGGAACCCTTTTCTTTTCTTTTTTTCCCATATATATAGTCTCTCTCTTTCTTTAAAGAGACTTTCAGTTTATCAATAATTGATTCTTGAAAAGATAATTAATCAATCTTTTCTTTTATCTTTTATCCTCTTCCTGTAACTTTTTTTTTGTTTTAAATCTTCGAGTCTTTTATTCCAGAATTTTTATAGACCCATAATCAGAGATAAATAACTTTTGCCTGAGATAATATTTTTGTGATCGTTTCGGTGAGGATTTAGAAAACTACGTTTCCCAAATCATATTAAACTTTCAACACGATCCAACGGTTCAATTGAAAGTTATGCCCCCCACACCGAGCCTCATTTTTTTCATCTCAGAAAATCCGTGGTTCCAAATTACTTTGAAAATTACAAACATTAGCCATGCCAATGTTATTGGATTTTTGAACTTTTTTTGAAATCTGGAACTCACACACTTTGAACCTGCATCTGATGAATCTTTGAATTTTGAATTTGAACTTTTGAAATCGAACCTTGAATCTTGAACCTTGAACCTGCGCGCTTGAACCTGCGTACTTGAACCAAAGAAGATTCAAAGTTCAAGTTCAAAGACCAAAAATTACAATGAACCCGAAATTTGAACTTTGAAGTTTTTGAACCTTTTGAACTTTTTGAACCGCTTGAACCTTGAACTTGCAGGGTTCAATAAGAAGGCTCAAAAACATAAACTACACTCATATTATATTTTCTTTATCACTTTGTTTTCATATTTGGCTGCGCATTGAACCTTGAACCTTTTGAACCTAATAAGGTTCAAGGTTCAAGTTCAATGACAATTGTTCCTTTGGGCTGCCATAGAAAAACCTACATAACTTTTTACTGAGGGCTCTATTTTTTATAAAATTTTAACTATAGAATAAATAAGCTGAGCAAAACATAACCCAGAAATCATTTTTGCATAAGAGACAAAAGACTTGAGATTTAATTATTTGGGTATATGGGTAAGCTAAAAATAAAACAATTAAAATCTCTCAGCTGACATGGAGTTTGGCCACAAAAACTTTAGCATTAAAATATTAACAATATCTGATTTTTAGCTGATTATGAGACTTTAGGAATGAACAAAAATATAGGGGTAACAGGATGATCATTTAGGGAAGGCTCCTTCTCATTCTCTTCCTCTCTATCACTGATGGTGATGGCAAACAAATGGCATCCCTTTCGCATGCTCTGCTTAAGCTGCATAGCGGAAATCATACGAAGTGATATGAGCCTTTGAATCCCTGAAATGACTATGGAGGTACCCTGATCATCCACACACTCAATCTTTTTTTGGCAACAATCCAACTTGGCTCTATGGGCATATAGCCAATCCATGCCAAGAACATTGCCATAAGATCCTAGAGGTGTGACTTGAAGGTCTACTAAGGTGGTTGTACTCCCAATTTGAAGCTGATAACCCCTAACCACTGACTCAACAAACACTCTAGCTCCTGAAGCCAACTCCACTTCCCAACTAACACCTTGCCTAGATGCTACTAGCCCACAACGCTCCACTACCAATGGAGATATAAAAGAATTAGTAGCTCCTAAATTAAACAAGATAGAAATACTGCTACCTTTGATCATACCTGTGGCCTCTATGACTGTGGCCTGATGCTCTACCTGGAGGTTGTCAACCGCTATGAAGACTCTATGGGACTTACCCATGTCCCCAACTGTAGGCTCTGAACCTGCCATCCTTTGATTGCCTGCCATCTGACCCTATGGACACTCTCTCGCCATGTGTCCCATGGCCCCACAAGTGAAGCAAGCACCACATGTCTGGAACTGAGCACCTTGTGACCTAGAGTATCCTTGTCCTCCTGTCCTACTCAAACCACTAAAACAACCCCTAGAGGACTGTTGAGTATGTGTCAGAGGTGTGTAAGGACCCTGTGATTGTTGGTTGCGCCTAGGACCCTTTGAATGCCACTACTTGGGATTAAAGCCCTGCTAACCCTATGGAGGATTTTGCCTCCAATTCTACTGTGACTACTGTGGAGGAGGGGGTTTATAAGACCCCAATGTATTCCTGTGGTTACTCTTCCAGTGGGGTTTCTGAAACCCAAAAGACTACGGTATAAGGTTTCGGTTTTGATGTCGATCCCGCATGTCCTGTGATCTACCCTATATGGCAACCCGAAGGCTTCCTAGAGCTGCCATCCTAACTGGTCCTGCTATCCTGACATTCAACCCTCTAATAAACTAGTTGACGAGTAACTTTTCATCCTTCAGGTAGTCTACGTAGGGTAAGAACTCAAAGAACTTGCTCTCATATTGGGACACGAAGAGACCCTTTTGCTGAAGGTCATGAAACTCGTCAATCCTATGCTACCTATAGTTCTTTGATAGGTACCTATCTCTGAATCTCTCTGTAAATATGTCCCAAGTAATAGTGTCCCTAGATAAATCATTCTTGTACTCCTCTTGCCTCCACCATGTGGAAGTCATCCCTCTCAGAAGGTGAATGGCAATTCGTGCCTTCAAATTACTCTCATAGGGATGCAATTTGAAGCACCTATCTAAACTCAAAAGCCAAGCCTCAGCCTCTACCCCATCGGTGGTACCTACAAAGGATGGTGGTTGAAGACGTAAAATATCCCTGATCTGATCCCCGGGATCACGGGGTGCTCTCTCAAAAATAACTTGTGTCGCTACTGCAGGTGCCTCAGGTAAATGGACTGACTCGGTCTCATGCTCAGCCTGGGCCTCTATATGGTTAGGAGGTGGACTCCTACTCCGCACCCTACCTGTGGATCTATGACTCCTAGAATTCTGGTGCTCTACCTGATGATCTACTGCTGGGAGCCTATCGTGAACTATTCCTATCAAGTTCTGGAGCGCAACCAAAATGTCTCTGTTGGGGTCAATCGGTTGTTCGAGAGGAGCTTCTCGATCCCCTTCTGGATCTAGCTCATCCTACACAACATCCTCGCATACCATGTGAACACGTCTAGAACCCCTACTGTGCTTACGAGCTTGTTGTGTAACCGGCGACGTCCTTAATGATCAATAAAATAAAATAAAATAAATAAATAAAATTAATAACAATTCTTAAAGAAAATAATATTAAAAGAGAAACGTAATGGAGAAAGGTTCCTAGTGTTGGAAACCTGGCTTTGATACCAAAATGTCATGCCCAAACTTTTGGGCAAAAATGGAACAACATTTTTTTTTTTTAAACAACATAAATACATTAAATAATCTACATTAAAAATGCAATAGATAAGTTTTGTCTTAACTAAGGGTTAACTCAAGATTAAAGAATGGTTTACTAAAGTTGATTTAATTAACTAAATCGATATGGTGACAATAATTAGAGAAGACTAATTATTCTCTACAAGGGGTCATTACAACTTAATTAATTAAATTAACTAAATTAATTAATAACCCCTAATTAAAATTTCTCCAACAATTGTTCGAGAGACATTAATTATCTCAACAGTATTTAAAATACTCAAGGCTAAATAAAATAATGTTAACTCTTATTAAAATAATTAATTGAACGTACGTGAAATACACTTTTAAATACAACTATTAAAGTTAACCAAATCAATTATTATATTCACCAAATAAATTCATTTTATGTTAAAGTCAAA
Source organism: Cryptomeria japonica (assembly GCF_030272615.1). Lineage (NCBI taxonomy): Eukaryota > Viridiplantae > Streptophyta > Pinopsida > Cupressales > Cupressaceae > Cryptomeria > Cryptomeria japonica. Next base: position 370,257,639 of record NC_081415.1, read on the forward strand.
TTTTAAGACCCATTAGACATTTAAATATGAAAACTAACTATATAAAATTTCTCATTAATAACCCTTGTTAATAAAATTAAATCAATTATGTGAATAATATTACCATATAAAAATTTAATCCCTCAAAAACTAATGTAGGAATAACTTCCCTAATTAATTAATTAAAATGAAAATGGGTTTTTAAAATAACTTTCCTATTTAATTAATTAAAATGTAAATGGGCTTTACCCATCCCAAATTGAAAAGAGTTCCCCCCCCTCTTTTCAATTTTCAACATATTAACTTTAGAACCCTAACTAGAGTTGGATTATTTCTTATAACTTACCTATTTTTTTCTTTCTTTCCAAATGCTAACCCTAACCCAAAAATGGGTTAGGGTTGCTTATCTTAACACATCTTTTTTTTTTTTTTAAATGCTAACCCTAACCCGAAAATGGGTTAGGGTTGCTTACTTTAACATATATTCAGTGGACAATATGAACATCTTTATCAATAGGTACAAGAACAATGCAGAGAAGGAAGGTGATAAAGAGCAGGTGAACAAGAAGGGTCATGAAAGGAGGACCAGAGCCAACACAAAGAATAAGGTCGACATCGAAGGTCGCGATTTGGAGGATATGAAGACCTCGGGAAACAACATGAAACAAATGGTTGTTCACACTGAGGAGATCCTAAATAGTATTTGTAGACACCTAAAAATGGTCAACGCTTACGGAGTCATACTTTAACATTTGCGCATTGCCTCATCTTATGTTTTTGCGTCGCATTAACATTTCTCCTATGTCATGCACTTGGTCTTTATCATTTGCGAGCATCGAGTCCTTCTTCTGCCCTCTTCATTTGTCTCACTTTCGAATTAGGTCTTGTCGACAACAATTTTCAGTCATGATTTTGGTCAATCTTGTCAATCTCTTATCAACTTGTCAATCTTGTCAATTTTGCGATCGATTTGTCATCGATCCTTGTCCTCTTCAATCATGTCAATTGGCGCATATCAATTTGGTCTCTTTATCAATATTGGTCAATTTGTCAACCAATTTCAATTATTTATCAATAAAATCAATTATCAATTCAAAATCATGATCGAATCGACATCAAATCAATCTTGCATCGAGACCTAATTGTCGTCTTTGCATTTCTAATTCATCTTCTAGGGTTTCATGATTTAATCATTTAACCTTGTTTGTCATTTCTCCCTTTAGGTTAAATAATTTATCTATTTATCCTAAGTCTTCTTGTCACAATTAAATGTTTATTTAATTGGCTAATTAATTCCTCCTATTTTTGTAAATTAATTAATGAATGAGAAATTATTAATTAATTTACCTAATTTGCATCAATTTCCTAATTTTCAAGTCATTATTTCCAACTTAATTTTCTAATTTCTCCTAAATTCCTAAATGTCTATTTCTATTTCAAAATCTTGTCATAAATCCTTGCATAGCAATTTGTCATAAATTGTCATAAATTGTCATAAAATCCTTGCATAGCAATTTGTCATACACATGTCATAATTTTGCTATTCTTGATTTGAATTTCCATTTGAATTGAATCATGCTAATCTAGTCTTTTTCTCCAATTTCTCTATAAATTGGATGAATTTCTTCACTCAAATCCCTTGATTCTTGATCCCTAATCAGATTATTGAATTTCTAATCAATCACACTTCGAGTACTCTTGCGCCAATATCTTATTTATTTGCTTTCATCTCATGTGTGTGCACTTGAAGGTGAGATCCACAAACAAAGGCTATTTGGAGAAGAAAGAAGGACATGGAGCCGCATGAAGGAAGCATTTAGATCTACATTTGGTTTGCATAGTCTTTAGTTTTGAATGTTTCATTTTCATGTCTTTATTGAGTGTGTTAGGATAGATCATTGCATTTTAGTTTTTGTGATTGAGCTAATGATTAGTGTTTTGAATTGTTTTGTGATGATTTTCGAATTCCTAAGCTACATTAATTGGTGAAGCTGATGTGAACACTAACCATCTAACCCCTTAACTATGTTTTTGAGTGCTTTTGAGTTGATTTGTAGGTCAAAAACCCAAAAACAGGGTAGTGCAGGACTTTCTGGGAACTTCTGGGCCTGTGTCAATGCATTCTGCGCTTGTGTAAAAAAAAAAAAAAAAAAAAAACTGCGCTTGTGTAAGGTAACCTGCGCCTGTGTCAAGCAACCTGCGCCTGTGTAATCCTGCACCTGTGTTATGAGTTTTGTGCCTATGTCATGAGCTCTACGCCTGTGTAAAGTCCAGAAACAGAGGTAAAAATGCAGTGTTTTACTTGAAAATTGTTTGTTTTGCATTCTATTTTCTGCTTTTTGGTTTTTGGTACTAATTATCTGTGCAGCATCTTGGCATATGCATGACAAAGACAACAAATGAAACTACTAACATGTTTTATGCAGAATCGATAGTCAAAGAATAAACACCTCAAACTTCTAACTTGGGTTTTGCAGGTTGCCTTGGAGAAACAACTAAACTTGGTGTTTGTCATTAATGTTTTAGGCACCTAGTGATTTCTAAATAGGTTGGAATGAATATGTTTTTTCTTTGATTGTTGAGTGTGACATTGGAGTAGGAGAGTATGCTCTCGTCCTTCTTAGGGTGATCAGAAATCCAGATCTTCAATACCATGCTCATTGTTTTGATTGTGTGTCACCTTTAGAGGGCCTGCCTTCCCGACCAATTGCTTTTGCAAGCAAGTGATAATTGTGAGAAGGGAACGACCCAAAGTGAGTACGGATAGAATACCTTGGCATTCTAACTCACTATAAACAAATACCTGATGGGAGAAAGCTTTGAAGGAAGGGTTACGTGGGAATTGCAGTTACTTGGGAAGTGATGACCCTTGGACTCTTTCTCATATCAACATCTAAGTAGGACCTCAAGGTCTAAATCGTGCTTGCGCGACTACATTTTTTTGGTATCTTGATGGGCTTAATGTCTCAATCACACTTGCGTGACATCAAGGAGTAACGCTTAACAGAAATCCTAACTAAACACCTTGTTTTTAGAGGCCAAAAAACCCTTCTAGTTGCTTGAGAAGGACAAGTTCGGATACTTGGAAGAGATACTAAGCTCACCATGGGGAGATTTCCATGGGGACTGATGCTTGGCTGCCCTGAGAAGTGAGTGCCTTGGAGGGGAGCCCATGGGGTCAAGCATCTATGTATTCTCCTTGAATCCCATAACAAGTCTACCTCTCAAGTACCTAATGTCCTTGCCTACCATAAGAAATGTGGGAATGAGCATGATTATCTTGAGTCTAAGTTGAAATATCTTGTATTCTTTACTTGTCAAAAGTTGAATTGTATCTCATTTCAAGAACAAGACAAATTGATTCAAAACAAGGCTAAACACAAGAACATTTCGTTCAACAAAATTCAATACACTTTCAAACATGGTTGTCAAACGTTGTTCAAAATATTGTCTCAACATTCATGTCACTTAGGTCTAGGTTCATCTTAGGTTTGCATTTTGCAAATTCATTGTCAACTACCAAGGTTAAGTTTCACCTAGGTCATACTCCTTTGCATATCAATAAGAGTCATCCATTTGCATATGTCCTCTTGCATTAAAGTCATACCATTGTCATACATTCATATTTGCATACCTTAAGTCTCTTCATTAGGCTTAAGTCATTATCATATCATATTAGGGTCATTTGCATATTAATTGTCCTTTTGCATATAGTCTCAAAACTAGGTTTTGTCATACTTGAGTAATCCAAATCTTTGATAAACCCTAAGTCATTATTAGGAGGTCTAGACCTTATCAAACCTTTTCTCTTTTTGTCATCAATGTCATTTGGTCAAACCTAGCTTAGTATCCAAGCATATAGGGGAGACATTGTCATTTGTCCTATTGTCACTTGGTCCTTTTGTCCTTTGAGGTCTAGACATCATTTTAATTTCCTAAGGGTCTCTTTTTAGATTTGCATTCCAAAAAGTTTGTCAAAATCTTGAAAACAACAAAAACATAGGTTGTATTCTTGCCATAGATTGCATTTTCATCTATCTAGTTTGCATTTAGTTGCATATCATATGTTATCTTTGAAAAATTCCAAAAATATTGCATTGCATAGTGACATGTTTGTTGAAATGAGGTCTCATCCTTCTTATGAAGCCATGTCATCACAATTGAGCAATCAATCATGTCAATCCAATCTCTACATGTCTCAAAACTTGGATCAAACTTATCATGATGATGTAAATGTCCAAATACAAAAACTAGAGGAGAAACTAGCTCAAGAAGAAGAGATATTGGAACAAAGAGTGAAAAACATTGAGAAGAATAGATCACAAATGTCCAAAGTGTTTCAAAAATTTCCAGGTCAAAATCCAAAGATTGAGCCAATTGATGTAAGATCTCTTCTTGAACGATCAGACATACCAGCTCTCCTCTCCCAAATAGAGATGATGAAACAATTTCAACAAAAGAGACAACATCAATTTCAACATTATGTGCCTCCACAACAAGAACAAGAAGGTGTTTACTATCAATCAGATTTTCAACCATCACAACCAATTGTTCAAAATATACAACCAATACAACCAATGGTTGAATTTCAACAATATGTCCAACCAACTATACAATGTCAACAAATAGTTCAACCAATGGTGGAATATCAATGTCAACAACCACAATCACAAATTAAAAAACAAAGGTTACAACACACGCCAACCCAAGTTTCAAACATGTCAAAACAATTGAACCAAGTCCAATATCAAAACATGACATTAGATCAGAACCAACTCCTTTCCAAACAAGTTCTAATTCCAGATACAACCATTTGAAAACCTCGAAAAAAAGGTGGCTTTATTGCAATGATCTTAAGGAAACTACCAAGTGAGTTCTTTGAGGAAGATCAAGATAATACACTTATGTCTAGCAATGCCTCATCCCCTCACAAGTAAATTGACTCTCCAGTGGCATCTATACCTACACCTCTAGAAGTTTCACAAGAACCTTCTATATTGTCCTCATCAAACAATACACCCAAGGATGCAATTATCCAAGGGCTATCCATAATTGATTGCCAAGATAATCCAATTCATGATGCACATCCTTGTCATGTTTCAGAAATACAATACCCAATGCCACCATGCACTTTATTGCCATTACCTATTTTAGAGGACCCCATTCGAAGTCCCTCTTCCTCATGTTCAAGCATTGATTCCTTGCTAGAATCCATCACAAATGTTCAAAGTGCATCCCCTTCATGCCAAAGCATTGATCCCTTGCCAAAATCCCCCATGTATATCCAAAGTCCAACCCCATGTCAAGAGGATAATTTAGAGCATGAAGAAACATGTCTTAAAACAGATCAAGATCAAGATATTGAAACCTTATCATCCCATCCAATTGTTGACGAGGACCCCATGTTCCCAAACACTCACGATGATTCCCCTATCCAAAGTCTTATTAACACTCCATTCCCCAAGCAAGATCAAGATATCCCAGTCCATCCAATCCCAAACGATTCCCTTCCATTTCATGAAGACAATGTCCTTTCAAATCCCATTGACATTCCACTTCCTGAGAAACATCAAGATATTCCTCCCATCCTTTCCAATGATCCCATTAAAAGTCAAGAGCAAAGCACCTTTAAAGAGGATTCCAATGATCTTCCTCCTTGTCAAGATCAAATCATTCCTTTAGATCCTCCACAAGATCCACTTGTCATAATGCTCCATATACACTCCAAGATTGCATTTCTTTTGATGATCCCATTATTTCTCCCATTCCATCTCTTGAAGAGCCTGTCATTGAACCATGTCCACTACACAATCCTAGTCCCCCTCATGATCCTAATCCCCCTCATGATTCTAACGTGTCAGTGCAAGATGTTCATGAACCCTCGACATGCATAATGGGTTCTTCCACTTTGGTGCAATCCGATCCACTTCAAGATCTCATTATTTCTCTCATATCATATCCATCTCATAATGGACTCATGTCTTCTTCCCAAAGAAAAGAGTATCCTACAAGTCAAGATATTCATAAAGGCAAAGAAGTAGACCTTCATGAGAAATAACTCCTCAATATGAAAGAAGATCTTAAGGGTCATGTCTACATGACTCACTCTCAAGACGTGGGTACCCCTACTAAATCCAACATCCCTTCAAAATCCAAACATATCCCTTCCCCATCATCCCTTCCCCATCATCCCTTCCATCCATCTTAGGTCCTTATATCCCTTCGTCATCTATGCAAGGTCAGCAAAGGCACACATCCTTGAGAAAATTTCATCAATCCAAAAGAAGTCCATTTCATTCATATCCATCCATGCATTCCTTTCCCCCTCCAAACAATTTGGATGCCAAGTATAAAAGTCATAAGTCTAGCAATCCACATGTATTCAAGGATCAACATGTCCAATATAATCGACATGTCAAAACAAAGAACAATATGATCTATAAAGAAAAAGAAATATCCAAAAGGCCACAAAGGCCCACTGAGCAAAATAAAGCAAAGTCAAAATCTATATGGGTTCCTAAATCCCTTGTGCAAGCAATGCACTCCAAGGAACCACAAAAGCATGAAAAATCAAAAACCATGTGGATCCCTAAGCGGCTCCTTGAAGCACAAAAGCCTAAAGAAACATAAAAATTGGCATCCAAAATTGCTATTCCTCCATCCAAACCTCTCAAATTTGTTCCTCCATCACCTTCATCATCCATTTTGGGCCCTTATGTCCCAAAATCCATAGCCTTTCCTTCGTCAAAATTTCAATATCCAAAATACGTCTTTCCTCCATCAGTCCATCACCCCTCAAGGTGTGTGCCAATGTCGATCTTGCCTTTGTTTCCATCCACTCAAGCACAATTCTTCCAATACCCTATCCATTATCCAATGCATATTTTCCATCCTTCCATCCCTCTGGTCCAATCCTTTGCATAAATCCATGCCTTAGTTTCATCTCATTTTCTATGTCCTTATGCTACCAACGTATTTGAGCATACTTTTAAAGGTCATGGTCCATTTATTTCAAGGCTACTATCCAAACAAAAGAGATGCTTGAGTCCTTCTTCCATCCCCTATCATGTGTCCATCTTCTATTGAAAAAGTCAAAATACAAAAAAATCAAAAAAGTGAAAAAAAAAAGACAAGAAAAAAAGTAAAGCAAAAAATAATTCGTCCACTGGTGAAAACCTGGTAAACAGGCGCCTTGGGCAAGTACCGTGATGAAAACCTGGCAAACAAACGTCATGCGTAATTTATGAACTTCTTGCACACCACACTTGGGGGCAGATTTCCTCCTTCATATCCTATTGCCCTTCATTATCCTATCGAACCCCTGTCATTACCCTCCTTTATCCTATTGTCCCTCATGTCCACTTTCCCTTTCCACCTTTGATCTTGACAAGGCTGAGGATCATCATCAGTGTCATGCATTTTGTTTGTAGCTTTCAGTCTATCATAGCTTTTGGTCATTTATCCATTTGCTTATTACAACCTTTCATCCATATTCCCTAGCTTATTGCAACTTTCTGCCACTATCCTGTATCCTATCCCAACCTTCAGTCCATGTCCCTTATCCATTCTTGGTCTTGCTTATCCTATCCATATCTTATCACTATCCATACACTCTTTCTGTCCCTTGATCTTGATTTGACATAAGGACACAAAATTTAAACATGGTTTCAAAAACCTCTTGACATGTCCCTCATGCCATGTCACTGCTTTACATTGTCATATCCAGTCTCTTGTCCCATCACGCAATAGCCCTTGGAAATTGCATCTGTATTGTCTCCATAATAAAAGGCCTTTGTATTCCCTCTATCCACCATCATTTCAGAAAAGCCTATTTATTCACCTGTCATATTCCTTGCCTTGCTAGACACTGGGGGCAAAATCGTAAAAAAAAAAAATCAAAAACATGTCCTGAAAAAAAAAAAAAAAATTGAAAAATGTCCTGAAATAATTCAAAAAAATCAAATAATGTCCTGAAATAATCCAAAAAAATTGAAAAATGTCTTGAGAAAATCCCTAAAAAGTCAAATAAAGTCCTGAAAAAATGAACACAAAAACATTTCAAAACATTAAAATCCAAAAACAAGCATTTTGTCAATAAATGATCCCCTTTGTGCATAGATAGATCGCTGAGCATCCCTCCAACGACACGCAATCACACATTGTGCTTTAATGAAATCATGCGTTAACAGATGAACTTTTCATTCAAACCAGATATTCAAATTGATCAAAATTGTCATATCAATTGAACATTACCATCAACATCATTTGTCCTTGTCTCTACTATCATGGGTCTTATACAGGGTGTGGTATACTCGAAACCAGACTGTGTCCTATCTTAGACGAGGTACCGCATGTCCTGAAACCAGACAACATGATCGTCCTATCAGCACTTTCAACTTTTGACAATGAAGATCAAGATGTTTTGTTTGATTTGTTGGAATTTGTGCATCTTATCTTTTTATTGATTTCTCTTTGGCTTCGGTCATGTTCCTATGTTGTTCGATGATGTCACTGAGTGATTTAGAGTGACTGGGATGGTTCATGGTCCTTTTCTATTTTTTTTGTTGAGATTGTTATTTGTCTGTGATGTGTCTGTCTTTTGCAAAAAGGGTTGCATTTCAGCTCTAGACTTCAATGCCATGATGCTACACATCCATTTTGCTACATTAAATAAAGGTTCTCACCTACAAAGTGCATTAGTGAAAGCAAGTTTTTCTTCATCTCTAACTATTTTCTGTCTCATTTCTGGTTACTAACATTTCTTCCATCAGTCTTGGCAGTGCGTTTGATCCTATCATTTTCTATCATTCTTATCAATCAATTGGCCTCTTTTATGCATGTTTCCGGCCAATTCCTCGAGGGGGCATGCATATGTCATTGTCATTGTCTGGGGCATTTTTATTATTGTTCTTTGAAACAACGCTTAAAATCGCATTGTCTCAAAGAGGGGCAAAATGTAGACACCTAAAAATGGTCAACGCTTGCGGAGTCATACTTTAACATTTGCGCATTGCCTCATCTTATGTTTTTGCGTCGCATTAACATTTCTCCTATGTCATGCACTTGGTCTTTATCATTTGTGAGCATCGAGTCCTTCTTCTGCCCTCTTCATTTGTCTCGGTTTCGAATTAGGTCTTGTCGATAACAATTTTCAGTCATGATTTTGGTCAATTTTGTCAATCTCTTATCAACTTGTCAATCTCGTCAATTTTGCGATCGATTTGTCATCGATCCTTGTCCTCTTTAATCATGTCAATTGGCGCATATCAATTTGGTCTCTTTATCAATATTGGTCAATTTGTCAACCAATTTCAATTATTTATCAATTCAAAATCATGATCGAATTGACATCAAATCAATCTTGCATCAAGACCTAATTGTCGTCTTTGCATTTCTAATTCATCTTCTAGGGTTTCATGATTTAATCATTTAACCTTGTTTGTCATTTCTCCCTTTAGGTTAAATAATTTATTTATTTATCCTAAGTCTTCTTGTCACAATTAAATGTTTATTTAATTGGCTAATTAATTCCTCCTATTTTTGTAAATTAATTAATGAATGAGAAATTATTAATTAATTTACCTAATTTGCATCAATTTCCTAATTTCCAAGTCATTATTTCCAACTTAATTTTCTAATTTCTCCTAAATTCCTAAATGTCTATTTCTATTTCAAAATCTTGTCATAAATCCTTGCATAGCAATTTGTCATAAATTGTCATAAATTGTCATAAAATCTTTGCATAGCAATTTGTCATACACATGTCATAATTTTTCTATTCTTGATTTGAATTTCCATTTGAATTGAATCATGCTAATCTGGTCTTTTTCTCCAATTTCTCTATAAATTGGATGAATTTCTTCACTCAAATCCCTTGATTCTTGACCCCTAATCAGATTATCGAATTTCTAATCAATCACACTTCGAGTACTCTTGCGCCAATATCTTATTTATTTGCTTTCATCTCATGTGTGTGCACTTGAAGGTGAGATCCACAAACAAAGGCTATTTGGAGAAGAAAGAAGGACAATGGAGCCGCATGAAGGAAGCATTTAGATCTACATTTGGTTTGCATAGTCTTTAGTTTTGAATGTTTCATTTTCATGTCTTTATTGATTGTGTTAAGATAGATCATTGCATTTTAGTTTTTGTGATTGAGCTAATGATTAGTGTTTTGAATTGTTTTGTGATGATTTCCGAATTCCTAAGCTACAGTATTTAGTTCTAGTCCTTGGTTCTATCTCTTTGTTGTCTTTTGCTTTCCTATTGTTGTCTGTTCTGAGTTTTATGTAATTATGTAATGATGTTTTAAGCTGAGCCCATCCGGTGGGTTCATTTTGACTTTTTGAAGTGATTAGGCACTTTTTTATGCTTTTCCATTCTCCTGCTTTGTAAAAGGTTCGGGCACCTTTCAAATACCTATTTTTACTTAATCAAAACATATCTTTCTTTTTTTTCCTTTCTTTTGGTGTGTGTGTGTGTGTGTGTTTGCTTGCAGGGTTTCATGGCGGAGGAGGCTCTCGAGCACGACTGCGAATACCCATAGTGGTGGCCAGTGCCACTCACTGTGGATACCCACAGTGGTGTTTGTGAGTCATCCACTATGGTTACCCATAGTGGCGGTAGCCACCCACTATGTTTCACCACAGTGGCTCGGCTAGGCCAAAACATGCTTTTTTTTTATATATAATTTTAAATGAAAAAAAATATATATGTATATAGGAGCATAGTTAAGGGAAAAGGTACATTTCTGAGTATATAAATTTTGAATATATGAATATTTATTATAGGTTTATATATATATATATATATGATATACCTATACTCATGCACAATATGTTTATTTTGTTCTGAATACTCTGATATATTTAACCTAAATGTATAATTGTTACAGAACATTTGTACAGACTTCATAAACTATTTATTTATTTTTATTTTTTTTAAAACCAGAATATTAAATAGATGAAGAATAACAGAATATGTTAAATAACAGAATAGAGTAAATCTATTTTCCCCTATTTTTTTATATCAATAACATATAGTTAATTTTTTTGTTCTGATTTAATAATCCTATAACTAGATTTATATTCTTTTCACTAACATGCTATTACAAAATTTAAAATGCATCATAATATTTCTATTTACAGCTGCAACTATAATTTTCAAAAAAGACATTTAATACAATAAACTGCAATATCTAATGTATCATCATTATTTAGGTTTGGTTATTTTTCTACTTTATATGCATTTACATAATAGAAAAATTAGCAGAAATTAATTTATTTACAGCTGCAATATAAATCTTTCTAGAATCCATTGATTTAATAACAACAAGAAGCATTTGCCTATTAATTTTTTGGTGTTTAACTATAGATAGAAATAAATATTTTTCCTCTTTTATTAAAAACTGCATTACTAACATTTAGATGATTTCATTTCTTTCTGCATTAAATAATTAAATTAGTTTAAAATATCATTTTCCAATCTTTTTCCAGCAACTATATTAATACAGAAATAATCCAAAAATGCATTCATCTCATTTAAAGGATAAATACTTCAGGTTACAATACAATGCCTTTTCTTTATATTTCATGGCAAAACTTAGTCAAATAAATACATTTTTCTTTTCTACAACTTAAATACAATAAGAGGCTATTTTTCTTTTCTGCAACTAAACTACAATAATAAACTCCTTTTTCTTTTCTGCAACTAAAATACAGTAAGAAACTAATTTTTCTTTTCTGCAACTAAAATACAATAATAAACTCCTTTTTTTCTTTTTTCTTTTCTGCAACTAAAATACAATAATAAACTCCTTTTTCTTTTTTGCAACTAAAATACAATAAACAATAGTATCATCTCAAGCTTTTTCCTCCAATCTTTTCCCAAGAAAAACCTACAATAAAATTTGAAGGTTGTGACCGTGGAGGTTTACCTCCCAACCTAGGCTTACTAGAAGCCACCCCCGAGCTAGGAGAATCAAGGCTAGATGAGAAAAACACATTCAAACACATACACAAAGAAAACTCATAAAAAAAAAAGACACTCCCAACCCAAGGATTAAACAATGTCACTTATGTGACTTTTCAAGTGGGGTGAAGGTGGACTAAGTACCTCAAGGAAAATTCTGCAAGTAGAGAACATAATGCCATATCAAGACTATAAATATAACACATCCACAAGTTCTAAACTTGTCCCTATAATCCCTTATGTCCCCAAGGTATACAAGCCAACAAAAATCCCCTTATGACCCCCATTGCATAAACAAATCACAATGCAGCAACGGTCACAAAATCCCTTAAGAATTACTCTCTTCCAAAGAGAGCTTCTCACTCATAGGCTGCCAAACAACCCTTCACCCCAAGGCCACTCTACCCTCCCAAGGGTGAGTTTGGCCTTGAAAACTCCCAAAAAATAACATACAAAAAATCAACCAAAAACATATAAGGAAGAACTCAACATCTTCCTACACATATAAAAAAAAAACAATGAAAGGACAAATACAATAACAAATTTTTCAAAAACAACAACATACATGAGATAGGAGTTCAACCAGCCTTAAATCTGCCAAAAGGGTGAAAAGAAGTAGTAGGAGAGATGCCCAAATCCACAACTTTTTTCCTTCAAGACTTAGCCAAAATCTTCCCAAAAACTTATAAAAATTGCTCAAAAAATCTAATTCTCCAAAATGGAGAGTGGGTGATCAAACTTCTCCCTCCCAAACTATTTCCTATGAAGACACTCCTCACTTTTTCCAACCCACTTGGGAAGGGTGAAGGATGTTCATTGGTTGGTCTTCCCACTACCTTACAGACTCTCTAGCCAAGACACATTAAAAAAGGTAAAAGGAATGGGGAAGAGTAATACCACTCATGAGGAGGGTTATCTAACCTAGGAAGGCTCTTCTAAAGATGAAATTCAGCCAACTTGGGAAACTCAATATTTTGTGGGGCTAAAAAGGCCTATTGAGTGGACACATGGATAAATTTGGCCTTCATCCATAGGTACATCATATGGCCCACTAAAAATTCCCCTAACTTGACCCTAGGAGTTAGTTTAACCGCCTAGATGTCCACCCAAAGTTTACCTACGGGTCAACCCTGAGTTGACCTTTCTAATGGCTCCCTATCCAAGGCTTTCTTGGGACCATTCTAGGATAATTAAAAAATAATATGCATTGGTAAAACAAATTTCCTCCAAAGGGGACATGTCATTGTCAACTCATCTTACAACATGTGTTAAGTGACACCACAAAAAGAATTACACATCACTAAAATACACATGGCAAATGCCCCTTCTTTTTGGAATTTATAAACTCAACAATTTCCAAATGAAACATACAACCATGCATATCATTTACAAATTAAAGCACATTTACAAATGAGGTGTTGTCTCTCCAAATAGACAACCCTTGGTTTCACAATCTCACATAGGCCTAGGCTTGATTCTCCGAATAGTTTGCATGGTCACATGGAATAATTTTCCTGCACATCTCACTTGCACATTAGTAATTCAAAAAATCACATATAATATTATCAAAAAAGAATACAATGTAGACATCGCATACAATTTCAATTATAAAAATCAAGTATCCAATTATTTGATAACATTCACATAAATAATCTATTAAATGGAATCATAATCATAATTATGGAATTAAATCATTTATAGAGGAAGCATCCACAATTTCTAGCATCAAAATAAAGTTCTACAAATCAAAGTAAATGACATAATCATATCAATGTTATCCACAACACGAGATCATATAAAATTCGGGTCCATAATGCATAAAAATATAGTATCCAAAATAGGTCCAACATGAAAATAACTGAAATGCTATGATGGCTCGGGGTAGGGCGTCACAAAATAGATCCTTCACATGGGAAACCATGAACTTGGTACTGTGGTTTTACTATTATCTCTTCAAACTTAATGTAGTTTGACCTGATGTATCATGAGTCCCATACTGATGTCCACATTTGCACTGGTTGTTCTTTACTTGCTCTGTCACTGCGTTCAATTTTAAACTCATTGGCCACATACCCCAAAATCTTCCATAAAATAAAATCAAATGCATCAACAATGAGTAAAACCTAAAAGTGAGCTCCCTATTATCCCTGAGGTTCAAGAAACCCTCATGCAATTTTTCTGCAAGATAAGTAGCATAATCAAAGGGTCTCGGCTCATACAATTGTACATTTGCTGCCAACACCATCAACCCAATACTAGCCACATTAGGGACCTCTATACCTCCAACCTGTTCACATGACATATAGGTGTACTATAAGTAGTGTCTGAACACATCCATGTTAAATGGGGGACCATCCTCTTCTGTCAGAATGCCCTTCTCAACCCTGTGTAAGGCTAAGTTCCACCCTTTGTAAGTAGTATCCATTTTAGCAAATTCCTCTTCTAGTTCTTCAAATGACAAGGCCACCTCAGGGTTAGGGTCTAAGATAAAAACTTCATCTATAGTGCCATGACAAAATTTGATAAACACCTCGCCACTTGGAAACTGAATGCATCTCTTCACATAATTATAATTTTTGACTAGGACTTCCATCAGTCTAATATTTATGAAAATATTTGGAACAACAAGTTTACCTAAGTTGGTTATCCATGGGTTACAGATTGGTATTTCTCTTTCTTTTCTCAAAAAATGAAATAGGAAGAGTTCATAATCTCTCACCTTTTTCCATATGTCTCCAACCCCTTTAAACCTGTCTTCAATCCAATCTCTTCTAAGCAAATGTTGTTTCGACCTTCTGGATTTTGGACCTGGAGACTGCAATTAATCAATAATATCTTGATTCAATTTCCATGTGTGAGGGACTTCCGCTGTTTTGGATTTTTTGGATGTACACTCAAAGCCCTTAACACTTCTCTTCCTTCTTGATGAACTTGAAGCTTCCATGATGCGTGAAGAATTGTGAGCAATAATTCTCATCTAGTGTGTTTTGCACTAGGTTGCCATCTATACTTGGTTCTTAATTCACCTTATGTGAGCCATCAATCTACTCAATCGTAAGCATTAAATACAAGCTACTTTGGTTTCAATTTGAATTATATCTATAATGACTCATCAATATGCTTTTCCAATGAATTACTCTCTTGGCACCACCAGAAACATTTCATTCCTTAAGTCACTTTATTGTTCATCGATATGTGTCTTCCCGATGCCCTTATCGGGTATCAACATAACCTTGAATAACTTCTGTCGATAGTCATTTTCTTTCTCCGATGAGCCTTCTCCTTTGTTATTTCCATCGGGTATTGGGATAGCTTGAAATGATACATCCTGATCTCTTTAAGTTATGCTGATGACTAACATCTTTCTTCCTGTCGGTGTAGGTCTTACCGACAACCTTATCGGCTATCGGCAAAACACTAACTCACATGTTCTAATTGTGAATACTTTGTCGATGATGCTTCAATAGTTACCATGTCAGTGTATATCCTCTCGATGTGCCTATCGGGTATTAGGATAACTCCTATCCCCTTCTCGCGATAGTTAGTTACTTCCCGATGACCTTTTTCTTTGCTAAGGTGCTTTCTTCGAGGTAAGCTACATCGATGGTTTTAATTTGTTTTTCTCTACAAAATATGCTCCCTTCAATGAAATACACATGTTTATGATTTTTTTATATAAACTAAACAAAACCTCACAAAATATCAACCTATGAGATATTACATAGATCTTGCTTCTTTGGTTAAATTTGTCAAAGTGAAAGCCTTATCTTACTCAGTGCCACCCCCTAATTGCCTAGTTGGTGGTTGACTCTCTAGAGATAGATCATAGATGGATGGGAATTGATGTTGTAGGATCATTCCTACACATAAAACTTCTGCAGTAACTATTCTCATGATAAAAAATACTTATTGAAAAGCATAAGCAAATAGTATCTCAATGGCATAAATAATTTTGAAAAATTATGTGCTAACAGGTGCAACCTTCCAAAGAGACATGGATGTGGCTTTCAAAGATTTAATCAGAAAATGCATCATCATCTACATGGATGACCTCACTATATTCTCCAAGGATAGAAAAGATCATCCAGATAACCTACGCAAGATACTGGAAAGATGCCCAAAATATGCGATATCTCTCAATCCCAAGAAGTGTGTGTTCGAGGTTGTGGAAGGGAAACTCCTGAGTCATGTGATCTTAGAAAGGGGAATATTGATGAATACTAAGAGGGGGGGTGAATTAGTATACAAAAAAATATTGTACTTAAACACTTTAATAGTCTAGCAATAAACTGGTAAAATAGTTTAGCAAACAAACCGGTTAACACACATGCAAACCAAATAGCAAATAATGCATTCACCCATAGAAGCACAATCACCATAACACAAGAGATTTTGACATGTAAACCCAAATGAGAAAAACCACGGTGAGATGAAACTCACAAGTAACTATCTGCAGAATAGTAACCAAACTGGTTAAGGTCAAATCTGTTAAGGTCATACAATGTTCTTTACTAGAACAGATCATGTTAGGAATCTCAATCTCTGTTAGGAGATAAGTCTGATTAAAGACTACCTTGTGAGAGGATTTCAGATCCATAGATGTGAACCACCTTGTTAGAGGATTTACAAAGGCTTTTTTGGGCCTATCCGGTTAAGGGTTTCTAACTTGTCAAAGATGTGAGTAATCAACAAGTGAATGATCTAGCAAATGGCACAGTCTGCTTGATTAGATCCATTGTAGCTCATAGCTAATGCATTTTAGAATTACTTCAGTCTTTAGTAACTCCTTACTCTATTACAACTCACAAACTTGATCTTCTCAGTTAAGATCGTACATTCAAGAGGTTTTTCAACCACTATAAAAAACTAACAGCTATACTCACATACTCTCTTTTAAAACCCTAGACATGATGTCCTTAAAAGGAATCTGATTTCATGTCGGTCCAGTAGGATTTCATTACAGGTTCCTAGGTTCATTGTATCTAGACACATTTGATAAAACAACACAAAAACACCGTCAAAGTGTCGGTGGATGGTAACTCATCACAAAAATATACTGGTTGGTAACTCATCATAGAGTATTACTAGTTTGTCCAACTTTATGGTTATCGGTTGGTGACTCAGAGTAATACCGGTTTAATGGATTACTAGTTGACAAAAATTGAAGAATGGGAAAAAGATAACTGCCACTTCTGGCTCCTTTGCTCCGCTCTGCTTGAGATCCTTAAACCACTTGATCTCTCTATACCGCTTGGGTCTTTATACCACTTGAGATCGGTAAACACTTTCTGCATAACAACAGTAGTCTAAAGACTACAACATGATACCGGTTTGGAACAATTACTGGTTGAGCATAGTTCATACATTCTCAAAGTGATCTCATAGCAAGTGTGTGTCCATCAATGAAAATCACAACATAATCATCAAAATGCTAACAATCTCCCCCTTTGGCATTGATGGCAACACTTAGGAAAAAAAAATTTGACTTCTAAGTGTTTTACAACAAAATCATGCCATAAACAAAATTACTCCCCCTAAGCATATACACTATCCCTTTTGTAGACAATACAATGTATACTACTTTCTTACAAAGATAGACATGAAAGTATACATAGCATGCATCAAAATTTTAAATACAAAATACTACTCCCCCTTTGCCAACAATGACAAAGTACAGTTGAAAAACCCCTATTCTGTTAGCATTAACAAAATAAGAGTTTATAACAATAGAGAGTGAAATTTGTCAAAAATGGATTTAAAGTCCTGCATAGATGTCTTCATGGATAAAGACCATGATTCAAGCAATGAGGTAGAAACCTCATTCTCTGTTTGCATAGATAAACCTACTCCTCCATGGCATCCATGGTACTCATCTCTTGAGTAACCATTAGGGTATTTATATTAAGGTAGCAATTCTGGAGAATTTGCAGTCTTGGCAGTAGGACTAGTTGAAGTTTCTGCAAATTACGTGTCCGTTTGCTTATCTATGGCTCTATTCTTGCAGACTGAAGTTGAAACTGATGAGCAGTTTGTCCATATGTGGAGAAGGAATCATATGGCATCTTGAAGGTGCTAATAAATGACTGCATATCAGATTGCAGTTTGTCCTTCTGAGTAGCACATCATCACAGAATAAATGAGGTTGACAAATCTTACTGAGTAGTAGATTGCCCTCATCCATTGCATCTCTGATGTCCTTTTGTGCCTTCTGAAGTTCTGACTGAAGCTCATTCAACTTCTTCACCAAGGCAATGTTAAGAGCCTTTTCATGCTTCTTTTGGCATTTGTTTCTACAACTTCTTCCAGGCTTTGGACCTAGTCTTCCACAACTGTACATAGAAGCTTTAATTGGGAAAGTGAGGAATCAATACTGGGGAGGTTTGTATCGGGTATCAAATTGGTGAGTGTTTCCACCGCAGTTTGGATAACATCTTCCTCCTTTTTCCTCCTTAGAGCATCCAATTTCTCTTGAGCAAGCTTAATGCTCTGTAGTAGCTCCGATTATTTGCAGACTAGAGGTCAATAGGACTAGTAATGTCAGCTGGTTTGGCTTGACTACCGGTTGCCTTTAGAGTCTCCATTTGAGTGCTCTGTGCCGCTTCTTCTTTCTGTTTGACTCTTTTCTTGTCTTCTTCTGCCTTCTTTTTCTTCTCTTCTTTTTACTTCTCTTCATCTTCATCTTTTTTCTTCTCCTCTTCCTTTTTCTTCTCCTCTTCCTTTCTCTTCTCTTCTTCCTTTTCCGCTTCCTTCTTCTTCTTCTCATCTTCTTGTTTCTTATTCTCCTCTTCTTTTCTCTTTTCTTCCTCTTTCTTTTTTCTCTTGTCTTCCTTCTGTTTCTTCTTCTCTTCCTCTACCTGTTTTCTCTTGTCTTCCTTATGTTTCTTCTTCTCTTCCTCTTCCTGTTTTCTCTCATCTTCCTGCTATTTCTCCTAACCTTCTATTTCTACTGGTGCATCCAGAGTAACATTGTCACCATTTAAGGCATCAATATCAATCGGTTCCATTTGAGTGGTGACCGGTTCTCCTCACTATTGTATACTTCATTTGGTTGAGTGATTTCCGGTTCTTGCTATGCTTTCCTGTTGGCTTTAGCCACTTCATGTAGTCTTAAAGCTGATTGAGCAAGGGAGTGGGTATCTTTGACCACTTCCAGAACTTTTCCTTCCAATAACAGGAGTCTTCTTCTTCTCATGAAGAAGAGGCCCTTATATCTCTCCACCACTTCATACAGTTCTATTTTAGGCAAACCAGGAAAGTATTGTGCAAATACTTCCTCTCTTATTTCTTGTTCCTTTTCTATGGAAATGTGCCACTTGTTGTCTAAAGAATTATACAAAGAATCAAGCGTCTGAGATTTAATTTCTGATGGCCACCAATCATTAATACATAAATAATTGATAACTTCCTGTTCAACTTCTTTCTTTTCATCATCATTAAAATCATCAAAGCACTCTTTCAAATCCCCAAGTACTTTTCTTCTAATATTCTTAATTGTTCTTTGACAATGTGTCAAAGGTTTGTAAGAGGAAATATCAATATTTACCAGTACAGATGTTGTCGGTTCACTCTTTGTCTTTTTCCTTGTTTGCCTAGTCTTCTTAGGCTGTTCTTCAGAGACAGTGTCCTCTGAGTCTAGTGTATTGCTTTTTGTCTTCCGCTTCCTCTCGAAGACTTTGGCAGGTGCCACTTTCGGTTTCTTCTTTATTGGTGACCGCTTGGTCACTTTGGGACTTGGTGGAGTAACCGGTGTCGATGCTGAAGGCATTGCCTTTCCCTTCTTTACTGAGGGTTCTTGAACAGGTGTAACCCTTTCTAGATAGGTGTCGGTTCTCTTTGCTTTTGGATCAAGAGGTGAGGCAAGTAGGGTAGAGGCATATCCATCCAACATATCATAAATTACCTCATATCCCATTGGTTCCACTTCTTCCTGTCTAGGCTCAACTGCCTCCATTATGCACTCATCAACTTTGATGGTGAAGCAGATGTCTTCCTCATACTTTTTGACTATATTACCAGATATTCTTACTCTTTGGTTCATTTTGCATTTGAACCTATCAAAATATTTGTTCAGCACTTCCGAATAGCCGGTTCCAACCGCTTGTAGGGTTTCCTTGATTTTCTTTGTCACTGGTTGGTCAGTAGACCACTAAATATCACCTACTCCTGGAAAGTAGCCTTGGAAGTAAAAGAACAACCCAACCAGTAGTTGTCCGAACTTAAATCTCAGTGCACTGTCTTGTTTGATCGACTTGAGATTCAACAGAAGTTGTCTTTGCATACAAGTGCACAGATCAAACGATGCATCTTCCTTGATCATCCTATAGGCGGCATTTATCGCTGTAATAGAGATAGAGTTGATTATACTACCATGGAACATCCGATATCCTATCACCATACACACATATTTGACCAGATCATCCTTGATGGAATTGACAGTCATTCCTCGTGGATCGCTCATAGAACTAGTGAGCTTGGTCATTTCTATCTTGCTAATCTTCCTTAGGGCTGGCACTTCACCAACGTTGCAGAAATTGATGATGGCATGAATTACTTCCGGTGTAATATCATGCATCCACTCTAAGTATGTCTTATCACCATGTACTCTGCTCAGAATAATTCGAATGTGATCATCCAAAAATTCTTCAAGAAAATAGGCTGCGTTGTGAAGTTTCTTCTTTTCCAGAATGCTAAATTACGGTTTAATCTTCTTATCCTTTCCACAGAACAGACTCAACTAGGAATGGATCATCGGAGATTCTAGGTCTTCAATCTTGCAGTCAATGAAATCTGAAATGCCTTCTTCCACTATGATACCAGCGGGTATTTGAGATAGGGCATTGTATTTTGCCTTCCGTTGAATGAAGTCTACAGAATCAATGGGTGCACTAGAGCTAGCATGTGATGCTGAAGCCATGATAAATAGGGAATTTTGAAAAATACCTTCATAGATCAAAATTTAGGGCTTCACAATTTGAACTTCACTACACACTCCTTCATTTGTTGAAATACCACTTTGCATTCTACTCTTCTCCAACAGATGTTTGCTTCAGATTCTTCTTCAGGATTTTGATAAATTCTTTGAATCGCAATGTAAATCACTTTTCTTCGCTCTGCACTTAAAAACTTCTTTTCTCAAAAAATGATAGTGAGAAATGATTTGAAAATTCCTTTTAAACAGATTCTCCACCTACCATAATAAATGCTCCACTATTAGGGCATAAACCCTAATTTTGCCTTATACCATTTCCAATCTTCTACCAATCTGACAGGTATTTCATACTAGTTAAGGTCTTTTATCGGTGTCAACTAGGGGTTTGAGATATTTCACCGTTTGCTCCCCCTAAGCTTTTCTGATGCTTAGTTTGCTGGTTCAGCGACTTCCACACTAGGTGCAGAAACCGGTTCTTCTTGAATCACTTCTTCTAGCTTCTTCTTCTAGGTTTTCTTCATATCTGCTTGAACAATTTCAACATCAAATTTTCCTTCTGGAGTGACCGATATATCTTTTGATATACTCTTTCTACTTCTGCAGAATCTTGCTGAATGACCCGGTTTGTTGCAATGATAGCAAACCATTCTAGATGCTCTCCAAGGTCCATTATTCATGTTTCCATTCTTCCTTCTACATGTTGTAGTAGTGTGACCATGACCATGGAAAATCATACAGATTTCTCTCCATCTGGTTGTCACTTGATAGCCACCGCTACCTGACTGATGACTATAGGTATTAAACTGGTTTGGGTTCTGATTCCCAGAGGGTTCAGGAAAAACTCCTTGATTCCTTTGAGGATACCTTCCGGTATTGTGCATCACAGACCTGCATTCAAATTCTCTATACCAAAACTTGTTGCATGCATAACAATTAACATTGAATCTATTGGATCTAGGCTTATCGTTTAGAAAATAAGGAAAATTATTATAAGCCTTACTTCTACATACATTAACAGTGTGTCCTTCCTTAAGACACTTAAAGAAAACAGGTTTGAACTTTTGCTTACCTTTATCCTTTGATGTCGGTTGTTTCTTTGATGCTCCACTTTTTGTTCTAGAGGTCTCACCTTCCTCATATTCAGAGAAACCAAGTCCATTGGTATTCTTTACCGGTTTAGCTGATTCAAGCTTTTGTTCTAGCTTGACAGAGCTCTTATTGAATTTGGCAAGTATTTCCTTTGACTCAGTGAGTTCTTTGGAAATTGCAACATTGGATTCCTTCAAGGTTGCATTCTCAAAGATAGCCATGTTTAGTTCACCTTGCACCTCTTTTTCCATTTTGCTTCCATGAAGACGAGTGGTAAGTGCACTGATCTCTTGCTTCAGCTTGGAGATCTCATGATCTTTGTCTTTTACTAGATCTTCAGCTTTCTTTCGATTCTCAACCTCTTGACACATTCAGATAGTCAGTCCTTCCAACTCCTTTCTGAGGTTGGAATTGGATTCATTCAACTTTTGTGCCTCTTGAATTAGGGCTTCCATGTCCGCTTCATCAAAAGAACTATTTTCAGTTAGCTCCATCGGTTTTTTAGCATGCTCTCTTCTTTTTGCTTGAGAGGCCTTATATTTGACCATAAGATCATCATAGGCTTGCTCAGACTGAGTGAGCCGATGAGTAAATTCCCTCACAGTGTATTCCCCCATATCTCTTTCCAAGTGGTTAGACTTATAGAAAGGTTGGCTCTGATACCAATTGATGAATACTAAGAGGGGGGGGTGAATTAGTATACCAAAAAATACTGTACTTAAACACTTTAATACTCTAGTAGTAAACCGGTAAAACAGTTTAGCAAACAAACCGGTTAACACACATGCAAACAAATAGAAAATAATGCATTCACCCACAGAAGCACAATCACCATAACACAAGAGATTTTGACGTGGAAACCCAAATGGGAAAAACCACGGTGAGATGAAACTCACAAGTAACTATCTGCAGAATAGTAACCAGACCGGTTAAGGTCATACAATGTTCTTTACCAGAACAGATCATGTTAGGAATCTCAATCTCTGTTAGGAGATAAGTTTGATTAAAGACTACCTTGTGAGAGGATTTCAAATCCATAGATGTGAACCACCTTGTTAGAGGATTTACAAAGGATTTTCTGGGCCTACCTGGTTAAGGGTTTCTAATTTGTCAAAGATGTGAGTAATCAACAAGTGATTGATCTAGCAAATGGCACAGCCTGCTTGATTAGATCCATTGTAGCTCATAGCTAATGCATTTTAGCATTACTTTAGTCTTCAGTAAATCCTTACTCTGTTACAACTCACAGACTTGATCTTCTCAGTTAAGATCGTACATTCAAGAGGTTTTTCAACCACTACAAAAAACTAACAGCTATACTCACATACTCTCTTTGAAAACCCTAGACATGATGTCCTTAAAGGAATCTAATTTCATGTCGGTCCAATAGGATTTCATTACAAGTTCCTAGGTTCATTGTATCTAGACACATTTGATAACACAACATAAAAACACCGTCAAAGTATCGGTGGATGGTAACTCATCACAAAAATATACCGGTTGGTAACTCATCATAGAGTATTATCGGTTTGTCCAACTTTCCAGTTACCAGTTGGTGACTCCGAGTAATACTGGTTTAACGGATTATCGATTGACAAAAAATGAAGACTGGGAAAAAGATAACTACCACTTCTGGCTCCTTTTCTTCGCTCTGCTTGAGATTCTTAAACCTCTTGATCTCTCTATGCCGCTTGGGTCTTTATACTGCTTGAGATAGGTAAAAACTTTCTGCATAACAACAGTAGTCTAAAGACTACAACATGATACTAGTTTGGAACAATTACCAGTTGAGCATACTTCATAAATTCTCAAAGTGATCTTATAGCTAGTGTGTGTCCATCAATGGCAATCACAACATAATCATCAAAATGCTAACAAATATAAATTAATCTTGATCAGGTGGAAGCATTGTTGAAATTAAAAAAGCCAGGAAGGAAAAAGGAGATGAGATCTTTCTTCAGGAAGATCAATTTTGTTATAAAATTCATCACCAGATTCACAAAGATAGTCAAACCATTGAATGAGATGATGAAGAAAGATGCCAAAATAGAATGGAGTGCTAAAGTGAAAGAATCATTCACTCAAATTAAGAAGTCCATTGCAGAAACCCTTGTATTGACTAGTCCTGATTACACCTTGTCATTCTACATATATTCTTTTGCCTCATTGCATTCTTGTGTTGCTAATCCGACACAGAGATAGGGGGCGATGAAAAGCCAATTGCGTTTATGATCTCACCCTTTAAAAATGCTGAAATAAGATACTCTACTCTTGAAAAGCAGGTTTTTTCTCTGGTGAGAGCTGATAAAAAATTTAGACACTATAGCCTGAGGAGTAAGGTATATGCGATTGTGCCTGACCAAGTAGTCAAGTCGCTACTAATGCAGAGTGGACTTGGAGAATGTCGTGGGAAATGGATGGATATTATACAAGAGTTTGATTTAGAAATGCATCCCATGAGATTGGTAAGAGATAAAGGTTTGTCATAGGATATGGTAGCTGACACTGCTCATATTCAATGCCAACAGTACACTTTGGAGTCATTCACATAAGACCCCTGGTACACAGACTTGATTTTTATTTTATTGAACAATGGATGTCTAGAAGGACTAAATGCCACACAAAGGAGATCCTTGAGACTCAAAAGTACCAACTACATGATTAAACATTCAACACTATATCAAAAAAATTATGAAGGCATATATCTCAGATGTCTAGATTGTCAAGAAGCTAATTAGTTGATTGAGGATTTTCATGGTAAATATGGTATGAGCCATGGGTTGGCAGATGCCACAACACATAAAATCCTGAAAGCAAGGTATTACTGGCCCAACATCTTAAAAGACACTCATGAACATGTTAGGCATTGTCATACCTATCAGACAATAACATCTTGAGAAAGGAATCCAACCATGCCTCTTCAGCCAGTATTCGAGGTTAAACCTTTTGCCCAATGGGCACTAGATTTTGTTGGAGTGATTAACCCCAATTCATCTATAGGGCACAAATTGATATTAACTGCCACAAATTATTGCACCCACTAGATAGAATCCCAAGCATGTAAGAATGATACTACAAAGATGGTTCTTAAATTTCTCAAAGAACATATTGTTACCAGGTTTGGAATTCCCTTCGCTCTGGTATGTGACAATGCTCCAACTTTTACTTCTGCATAGTTAATGCAATGGTTGTATGAATTCAAGGTGGTTCTTAAGTTTTCCTCTAATTACTATCCTTAGGGAAATAGACTAGCTGATTCTACTAATAAGAACATCTTAGATGTTATTAAAAAGTTGTTTGAAAAGAACCCTAGAGATTGGAACAACCAATTGATAAATGCCCTCTAGGCTAATAGGACAAGAGTTAAGGCTTCTCTAGGGACTTCTCCATACTATCTTGTCTATGGTCAAAATCTAGTTTTCCTAGTCAATTTACAAATCCTTGTCCTCCAATTGATGAAAGAACTTGAGATTGAGGACCAAGTTGAGGTTCATCTCCTAAACCTATTAAAAATTGATGAACAAAGGATGAATGCCTTACAATATTTTGCTAGACATCAAGTTGTTGTTAAGTGATGGTTTGACAAAATAGTTAAGGTGAAAGGTTTTTGTATTTTTGACCTAGTCCTTTTATGGGACAAAGCTAGGGAGAAGAAGGGTGATCACCACAAATTTGAAAGACTGTGGTTAGGTCCTTACCAAATTGCTGAAATTTTAGGAGAGAATACCTTTTTATTGAGCTTGTTAATTGGAAAACCTGTACAGTTTCCTGTCAATGGTCAGTTTCTCAAGCATTACTTTTATTGATCCAAGCTGAGCTTGATATTTTGTATTATAGTAGTTTAGCTATTCTTTGTTGTTTTGTTTTTTTTTGTTCATTGTTTCTATTAGTGTTCTTTGTTTTTGTTTCGTTTGGGGAAAACCATCTTCTTCTCAAAGTTTTTTATACGGTAGATATTCTTTACATAATGATGGGAAATTTTAGGAGACTTTGACTTAGCTCTTTATAACTTCATTATCTTTTGGCTAATTTCCAAATCCTTTCTTACATTCGTCCAAGGTGGTATATAATGGTTTAATGATGATTTGAGTTCTTGTCATTCAATTGGTGAAGGCTAACCTGACTACTCAACACCCTCAACACATTAAAATACATCATGAAATCTTTGAAGATATCAAAAGAACTTGTATCCAAGTGAAAAAATCAGAAATCAAGTTGTTTCTCATCGTCCACCATGGTCCCCAACCCAGATTCATAACTTCATTGTTTTAAAAGTTGCTTTAAGTTTCAATTGAAAAAGGTTTTATATCTAATAATGTGAAAATATATCCTAAAAATAAAAGGGAGAGAGAAAAAGAAAAGTAATGTAATTACTTGCTACAACTTATTTGGGTATTTCAAGTAATATCCACTAGAGCTATGGACGCCTAGTTGGTAGTGGAGCACTGCTTGATGGGGACTAGAGGCAACTCTATCAGGACTATGGACATCTGGCTAGGAACAAAGCTATGTCTAGGATAGCATTGCACGAAACACATGGTTGATCTCACTCATGTAGCTTGGGCCCAATTTTCTTTGTCTATCTTCATGATTGAAAAGATGGGGTAATAAATCAGAAGCACACACTTACGAGTTGATCCTGTTCAGTCCCTAACTTGATTGTTTGATCATTTGTTCATTCATACTTTCGCTCTTATGGATTGCCTTGAATGAAATTAGCCTTGGAGGTCAAATGACCCAGAGATTTTGAAGTTCTAAAATGTCCCATAATTTTTTCCCAAAAAGTCACCATTTGTTATGCCTTGCATATCTAACCCTGTCATTTTCCTTTGATTTTAAAATGCAAGTCCCCCCTTTTTTTTGTTTTCTTTCTTTTATTTTCCTTGTCTTTTGTTTAGCTCTTTCAGGATTTTGGGTTTTTGAAACCCCAGAGTGTGGTTTTAATTTCTTATTTTCTTTGTACTGATTTGGGATTTTGGGATCTCGGAACCCTGAAGCCCTATTCATCTTTCTTTGTTGTTCTTCAAAATTCTAGGTTCCCAGAATCTTGAAGCCTAATTTTGTCTTGTTGTTTCATTTTTTCAAGACCTCGGGATCCTTGAATCTCAGAATCCCAAAGTCCTGTTTGGCTTGTTTTCTTCTTTGTTTTAAAGCCCCATAATTTTGGAATCTCGAAATCCTGGGTTCTTCAAGTTTTGTTTATTAGGCTTCAAAATTATGAGATCTTAGAATCCCAAAGTCTATTCAATTGTTTTGGTTTTGAAACCTGAGATTTCATACTCCCAAAATATTGGGTTCTCTTTGTTTTGTGCATCACCCCACCCAGAACACCAGAACCCCAGAATATTGAAGTGATGTTTTGCCTGCTTTCAGAGCCTCAGGATCCCAGAATCCTGAGCTTCTCTGTGTTTTATGTGTTGGACTTCGGAGTTTTGGGATCCCGAAACCTTGAGGTTGTTTGCATTAAAGGGTTGTAAGGTTTCCTGAGGGAGGAGTATAAATAATGCGAAATGGGTCCTTTCAGCTCATTTGTGCACTCAGTCATTCCAATTTTCTTAGCTCTCCTTCAGCAATTTTTCTTCCCGCGATGCACATTTTTTCCCCCTCCTTCCTCTTCCAAGTTGATGTCTTCATCATTTTCTTTTTTTGTGTTTCATTCTTTCTTAGTTTAGGGTTTAGTTTATATTTCATTCTTTCAATATAATCAATTTATTTTATGGATCCTTAGGTTTTTGGCCTTGTTCTTGCAATTTCGGGATCTCGGGTCCCCAAAACCTTGAAACTTATTTTTGCCCCACTTTAGAACTCTGGGTCTTGAAGTTTTGAAGTATCCTTTTTCAAGAGTTTACCCCATCTCATGATTTTGGAACCCTAGATTCCCAAAACCCATCATGCCTTGAATTGTATACCCTGGGATCCCGAAACCCCAGAATCCTAGAAACTTTGAGGAATGTTAAGAACCCCCCCAGAACCCCTGAGTTCTAAAATCTAGTCTTGTGCAAGTCTCCCTACTCTGGTATCTTGGAACCCTGAATTTTTGAAATGATTCTTTTTTATTCTTTATCCCATGGTTCTGAAACCCCAAAGAAGGTCCTTGTTCCTGTTGGCAATTGACACTCATCTGATTGGTTTCATACATTGTCATTGATGGAAACATGTTTTGACTTCATTCTTTGGTTTGGTTCTTCACCGACACCGACACCGGCACCGATAGGTATCTTCACTGGTAGGAAGGATTCTATGGGTACCGACATTGAAGGCCGACATGATTTACAAATAGGGTACCGACATAGGAGGCCGACATCATTGGGAGATCCAAAAATTGAGAATTTATTTTTTTATTTATGTATATATGTAATGAGCCGACATGTATAATCATTTTATAATTATCTATGTAAGCCAACACGAGTCATGAAATATTGTAAGGGTATATAGGTCAGTTGATTAGATCATTTTGTCATATGTAAGAATATGTTGAGAGATATGTTAGGATATGATGGTAATGATTGTAATTGAGGATCAATAATGCAAAGCTTATTCTGGTAAGGGTTTAGGGTTTTAGAATTGGAACAGTCAGAGCTTGAACCAAAACTCTATCAAGCATAGCAGATGCATTAAATGAGTTTAATTTTATGTTTTCTTATTCAAAGTGATTGTAGTCAATGAGAATCCTTTGTGTTGAGAAGTGTTCTCTAGGATGTAATCCTTCTTGCATGTGCAGGCCCCCATATTATGTAATATCTTTTCATATGGCTAGTGGATTGATATTGTGGGTCACAAATCCCACTGTGGTTTTTCCTCTTTGAGGTTTTCCACGTATAATTCTCTATGTTATTGTATTCATTTGTGTGATTGGATTATTGATTGCTTTACTTCTTTCAATTATATATGTATCGGTTTATTGGTTGGTGAATGCATGTTATAATAAGGTTAAAATTGAACATTCTGGTAGAACAGTAATTCAGCCCCCCCCCCCTTCAGTGTTCTTGGATTCCAACAATTGGTATCAGAGCCTTGTGCCTCAGAGGAAGTCTAACAGCTTGAGGGAGATCTTGAATCCAAAATCCATGGATATGAGTATGAAGAAGCAAATTGAGGTAGCACTTGAAGATTATGATGCTAAAAGGATGAAGAACCTGAAGTTACAAGATG
This sequence comes from Cryptomeria japonica, assembly GCF_030272615.1. Classification (NCBI taxonomy): domain Eukaryota; kingdom Viridiplantae; phylum Streptophyta; class Pinopsida; order Cupressales; family Cupressaceae; genus Cryptomeria; species Cryptomeria japonica. The sequence goes on from NC_081415.1 coordinate 370,286,758, forward strand.
AATTGAATTGTTCCATGGAATTCATTCTTATCCTATAGGAGAGGCTTTCATCCATTCAAGCTAGGAGAAAGGAACTTCTGCAAAATCAGGACAATGAAGAGAAAGATGCCCTTAATGAAAGATGCGAGAAGCTAAGTTAGGAGAATATGGTCATGAGGAATGAAATGAAAGCCCTAACTATGAGGATGTCAAAGGAGATTGAAGATCAGAAGATGAATCAAGAAAACCTTGAGAGATCTCTGAAAGACAGATCTGAAGAATGCATCCGATTGGCTCATGAAAATGTATGTTGAGAACATAATTAGTGCAATCCCAAAGTAATGAACAAGAACTTGAAAGATAGATGATAATTTTGAGAGATGGTTTGACTATCGCAAGTGAGTACAAGGAAAAATTCAAGGTTGGTTCAGCACAGCTTGACAAAATTATTGAAAAGCCAAAGATAGAATGGAGATTCCAATGGATTTGGATTTAAACAAAGTCAAAGCTACGATACTGCAAATGAAGATCAAAACCAGAAGACACCAGTAAGGCATCTTAATGCTTACAAATTTAATGGTAGATGCTTTGTTTGTAATAAATTTGGTCACATGGCTAGGCAGTGTAGAAATAAAGAAAATCAGAACTATAACTCTACTCCCAACCAATGTTCTAAATGCAACAAGTATGGTCATTAGACAAAAGATTGCAAAATGAATGTAAAATGTCATGCATGTGGAAAATTTGGACATATGGCTAATCAGTGCAGGTCAAGAAATTATACCAGTTATAGCAAAGCCATTCAAAAGAATAATGTTACATGTTATGCATGCAACAAGATTGGACACATGGCTAAATTATGTAGAAGCAAAAATCCATTGGTTAGCAATGATGGATCAAATGGTAAAGGGAAAGAAAAGATAAATGAAATCCGGAAAGATCATATCAAGAAATGGGTCAAGAAGGCAAATGATCAATCAAAAGATGGGAATTCTCTAGTTACTCAACTGACAAAGGAGGTTTCTCCTGCTCCTCTAAGAAGCTCATCCGGTAACTAAGGCAGATGCCTTAGGGGTAGGCAAAATTCATGAAAATATTGCATAAACCCTGGGAAGAGGATCTGGAAGATGTTCCAGACAGTGGAAAGGTTTATTTGGTATGGAGATGTTTAACCAAGATCTGGTATGTTCCACCAGAAGTCATTCATATCAATGATAGATTAGGGTTTCTTGAAGGTTAAAAGGTTGAGTCCACTTCATTTTTTATCACCTTGCATTTAGAGCGATTAAGAGCGATACAGATTGAGTCTAAGGCAATTAAGTGCGATCAGATATCTTCTTCAGCTATTCCACCAGCAATCAGAAGAGTTCTCTAGGGTTTCACCGATAACCATTTCTACAACTACTTTCATTGCAAATCCTATTGTTGTCGAGGTGAAGGACCATCGGCCTAGGCCAATTTTCAATAAATGCTCGCATATTGCCACCTTGGATGATACGGTTGGCGCATTTTCCCATATTTCGGAAGGAGTTATTTATGTGAAAGACGTTAGAGCATACATTCACTGCCACATTAAGGATTGAGGTACCAATGACATCAAGAGCATGTATATGAGTGAGTTGATGGGAGACTCCACAAAGATCAAGCCCAAGTATAAGAACATTGAGGATCTAGGGTTTACCAAAATTTTTGATTGGACAGTTCATGAGATCATCCGATATGTATTGAGAAGAGTTCATGGAGAGTTCATTTGGTTGGATAGACCTCATAAGATCATAAAGGAGGCCATCAAGGCCATCACCGGTTTGCTACAGATTGTTAGCATCTGGAGAAAAAGATTTTAAATGACCAGGTTAACAAACTCATCGACACAACTTTAGACCGATGATCAATGAGGGTCAACACCATTATTGATAGAAACATCCAATTATCTCAATTATGTTTCTAGCTCCTGCATTTATGTGACACATAAGATTATGAGGGGAAATGAGAAGATAGATCTTTGTGGATGGATGTTAGATGAGTTGTTAATTAACCTTGGGAAGATCAAAGGAGAGAAAAATGGGACATTCCGGTATGAGAATCTTATTGTTTGCTTGATGGTATTTTTCATTAATGAAATTCCTAGTTTTGGGAAGAGATAGTAGGCATTTGATATCTTGGTAGGTAGTCAACTGAAACAATCTATTGCTAGTTTGGGTAGTCAGTGAGATGATAAGGTTTAAGGTTACAATCAAGGTACTGACAAAGAAAAGAGCTCCAAAGGAAATACCTTCTGCACCATCTGGTACTAGTAGAAGAAAGAAGATGGATGACACAAAACTTGCTATTGTATCTGGTAATGTAACTATTGACTCTAAATTTTACTTTGGAAAAAAACAACCTTATGGGAAATTCAGTGATGGGGGACCTCCTGCACGGGATTCAGTGAATAACCTCCAGATTGAGAAGCCGACTCTTCCTTGGGGGGAAAAAGGGAAAAGAAGGAAAACTTAAAATAAAATGATCTATGCTATTGAGGTGACGCACCATAACATTTCATAAAAAGCAGATAGCATATAAAACCAGGAAACACATAGTTTTAAAGCCCATTCAACAATCTACATGCCTGAACAGAATATAAATTAAGATATAATTAAGATTCCTTTGAAAAACATAAAAAAACATATATCATGCATCCACCAGATAACAAGTGCAGAACATACTTTAAATGGTAGAGTTTTAGATAGATATCTCTAAAGTCATCAAGAATACAGGAAAACGCATAGAAAATCCTATTTAAGCATCCAAAAGAGGTAATCACGAAGGCCATAGGCACAATATTGATTGACCTTCCTCTTGAGAAACTACAACAACTCAAATTATCTAATATCCTTAATTGTTTTTCTTAAAAGTTCTGAACCCCTACAACAGGGAAAAAACAAGCATAAATAGAGTCTGCGGCTCTGCTAACAACTCCAAAATATGTCAAACATGCATAACTGCCCCTGAACGGAAAAACCAAGCTATGTCATTCCGTGAGGTCACACCAAGAAAAATGGCCTTGAGGCTTTGGTTCTTGCCTGCGATGATCTTCATACTGGCCCAAACAGAAAAGACTTCGCTAACCACATAAGAAAACGTGGCAGGCAGGGAGACCTCTTCTGAAAAACCTCTTCAAATAGAAACACATCCGCCAGAATAAAGCTACTAGGTGTCCCTTTCCCAGTTGTGCTATAAGGTGGGACCCGAAAAAAGGGCCTAGTCAACAAAAATTCTCCATTTGTTATCATCGCGCTACTCCAATCCTCAAACGCAAAACATATACTGCTGCGAGCAACATCGAGCTGACAATTATCTTGCATGCCACACACTACTAGAAAGATGAGAGGGAAAAGAAGATACTCTGGCCACAAACTTGCCCTGGGGATTTTAATGTGAACATTTCTTGGCGACTAATAGGGGGAATTCTGCCTGCAGAATACAGGAACCCAAAATTACTGGTTCAGAGACCAGACTTCATGTTAAGACAGGATAGAACAGGTCGGAGACCTGCAGCAATAACAACCAATCCTCCTCAGAAGGCAACGCTTGTGCATCCAAATTCTAATAGTGCTGATTCACACAAATGACCTCACCAAATGACAAGCCTATGGGTTCATCATGGACCAACTTTAAAAGAGTGTAAAGCTAGGCAAGGGGATGCAGAAGACGCTCTACATCCTCGGCTGAGGCAGGGTCACTTAGGTTCTGGATGAAAGACCTATCTTGCTGTAGGTGTTCAATTTGATTTGACAACTATTCAACCCCTAATACACAACCATCAGCAGAGAAAGGGGAAGGCAAGCCCAATGAAACAAACCTTTCTATATGCTACTTGATGTCTAGGATAGAGATTTGTAATGGCTCCAGTGCAGCTAATACATGCATGACCATTATGTGGTGATTGATGAAAACATTCATCCTTTTTATCAGCTACTTGCGATCGATAATACCCTTCTCTCTCAATTCATCATCTTGAGCTGCATACAACATTTAGATCAAAACTTGAGCCACAAGGATCTTGGGAGCCAAAACAACCATCAAACTATTTACTAGAGCTTCCACTTCCACACAAAGGGATTGTTTTCCTCAAATGAATCTCAACATAGGCTGAAGTGAGGGGGCATATAGCTTAATTTTCTCCCAGTGTGAAACATACAATTCTACTAGAATTGCCAAAAAGTCCCGAGCCACCTTCACTAAGGGCAGAATGCTCAGGAGTCACGAGACTTCATCACCTTTTGCCATCACTTCTTGTTGTAGCTCCTTGCATTTGTTCTGTTCAATAATCATTTGATTCTCTAGGGTGAGGATTATGGCCTTTCCGTCTTGCATCATCTACTAAAGTTGTGATGTTCAATCTTGTTCATGTCGCAAGAGATTCTCCACCTCTAGAAGGTGCTTCTCAGATTGCCCAAGGCTAACCTCTTTTGCTTTCATCTCTGCCTCAAACCTCATATTTTCCTCGGACAACAACACTTGAGCCTCACTCAGCTATCGGGCGTAATCATCCTTCAAGTGAATCTCTTCACACAGCTGCACCTGCACTTGAGTAGTATCACTAGAAGTCGCCTTTAATTGTTGAATCTTTGAGTCCTTCTCTTGCAGCTCCTTCAGAGCCACATTTCTCATCGCCTCCTGGCCCTTCAACTGAGAGCTTACATTGTTAAAGGCTAACTACAGCTTCCCTTTTTCTGAATTGGTTTGGGCTAGTAGACTTTGCAGGCGATTGATTTCTGAGCTCTAGGCCTTATCTTCTTTTCTCTATTGGGTCAAGGATTCTCGAAGATTAGCGTTTTCCACTTGGATCTTTTACAGACAGCGGCTCTTTTTGATTAAATCCAAAGATACAACTTTTGAGGTTTCCTCCATCATTTTTACCTTATCTGAGGTTGTGGCACTTTGAAGGCTAACACCGATAGCATGTAATGTGTAGTCATTTGGTTTCATCTGAGACTCTGGCTTGTCAACTTTGGGGACAAGATTTGCAAAGAAAAGACAATCTTTCTCCTCACTGAAATGCATCTGTAGATGAGGACGGGCTGGATGGGCACCTTCCTTTAATTTTTGCTTGCCCAACTTACCAAGGTGAGCAGTCTTAGAATAAGAAACTTGTTGCTTGAAATCATCTAGGTTGTCAATAACCCGACCTACAAAAGTTGTGCCAGGGGGGACCACGAAGGGAAATTATGAGATAGGCCTAGCGAAAGTAGTCTAGATGGGATGAGCTAGGGTAGATGGGGAAAATAATGGGACGAAGGGGGGAGCTCTTGATGGAAAAGGGCTTGTGGAGGCTATTCCCATAACCGGAGGAGGGGACTCTCCAAAACCAAGCCTGTGCGACACAAAGGCTGCTTCAAACATCTACGTGGGAAAAGCTGTGGGGATAAAAGTAGAGGCCAAGAAAGGAATGGAGGCCTGTAGGAATACATTTTGGGGTTCAATCGGTGTCCCAATAGGGGCCAAGATGAGGGCAGTAGGAACTAGGGCTTGCATTGTGGTGATGGAGACACTTGAATAAACCACCTAAGTAGGAGACAAGGATAAAGGAGGACGTACCTGAGTCATGGAAGGCATCGCTCGCTGAAGATTTGAGGTCATCTTTGGGATTTGAGAGGTGGATTCCTCCTTACTACACTAGAATGTTGCCTTTTCTTTGGAGGGGAGTCACGTGACTACTTCTTAGACCACCTTTTACCCACCTGGGAATGGGGCCTGTGAGCCAAACTATCTAAAGGAAGGAGAATTTGAGGCTCTGGATCTTTCCCTTCAACATTTATAACCTCTACCCTCTGTCACGAGACCACCTCAAGGGATGAGTCCCTACGTGAGGAGTGGTCACCTGTCTCATCATCGAATTTATTTAACTGACACTATTAATGCTCAAACTACTCATCCAAAGGGGCATTTCCAATGTTTTCTCTAAGCTGACTCACCTCTTGCTGGTAGACCCAAAGTTCTTCCCTCTTTTTCCTGGGCCAGGCTAAAGTTTTCATACTTTCTAGCATCTTCTGGGGAATAGGATTTGCAGGATTGAGTCTTTGCAGGGGCAAATAAAAACTCAACCATGGGGGGCATCTTAAAAAAGGAAAATCATCAGGGCCCACATACACACTTAGGTCATCAACCCGGGGGTTTGTACACTCTTCCCATGAGTTCCAAGGTTCATGCTTTAAAACATTCTTTCTCTTGCTAAGGTAGCCATCAAGGTCATAACTCCAAGAGTCATCAATAACTACCAGACCGAGTTGTGCCATCTTAAACATCAAGACCTCCTCTACAATGTTCCTCCATACTAGAGTGATTGGGCCAATAGCCTTATGATCTTGAGTGATGGAGGTATCATGCTTTCTTGATCCAATAGCCCTATAAATTCTCACCAACTACCATGCTTTTTTGAGAGCCAGGGTTCACTCGGTAACATAGGTAGGCAGATGAAATGGCTCTTCGGAGAACCCATGCACTCAAATGAAGGAAAATTTGTGACCTATGAACCAGATGCAAGGGGGTCGCTCATTCTACATCCAGTTCATCTGAACCTAGGAGAAGCGGGCTAATGGTTCATTGAGGATTGAACTAATATCTTTGAGCATGGGAGTCAAGAAGAAGTCTGAAAACTGATATGCATTGTAAGAGGCTAGCAAGAGGGGTGTCCAGGAAGACACTGGCATTCTATTTCCTGACTCATCACAAATAGCCAACTGCATGAACTGGTTGAAGAAATCCTCATTTTGGTACAGTAGTAGATGAACTAGAACTAAAGAAAACTTGAAGTGCCACAACTATTGCAATTCTAATAATTGCTTAACTATGACCCAACCCATAGGAATTGAGAAGTAAAAATGAAATGGTTCCTTTTGTTTTCTGCACTTAAAGAGAAATCCCATCATTGCGGCTATGATATCCCAGTCATTATCATAACTGCATAGCCAGGCAAGAGTAGAAGAAATATCCTTGAGGTCTTCTTGCCTCAAGTTTCTATATGACAAGGGAAACTTCAGAAGTCTAGAAGATAGACTTCGATTGAGCGTGCTTTGACAGAAAGTCAATGTGTCTCTCCTAGTGCCCCAGAATTCCTCCATTGAACTTTCTGAGAAAACCTTTGTCCCTTCAAAAACAAGGTAGCACATCATGTCTCTAACAACCTCTGGAGATATAACCACCTTCAAGAGGGAGTCGTTGATAGAGTAGGTGGCAGGGTAAAAAACATTGGCGCAAGCCGCTATAAGCTCAGGGTAATATGGGACCATGGGAACCATGAATTGGGGGGCGCCACTATTCGAGAAATGAACTGCCATGGATTGAGGCTCTGTTCTATGATTGAGCATTCTACTACAAGTGACCTCTCTGAGGATTTTAGGTTTCTTATGAACCTCAGACTCAAAAAAATTCTCCAAAGAGTCTAGAACAACGGATGCATTTTGAGTGGTTGTTTTGGTCTTGATCTTCGTTCTCGGATACTCTGCCTTTGGGGGAATGACATGTGAAGAATATGAGAGTTCTCCGAAGATGTCCACCCAGAAACCTCCATGGGCGGAGCCTAAAGGTGTTGCTTCGACCTCCATTGTAGGTTGTGACTTTCCTTCTATTAAAATTTTCAACAATCTGAGGGGGAAAAGAACTTAGGTTACGAAAAGATGATGAAATGAAGAAGAGGGAATAACCTCACTCTTAAATGCACTGCACGCCTAGATTTTTGCAAAAGCGAATGTTTAATGGCAAGCACCCACATATATGCGTGCTAGCTCATTTTTCAGCTGCAATAAACTCCTAAGGAGGATGAGCACCACCATTCTCGCTTCCCAAGATTACATTTAGTTAACCCACCATTGCTCGAGTCTGCTTTGAGGGAAAAAGCATGTCCGAAAAAATGTTTTCTTTAATTGAGAGAATCAACAAGCTGTGAAGTTTGCATAAGTTGAGATAGTCATGTGGAGGTTGAGATTTAAAATGTGATGTACCTGTACATACATGTGGCATCCGCTTACATCGACTCCTTTGAGGTACCTGGCAGGACATTGCCAACTCTGAATCCAGGCTCATTCGCTTGATGTGAATTAATGGAAACATGACAAGAGCATTCGAGTTTGGGAAGGTTGGTGCCTCAAGCATTAGTCATCTCTAGCTGAAATTTTTCTATAAATATGTCTTTTCAAACATTCCTTATGTATAGTGTAAGATTCAATGATGGAGTTCCTACAACCATGGATACTCCAGTTAGACTTGTCAGCAGCAAAGCATGGGTCACTTTGTTAGGGAATATCTTTGACTGGAGATTGCAGTTGATGACGTGGAGAAAAAATCCTTTTATGATTGCTACCATTAAGTGAGTGCTAGGGGAGGACTTTATTGATAATGCAGACCGGTACCGAGTGAACATAGACATCTGCTCGTGTTTTATAGCTTCACTACTGGATTATGGTTAGCCGAGGCTGCTAGCTTTGCAGCTAACCAAGGCTCTCTTTTCCCTAGACTACTTGGACAGACTGGAGGATGCAATTGCATATCATGTCCCTTTCCGAGGGCTCAAACCGCCATCTAACCTAGAAAAGTTTGTCACTCATAATGAGGAAGTAACTTGGCATCCGCTCGTTGGTGGGTTTAAAAAAATGACATTTTAATCCCATCGGTATCGCGCTGAGCTTGCTGTAGAATTCCTTCTGCGTGTCAATCTGATAGTCCTTGTCCCTGAAGATACTGAATGGTATACTGAATTCAGGGACTATATCTTCCCTCAAGTCCTGACACTGAATGAATGGCCGAACTTGGTTGTTGTTTTCCTACCTAGGGAGCCTAGAAGCAATTCTGACCCTGAGTGGTCAGAAGGAGGGGACTCTTTTGATGATGGCGAGGACTCAGACCTCTTCATGGATGAAGATGAGGACACAAAAGATCAATGAACTGGTGATGATCCACTGCTACTTGTCTTTTGCTTCATCGCTTTGTAAAAAGGGGGGCCAAGAGCCTTCTCTCTAATTGTAAGAAAAATACCATAATGTTTAATATAACAAACTTCCTTTTTTTTTGCTCAACTTTGGAATTTCATCACAAATTCTTTTACTTTGGCACTAGCATGGGGAATAAATCAAATAAGTTAGGCACTCAAAAGAACTATTCACAATATATACACTAAACAAGAAGAGAAGGCTTAGTGAAATGGCTTGAGGTGGAAACCATTTACCAGAATCTAGAGGGGGGCTCCATTCATGTCTTCAAGTTTGAATGCATTGAAACCTTTGCAATTTAGAATGCGGAAAGGCCCTTCCCATAGGAAATCAAACTTGGCATGTTGGCCGGGCTTTTCTGCCCTTTCATTGTATTTTAACACAAGGTCCCTAGGGCTGAAAACTAGATTGGAGCTCTTTTTTCTATCAAGCCACCTTTTGATGGTTTCCTACCTGTCTTGGAGAGCCGCAAAGGCTATCTCCCTTTCCTCTTCTAGCTCCATAATCTCTGCTAATCTTATAGCCATAGGGTCATTCTCCACCACCTCCATGGACTTCAGTAGCTGTAGGGCTGGGATTTCTAGAGACGTGGGGAAAAGTGCATCTTTTCCATATACCTGCTTATATGGGGAATTTTTTAAGATTTATTTAGGTGTTATGCGGTCTTCCCATAACATGCTTCTCAAATGATGGTGCCACTCCCTCTTATATTTAGAACCTATTCTTTTAATAAGTTTGATCAAGTTCTTTTTAGTGGACTTAGAAAGTCTATTCCCCTGAGGATAGTAATTAAAAGAGGTTTTAAGATAGATACCTTTGTCGAGGGCAAATTGGATAATTTGCGAGCCAGTGAATGCATGCACATTGTCTGATATAATGGTTTTGGGAGAACCGTATCGGCTGTAAGGAAGTTAAGTAGCAGAAACAACTTCCTACACTAACCTTGAGAGGAGGGTAATGCAAAACTTTTTCAGATCATTACAACAGTTACAGAAAATAGAAATAGATATAATAGCAATCATACCACAACACAATGATTTACGTGGGGAAAACCCTTTCGGGAGAAAAACCCCACCCTCCAAAAGCAGCTCAATATTTTATTCAACAATCAAAAACAGATTACAACATACTTGCAGAGCAAGCTCTTCATAGGAGTACCACTAATCAGAGATTCAGAGGCAACTCAATAGCCATAAGACTCTTACACACAACCTCTATCTCACACACCTCATAAATAGGAGATACAATACAAGAAACCGTCAAACGGTATTACAAAACCATGGGCTAAAACCACCCAATAAGGTGTAGCCGACCTTATCTCCCTTCTAGATGCCCTATGACATGTTAAAGAACACATCAACATGTGTCGCTCCCTTTTACAGCTCATTTATGTATCCGATACAAATTATTTTTCCTATTTCAGGAGTACAAACTTCCGGAGGCCATAACTTGAGAACCGGGTGTCCGATTGACGAACCGTTTGAAGCGCCGAAAAGCTCGAGAAGTACTCTATCACCTCGTAACCCGCTTTGCCGGTTACAGCCACTTTTCAGGGCATTTCAGAGCCTCTAAAGTCCCCAAAATTAAGTTTAAATATTTTATTGCACCCCTCCAAGATGAAAACATTAATATCTTCAAAACTAGCTGTGACCTTGCGACGCAACTTTACCGGAATGCTTATCTAACCAACCAGAAGCTTTAGGGAGAGTTTCACACCATTTCGTGCTCAAATGAAAACTTACTATAAATAGTAACCTCGCATAAATGCAAGGTTGAGACACCATTTTTCCCAACAAATCTCCCACTTGTCGAACACCTTGCAAGAGCGGAAGGGAATGTCAACACAATGAATCAATTGCTAGGGGCCATAAGGCCCATAGACTTTGAACACCATCTGAACTTCTCTATGCTCACAGCCTTAGTTAAAGCATCTGCAACATTCATCAAAGTTTCCACCTTAACCAGCTTCACCCTACCATCTTCGACCATATCTCTAACAAAATGATACTGAACATCAATATGTTTGGTCCGGGCATGAAATGTCGGGTTCTTAGCTAGGCTAATTGCACTCTGACTGTCACAGTAAACTGTCACTGTACCTTGTTTTATTCCAATATCCGAACATAGTCTCTTAATCCAAATGGCCTCTTTACAAGCATGAGTAGCTGCCATATACTCTGCTTCAGTAGTGGATAAAGCAACCACAGCCTGTCGCTTACTCATCCAACTAATTGCACCACCAAACAAAGTAAACACATAAGCACTGGTGGATCTTCTGCTATCAATATCACCTGCCCAATCTGAATCCACATAACCATGGATATCAAGGGAAGTCATGTCTCCAACTGAATTACCATTATAACACAAAGAATACTCTGAAGTACCCTTCAAATATCTGAAGACTCTTTTGACTGCATCCCAATGAACTCTACCAGGATTAGACATATATCTAGAAAGTACTCCCACTGCTTGGGCAATATCTGGTCTAGTACAAACCATAGCATACATCAAGCTTCCAACTGCACTTTGGTAAGGCACTCTGCTCATGTCTTCCATCTCCAATGGGGATGTAGGACAATCTGAAACAGATAGTTTCATTCCAACTGTAAAAGGAACACTCAATGGTCTACAATTCTGCATGTTGAACCTCTGTAACACTGAATTCACATACTTACTCTGGCCTAGCCATAGCTTTCTGTTCACCCTATCTCTTCTAATTTCCATCCCAAGAATGTGCTTTTCTACACCAAGATCTTTCATTTCAAATTTAGCAGCGAGCTGAGACTTCAGTTCTGAAATCATACCTTTCCCTTTACCAATGAATAACATATCATCAACATACAATGCAATGAATAAGAAATGATCACCATAAGATTTATAATAAACACAGTGATCTGATTTAGAATGTTCAAATCCCAAACTCAACACATATGTATCAAATTTCTGGTACCACATCCTAGGACTTTGTTTGAGGCCATACAAAGATTTCTTCAATTTACAGACCAAATTACTTTTGCCTTTCACCACATAGTGCTCCGGTTGTGTCATATAAATATCTTCCTCCAAATCACCATGAAGGAAAGCAGTTTTCACATCCATTTGCTCAACCTCTAAATCATAAGCAGTAGCAATAGAAAGCAAAAATCTAATGGATGTCATTTTTGCAACAGGAGAAAATATCTCACCGTAATCAACACCCTCAACCTGAGAGTAGCCTTTTGCAACCAACCTTGCTTTATACTTCTCAATGCTTCCATCTGAACCAATCTTTTTCTTGAACACCCATTTACAACCAACAGGTTTTCGTCCTTCAGGCAATGGTACAAGATCCCATGTATCATTCTTTTTCAAAGCTGCCATTTCTTCCTCCATAGCAATCTTCCAAGATTCTGCATCATTCATACCTAATGCCTCTTCTACAGATTTCGGTTCATCCACACTAGTATTCAGAGAAAAAATACATCTCCAATCATTAGGTGAATACCTTTCAGGTGGTTGTCTATGTCTTGTAGACCTTCGAACAAGCTGAGTTGGAGGTTCTTCCTCCTCTTCTGAAGATTTAGAGCTAGACGAGCTCTCCTCAAATTCTTGCCTATCTAAGGGTCTCGATTCAACTCTTTCAGGTGTAGAAGGAAGTTGAATCACATCTTCTTTTTTAGTCTGTTCTGGCTGCAATGTAACAGAAGGAGACTTAATTTCTCTAAAAATAACACTTCTACTATGAATTACCTTTTGTGGAACAGGGTCCCAAAGCTTGTATCCTTTCACACCATAACTATACCTGATGAAGATACATTTCACAGCCTTGTTCTCCAACTTTGTTCGCTTCTCCTTTGGCACATGTGCATATGCCTCGCAACCAAAAACTGTAAGATGTCTCAATGAAGGCTTGTGACCTGACCATGCTTCCATAGGCATTTTATCAACAAGAGCTGATGTAGGAGACCTATTAATCAGGTAGCAAGCAGTGACAACAGCTTCAGCCCAAAACTTTTGTTCGAGACCAGCACCACTCAACATACTCCTAGCCTTCTCCATCAGTGTCCTGTTCATTCTTTCTGCAACTCCATTCTGCTGTGGAGAATATGGAGTTGTCTTCTGCCTGTTAATTCCACAGTCTTTACAGAATCTATCAAAATCATTAGAGCAAAACTCACCGCCATTATCAGTTCTCAAACATTTTATTTTCTTTCCAGTCTGCAACTCAACCATTGCTTTAAATTCTTTAAAATGACTAAAAACTTCAGATTTACTCTTTAGAAAATAAACCCATGTCCTTCTACTAAAATCATCAATAAATGAAACATAATATGTGGATTTTCCAATCGAAGAGACATCTACTGGACCAAACACATCAGAATGGATAAGATCCAAAACACCACAAGTTTTATGAGAACTTGAGTAAAACTGAAAGCGGTTTTGTTTTCCATAAATGCAATGCTCACAGAAATCAAAGTCAAGATTACAATCATTCAAGCCTTCAACAAGGTTTTTATTTTTCAAGGTCCTTAGACCCTTTTCTCCAATGTGGCCAAGTCTCTGGTGCCATAACATAGTCTTCTCTGCAGGTAACTTTGCTTCAGACAAAAGAGCACCCTTAGGTGCCCAAAAACCATTTCCATCTGCTGAAGGTGAAACCTTCAAATCTTCGAGTGAAGTATCTGCAGATTTACTTTTTACAAAAGTGCTATTACACTCAACAGTGTATGCTTCAAGCTTATACAAAGTGCCAAACCTGACACCTCTAGCAACTACCATAGCACCCTTAATCATCTTACATCCTGCTTCAGAAAAGACTACCTGCACACCTGCATCTATCAGTTTGCTCACAGATAACAGGTTTCGTTTTAATCCAGGGATATGCAGCACACCATTAATCATTTTTATTCTACCATCAGAAAACCTGATTCTAACTTTACCTCGACCAACAATGTCTAGATGTGAATCATCACCCAAGTACACCTTACCTCCATTAAATCCTTCATATTCAGAAAACCAATCTCTATTGGAAGTCATATGAAAAGATGCACCTGAGTCAATTAGCCAGGCATCATTACCTGCATGAGTCGCCAAAGCCACAATAAATGCATCGCCATCTTCCTTGTCGGACTCAGAATCAGAATCAAACTTTTTCTTTTTCTTCTTCTTCTTTTCTTCTTTGCAGTCCTTATGGATGTGACCCGGTTTACCATAGTTCCAGCAAATGACTTTGGACTTTCCAGGAGATTTCGATCTCCCTTTGGATTTGGACTTGTCGTGCTTCTCATTCTTCTTGCCTTTCTCCTTAGGTCTTCCATGAATGGTTAGGGCTTCCTTTGAACTGATGGATACCTTCCTTCACATCTCTTCACCGAGTAGGGCACCCACCACATCTTCAGATTTCAAAACAACAGAAGTACTACCGATAGCCATAACAAGAGAATCCCATGAATCAGGCAAAGAACAAAGCAAGATCTAACATTTCTCCTCCTCGTCCACCTTAACACCGATGGATACTAATTGAGCCACCAACATATTGAATGCTTCCAGGTGTCTGCAATTCGTCCACCCTCTTCCATCTTTAAGGAATACAATTTTTTTCTTAAGAAAATTTGATTTAATAAAGATTTCACTTGATACATCTCACTAAGCTTAGTCCATAGCTTCTTTGCAGAGTTTTCTTCATGGACATTGATTAGAATAGAGTCTACCAGGCACAGTCTGATTAGACCCTTAGCTTTTCGGTCCATAACATCATACTGAGCTGCCGCAGTAGGATCTGAGGGCCTTTGGACATTCGCATCAATAGCATCCCAAAGATCTCGATCTATTAGCAGATCTTCCGTCTTCAGCTTCCACATCTCAAAATTACTTCCACTAAATTTCTCCACCTCTATTCTCCCTGATGAACTCGCCATCTGAATATTCCTGCAACAAGATCAAAAAGTGTCTTCTGCACAAGCTCCCACTCAAATCTGGATTAGTTCAAAAAACCTAACTGCCCACAATTGAAACCAAAGGTGATCAGGCTTTGATACCACTTGTAAGGAAGTTAAGTAGTGGAAACAACTTCCTACACTAACCTTGAGAGGAGGGTAATGCAAAACTTTTTCAGATCATTACAACAGTTACAGAAAATAGAAATAGATATAATAGCAATCATACCACAACACAATGATTTACATGGGGAAAACCCTTTCGGGAAAAAAACCCCACCCTCCAAAAGCAGCTCAATATTTTATTCAGCAATCAAAAAAAGATTACAACATACTTGCAGAGCAAGCTCTTCGCAGGAGTACCACTAATCAGAGATTCAGAGGCAACTCAATAGCCATAAGACTCTTACACACAACCTCTATCTCACACACCTCATAAATAGGAGATACAATACAAGAAACCGTCAAACAGTATTACAAAACCATGGGCTAAAACCACCCAATAAGGTGTAGCCGACCTTATCTCCCTTCTAGATGCCCTATGACATGTTAAAGCACACATCAACATGTGTCACTCCCTTTTATAGCTCATTTATGTATCCGATACAAATTATTTTTCCTATTTCAGGAGTACAAACTTCCAGAGGCCATAACTTGAGAACCGGGTGTCCGATTGACGAACTGTTTGAAGCGTCGAAAAGCTTGCGAAGTGCTCTATCATCTTGTAACCTGCTTCACGAATTATGGCCACTTTTCAAGGTGTTTCAAAGCCTCTAAAGTCCCCAAAATTAAGTTTAAATATTTTATTGCACCCCTCCAAGACGAAAACATTAATATCTTCAAAACTAGCTGTGACCTTGCGACGCAACTTTACCGGAATGCTTATCTAACCAACCAGAAGCTTTAGGGAGAGTTTCACACCATTTCATGCTCAAATGAAAACTTACTATAAATAGTAACCTCGCATAAATGCAAGGTTGAGACACCATTTTTCCCAACATCGGCATGCCAGGTCTTTTAGGAAAGCCAACACTTCACTTTCTGATGAGTTCCTCAAAGGAACGGCTTCGGACCATCTGGTGAAATAATTGGTGGTGGTTAGGATCTACTTGTGTTCGACTGAACTAGGGGGATTGATCATTCCAATGAAATTGAGACCCCACTGGGCAAAAGGCTCTTCTACTGACACAGGATTGAGGGGCATTGTAGCTCTTTTACTCTTGCTAGTATAATACTGGCACTCTTTGCATTCCTTTACCAAATTGTGCATGTCCTTGAACATAGAAGGCAAAAAATATCTGGCTTGGGTAATTTTGATAGTAGTTTTAGGTGCAGAGAAATGGCCTCCTAAGGAGCCATAGTGGAATTCATGTAGGATTTTATCCGCTTGGCTCTAACCTACACAATGGAGCAGGATTCCATCAAAATTTCTCTTGAAGAGTACTCCGTCTATCAAACGAAAACCATTATTTTGGAGCCTGTAAAACCTTCTCTTTTCGAGAGGGAGATCCTCGAGAAAATCCCGATCTTCATGAATTACTTCCTGGCCTCAATCCAGCAAGCTTGTGGAGCATCAGATGATAACATAACAGCCTCCTCCACAGTCATTTCATCTTCACAGGGTTCACATTCTTGAAGTATATATTTGCAAAGGCCCCTCCCACAAATGAGCTTTGTTGGCTTGACGTCGACATTATATTCCAGGATCTTGGTGATCCAATTTGCCTTTTTTTTGGTGATGTCACCCTCCATAATGTATTCCTGCACCACAGGTTGAGCTACATACACCATAGTTTTATGACAGGCAATGAAATGCCTAAACTTCTTCAGTCCTTTCATTGCGGCTAAGGCCTATTTTTCAACAAAGTTGTATTTGGCATCATACTCTTTGAGGGTCTTTGAATGGAAAGCTATGGGATGTTTACCACCCTTTTCAACATCTTTCTGGGTTAGGACCATGGTGATGCTATACTGGCCAGAGAAGACATACATTATGAAGTCCTTTGACATATCTGGGTTGGACAACATAGGGGTTGAACGGATAGCATCTTTGATTTTATCAAAGGCTCTTTTGGCTTCAGGAGTCCGTTTGAAATGTATATCCCTTTTTATCATTAGGATGACGGGTCTTACAATTTCGGCTAAGTCCGAAATGAAATGACTAACAAAGTTGACTTTGCTTAAAAATGAATGGACTCCTTTTTTGTTGACTAGAAGGGGGAGGTCTTTTATGGATTTGAATTTGTCTGGGTCAAACGAAACACCTTCTTTTGATACTATATGCCCAAGTAACTTGCCTTGAGGGACACCAAAGATGCACTTATTTGGGTTCAGGGAAATCCCAAATTCAAGACATTTTTGGAACACTAGCTCGAGATGATCAAAATGATCCTCTCAGTGTTTGGAAAATATAGTCAGGTCATCTAAGTATATCAAAATGATCCTGTTAATGAGTTATTTGAAAGCCAAATTCAGGTCCTTTGAAAAGTCACTCTAGCATTTCACAACCCGAAAGGCATCTTCTGGTATGTGAACATTCCCCATTTGGTGGTGAAAATTGTCTTGTGCTGGTCTTTTGGTTTTACCAGTACCTGGTTGTACCCCGAGAAATTGTTGAGCATTGAGAATATTTCTGACCCTGCCACCATGCTCAATAATTGCTCGATTGATGGCAAAGGGTAGTGGTCTTTGAGAGACGCTTGATTCAGATCTCAAAAATATACACAGAGCTGAATATCTCCATTATTTTTTCTTATAGGTACTAGATTTGATACCCATGTGCTATGTTTTATGGGGTAAACAATCCCTGATTTGATCAGCTTCTTCAGCTCCCGAGCCATGAGAGACTCAATTTTTGGGTTGACCAGCCTTTGCTTCTGTCAGACTGACTTAGCTTTGTCTGTGAGCTCAATGGTATGCTAGATGATGCTAGGATCGTATCCTTTTAAATCATCATAAGACCAGGCCAAGACACCTTCATTTTCATCACAGTATTGGGCCAATCTCTTTCGGTCTTCAGGGGAAACACCTTCTCCTACCTTGAGAACTCTCCCACTTCCTATCGACATTTTGGCATAATCCCCTTTGCTGGCCATGAGATTTTGCTTGTCATTCTTTGCGTCATCATGGTCAAACAAGTTCTCCAGAGTGATCAAACCATTTGGGAGCTTGATGGATTTCAGCTGGATGATCTGATCTCCATAGGCTTCTTTCACCTTGGGTTGCAGTTGATCTACAAATCCTCATGATCTTTGGATGAATAAAGTGATCTACTCATCACTCTCAAAAACTTGCTAGTTAGTATCATTATCAGGAATAGCCAGATGGATGACTACACAGACTGCTTGGGGACCTGTGAGTAAGTCTGTGGTAGGGTCAAAATGTGATCCGATCGTGGCCATCCGGTCAATAACAACATTTAATTTCTAGGGGATTCTTAAAATATTGAAAGCATCAAAACTCTCTATTAGATCCCACGTTCTGGCATGGTAGGATCTCATATGGACATGTTTGGCAGTGGATATTCCCCAAACTTGATGGAAAACTAGCTTAGAGTCGCCTAGGACCTTCAATTATTTAATGCTCATCCTTTCCGCCAGGCTCAGGGCTTGGATCAGTCCCTCGTACTCTGCTTCATTGTTAGAACATGTGAATTGTAACTAGAAAGGCTTTAAGATTTGTTCACCTGAGGGAGGTGTGAGACAAATTCTGGCTCTGGGGCCTATCATGCATTTTGCACCGTCGAAGTGTAGGGTCCACAATGCCGAAGATAACTGCTCTTCAGAAAACAACTCTTTAGTAAGCTTTGGGATGATTTGGTTTTCATCAAAAATGCAATAGGTACCTAGGCTGATGGTGTGGTAGTTAGAAAAGTGATCAAAAACTATGAATTCATTCAAGAAAACTTTCTGCTCTGGTGGAATTTCCCCAATCACTTCTTCATCTTCTAAGAGCTCTACCACTTTTCTTTCCTCATTTGATATAGAAGTGTGGGTAGGCTCAAAATTAATCATGGCCTAGTTAGCTACATGCTCAACATGGAGGGGTTTTGAGAGGATTTTTATCTTGGCATCGTGTTGGGTATGAAGGATGAGATGGGACCAATCTAAGGACAGATAGCCTCCTATTTTAGCAGTGAAGTCTTAGGAAAGACAGAGCCCCAAAAAAGGAGGGATGTCGATGACCACTACTTCCTAGGACATCGTAACGCTATGACATGTGAATAAGGTCAGAGGAAGGCTTTTAATAAGACCTATGGTCTGGATCTTGTTCCCATCAAGCTGCATAATCCCCCTTTTCAAAGGTTCATACATGATGTTCAACACCTAAGAGATTTTCTTAGGCATGACAGTGGTGCTAGCTCTGGAGTCTATCATGGAATTATGCAATAGTTTATCCCCAACTATAAGGGTAAGGTAAAATGGTTTTGGTTTAGGCTTACCTTCTAGTTGAACCTTAAGGGGTGGGACCTAATTAGTCAACACGGTCGGAGAGTGTGACTTTCCTGCTACGGGTTGGAAACTCATTTCGTTGATCTGTAGAGATTTGGAGGCACTCCCACTGCCATCTTTTTTGCCATTAGACAGGGCCTCTTTCAACTAGTTGTTTTGTTCAAGAATACTTAGAAGGTCCCACAGAGAGACATGAGCTGGAGCTTTCTTCAGTTGTTCCACCATGTCTATAATTTGAGGTGTGGGAATTTTTCGCTCCTTCAGCTTATAGGGGATGAACTATTTTCTCAAATAGGTAGAGTTGATGACTAGTTATTCAGGAGACTTGTCTGCGGGTGTTCCTCTTGAGATGCCAACATTCTCCCCAGTGAAACGCCTTTTAGAGTGGAGGTTATACTTCGACTGCATGAAGGGGGCTCCATCCTTTGAAGTGCGTGCATTGTTGGTGAGCACAACATCCTCGTCCTCCATCTATGACAAAAGTGCATGATCTGGGGTGATCTCTGCTGCTTGCTGCAATGACATTCCTTGCATTTGAGTTGCAAAAGCTACATTATCCATACCCGAAGATGTATACATAGATTTATCCGACGTCACACCTAGACTTCCTTGTTTTGTGACCTTCTGCTTCAAGATCCCTCTTGGGAAATTTCTCAGGGCATGAGCATTATTACATGGAAAACACTAGGAATTGGTATCATCCACCAGTTTATTTTGACCCACAGTCAACTCTTTACCATTGGTTGGATAGACAGTTTGCAATGGATTCAGGATCGGGACTATCTGGCCATTTAGCTAGGAAGGTTTGTTAGTATGGTGATTTGTATGCTGGTTATGTTGGTATGGAGGTCAATTCCCTTGGAAAATTTGCTGGAAGGGAGGCTTGGCAAGTGAGACCTGGGCTCTCTTTAAATTGACAATCTCATTGGAGAAGGATCTCAGGAGGTTCTTCATATCACTAACCTCGGCAACCAAACATGACGTTGGGGGAGCGAGATATGAATGTATAGACTGTGGAGCAGATGTACTAGGAGTGGCCTCCTCTAAGACTTGAGGAGATATCTCAAGAAATTCTGACATGATAGGGCATGGAGATAGCTTCCCAGCATCGATTAGGTTGTTTTCTGCTTGGACTACTATGTCGAATGCTTGCGGGAGTGTATTGCCTCCTAGGGACTGTATCATCACTAATATGTCAGAATTGAAAGCTTTTAAGTAGAATACGAAAGCCATATCCGTCGAGGGACGAGAAAACAAAATTATCCTCTGCCAGGTCCGCTGAAATATTAGATTGAAATCAATTAGTTCTTCCTGAGGGGCCCTCTTTATTGTGATCAATTGGTACATCAAAGATGATCTGTCTGCCTTATCAAAGAACCTCTGGAAAAAATGGTCTCCTAGCTGATCCCAATATCCTATAGTGTTAGGGCCCAATGATATGAACCAATCCAAAGCTCTTCCTTTGAAATAAGCTACAAGCAATCTTAAGGCCACATTATATTCAGTAATTCCATGAATAGTGCAGACAGTGGCTACATCTTGTAAATGCTCCCTAAAGGTTTTATGACATTCTCCAGTGAACTTGGGTACGGATTTTAGTGCGGCTGCAAGGATAGCTCCCCAAACCACAACTGGAGTTGGGGGAATGAGAGGGCTCCTGTTATCCCAGGTCACAAAATTCTGGGGGGAATATGTGCCATTGTTATGCGGGTGACTGTAGGGAAAGTGGGAAAGCTATGTGAGGATGAAGATGTAGCCAAATGAATGGTCACCAGAGCTAGCAAGAGAAGGTGAGGATTTAAAGTTGTCTTACTCCTGGTGACAGGCCTATGACTCATAAACTAGCTCAGAATTATATTTGAACTTGAGGTCCCACCAGGCATGCCAGAAAAAGAACTGTTGACTCTAAATTTTACTTTGGAAACAAACAACCTTATGGGAAATTCAATGATGGGGGACCTCTTGCACGGGATTCACTAAATAACTTCCAGATTGAAAAGTCGGCTCTTCCCTGGGGGGAAAAGGGAAAATAAGGAAAACTTAAAATAAAATGATGTATGCTATTGAGGCGATGCGCCAGAACATTTCATAAAAAAATAGATTGCATATAAAACTAGGAAACACATGGTTTTAAAGCCCATTCAACAATCTACATGCCCAAATAGAACGTAAATTAAGATACAATTAAGATTCCTCTGAAAAACATAAAGAAACATATATCATGCATCCACCAGATAACAAATGCGGAACATAGTTTAATCGACAAAGTATTAGATAGATATCTCTAAAGTCATCAAGAATACAAGAAAATGCACAGAAAAGCCTATTTAAGCATCCAAAAGAGGTAATCACAAAGGCCGTGGGCACAATCTTGATTGACCTTCCTCTTCAGAAACTATAACAGCTCAAATTATCTAAGATCCTTAATTATTTTTTTGAAAAGTTTTGAACCTCTACAACAGGGAAAAAATAAGCATAAATAGAGCTCACAGCTCTGCTAACAACTCCAAAATACGCCAAATATGCATAACTACCCTTGAATGGAAAAACCAAGTCTTCTCATTCTGAGAGGTCACACCCAACAAAATGGCCCCAAGGCTTTGGTTCTTGCCTACGATGATCTTCATAATGACCCAAATGGAAAATATTTCACTAACCACAGAAGAAAATGTGGTAGGCGCGAAGACCTCTTCAAACAGAAACACATCCGCCAGCATGAAGGTGCCAAGTGTCCCTTTCTCACTTGTGCTACAAGGTGGGCACCGAAAAAGGGCCAAGTTAGAAAAACTTCTCCATTTGTCATCATCGCGCTACTCCAATCCTCAAAATGCAAAACATGGACCACTAGGGGCAACGTCGAGCTGACAATTGTCCTGCACGCGATGCACTGTTGGAAAGCTGAGAGGGAAAAGAAGATACTCTGACCGCAAACTTGCCCCTGGGATTTTAATGTGAATAGTAACTATTATCCCACCCAAGACGTGTGTAGAATTGTTAGATGAAATAACTAAGGATGTGTAATACCCTAAAATTGGTCACCTAAACCATGGGCCCCTAATCTTGACAACATCACCAAGGTCCTAACCAAAGGAAATTAAATCAACTTTGAGTAGACAATTAATTAATTCTTCATTCATTAAATGTCACATGGCAAGTGAATTATTCTATATTAATTCAATATTTAATTAATTAATTAAATCATTCAAAGTAAATAATTTTGATCAATTATCATATTTATTTTATTAAATATCCTAGCATATTTAATTAATTAATAAATTTTCTATTTAATCATAAAAAAGGAATTAATTTATTACAAAAAAAGGAATCAATATGCAAAGCAAGAGTTAAATTGAAATTAAAATAAAAGAATTGAATTGAGAGAGAAATCAAACTTGAGATATTATTTCTTCTTCTAAATTGAGATAACTTGAAATCAGAAAAGTAATTAATTGAATTATTAATCATTCTCTAAAATTGGAACTCAAATCTTTTGAGAAAAGAAGTTCAGTTGCATTGAAAAGACTTTTTTCTTGAATAAATCAAAGAAATCACATGGAATCACCTATTTTCATCACAAGTGCATGGAATTAATTGAATTTTATCTCCAATGCAAACTCAAATTTATAATTTGAATGCATTTCAATCAAACTATAATTGGAATCTATCTCAAGGTTAACTGAATCTGATTTCTCAATTATTTCAATTATCCTAAATTGTGCTTTTTCTTGAATAATCTCAACATCTCGTTGCTAATAGATCTTGACTGTTGGTCTCTCTTGTGATTCTCTATAAATTCATCCTTCATCTCTCATTCAAAACACCCTGGAGATTTATTGTTATTATACAATTTTTTCTCTCGTGTCATTGAAGATATTGTGCTTTATTTTTTGAGATTATTGCATCTTAGTTTGAGATTTGTGTACCTTTAGTAGGCTTCCCATAGTGGGAAAAAGTAATCACCCTATGAGAATGACCCAAGTGAGTACAGTTGGACCTGGGCATTCCAACTCACTATAATAAATAGTCCTCTAGTTGATTAAAGTCTTAGAGGATGGGATTATTTGGGTTTTCCATTTGAGATCTCTCATATTGAGAATTTTGTAGGGCCTCATGGTCTCTATCACATTTACTTGACTACAGCTTATTTCGGTACCTTGTTGGGCTATAGGCCTCAATCATGCTTATGTGACTTCAAGGGGTAATTTCGAATGGAATTCCTAACTAAGAACTATAAGATAGAGGCTACCCAGTTCACCTCTAAAAGGGGGGATAATCTTTGTGCAAGAGAGATAGTAACTCTCCCAAGATACTTGCCATTTCGTGCCCCCATTAGCATTTGGAGTCAGCTAATACGACATTGAGATTCCATTGCATGAGACTCAATGACCATATTTTGATTAGCTATTGGGTGTGTACCTGAGTCTGCAAGCAAAGGTTTTCTTCTCTCACCAATTTCCATAGGGTTAGCATGTTGTGATTGAAGTCATTATACATATTGCGTATTTACTGTGTTTTCATCCCTGAAATTGAAACTGGAATACCAAAACTGGAGAAAACAATAAACAACTTAGTCATCAAAACTCTGTCTGTATCAAAAACTAGTCTACCTTAGTCATCAAAACTCTATCCATATCAAAAACTAGTCTACCTTAGTTGTCAAAACTCTGTCTATATCAAAAACTAGTCTACCTTAGTCATCAAAACTCTATCCATTTTACAAAATAGTCTACATCAGCTATCAAAAACTCAGTCCATCTCAAAACTGGTCATCATCAGTCATTGAAAACTCTATCTGTCAGAATCTCATCTTTGTTTAGTAAACTATCATATGACTCTTCTGAAATATCATCCTACTACCTACAATTTGTCATACGAGGTTTCATCAATCCTTACAGTTTGTCGTCTGACCCTGCTTTAGTTGTCATACGAGATCTAATAAATTTTCATCATGGTTAGGGAAGTGTCATCTGAGCCTCTTCTATGTCATACAAAAAATCTTCATATCCATTAGTTTATCGTCTGAGGTCTACCCAGCTGTCATACGAACCTAGGCAACAACTCATACGAAATACTATTTTCATTGTCTCGAAGCTATCATACCATCATCTAGTTCTTGTAAACCCTATCGTATGAATCCCTGATTTTATTATTCCAGGACAGTCAAACTTGCCTAAAATAGTCTACAGTGAGCATAAACTGGTTATCATCATCCTAAGCATAAACAAATCTAAACAGTGTACCTCTGCCATTATGTTGCACAATTTTGTCGATCATCTTTCAACTAGTTCAATCAACTACTTATCAAACTTAAGTCACTTAGACCACGTCTTACACAGGATAGATCATTCCTAAAAAATAGACCGAGTCTTATTCACTTATCTCAAATCAAACTAGGTATTTTAGATCACATCTTACACAGGATAGATCTTTCCTGAAACCAGACTAAATCTTAGTTTCTTATCTCAGTCACTATGTTAAATGAACAACTAGCTTCAAATTTGATCTTGACTTTTGCATCACATCTAGCTCTCAATCCTGTCGGTTGTAAATGCCTATTCAAACCAGAAACTCTTCTAAAAATTCTAACAAAAGTAAGAATCCCATGGCTACCTTGGCCCAAAAAATTCAAAATCTCAAGCAAGAAATATATGGCATTCAAGCCCAACAAAAAGATTCAATGGAACCTCTTGAGATAAAATTTCATGATATTAAGAACACCAGACTTTAAGAAATTCTATAATTACATAAGGTGGAACAACAAGTAATTGAAAATCAAAAGCCAAATCTCAAACAAGCTCACAAGACACCTTCACCAAGACATAAAGACATTTCTTCCAAATGTCCTCTAGGTAGACAGTTTACACCTTTGGGGCAATCTATTGAGTCAACTTTGAAAGAGCTTCTTGAGCATAATCTTATCATATTACCTAAAAATACCACATGGGGATGTGAATTTTTTAGTAAGTATTGTGCATATCATAGACAAAATGAACATAAGACTTGGTATTGCATAGAATTAAAACATAAGATTCAAGACCTCCTTGATGATGGTGATATTGAAATTCAAGATCATAATAATTCACCTAAAGAGAAACTAGATGTCATTGCCAAGCATGAATAAAATGATGAGTTTGTGTCTAGAAATGGCCCACATGTAGCCTACATCTCTTCCATGATTCCTCCATCTCCTAAGGCATCTCAACAATAGTCCATATCATATCCCTCAAATAATAAACCTAATGATGAAACTTTTCATGTTGACCCTCAAGGGCTATCTCAAGGGCCATCCCATCCAATGGTTGAAATGGATCTTACCTCACTAGAATCCCATGATGATCCCATTATACCTTTCCATTTCTTCCAAGATGATTCCCTTCCATCTCAAGAGAAAAGCATCCTTCCTAAGCAAGATCATGATGCCTCTTCCACCTTTTCAAATGATCCTATTCAAAATGAAGAGTCAAACACCCTTCCTACTCTATCCAATGGTCCTCTTCCATGTCAAGATCAAAGTATCCCTTCATCTTCTTGTCATAATCCTCCATGTTCACCTCACAGATCTGTCATGCCTACAAAGCCCTCTCATGATCCTACAAGTCAAAATATTTATAAATGCAAAGGGGTAGAACTTCACAAGCAAGAACCCCTTCATGTTAAAGACAATATTAAGGGTCATGGCCTCAGTGACATTCCTCAAGATGGTGGTATCCCTACTAAACAAAAATCTAGGTACACACCTTCCCCTTCATCTCTTCCATCCATTTTAGGACCCTATATTCCTCCATCCCTTGTGCATGATCAACAAAGGCATACATCTTTGCGTACCTTCCATCCATCTAGAAAGACACAAAGGTTCACTGAGCAAAACAAAGCAAAATCAAAAGCTATATGGGTTCCTAAGGAACTTGTAGAAGAAATGTGTTCCAAGAAACTACAAAAGCATGAAAAATAAAAAACCATGTGGATCCCTAAGCATCTCCTTGAAGAACAATAGTCTAAATAAAATCCAAATCAATAGCCAAGATTGTTGTTCCTCCATCCAAACCTTCCAAATCTATTTCTCCATCCCCTCTTTCATCCATTTTGGATCCTTATGTCCCAAAATCCCTGGTTGTTCCTCCATCCAAATCTCACAATCTGAGATCCACTTTTCCTCCATCAATCCACCATCCCTCAAGATGTGTGCCAATGGTGATCTTGCAAACATTTCCATTCACTCATGCACCAAAATTTCAATATCTGATCAATTATCCGACACCTCTTTTTTATCCTTCCATACCTCTTATCCAATCCTTTGCATAAGACTTTACCCTAGTTTCATCACAAAATTAAAAAACTAAGGAAATTGACATTTGAGATGGTGGACATATATACTTAGCCGAGTCCTTCTTGGAAAGACATCTTTATGTTGGACCAATGAACTACCTACAAAAAATTCCCTGACCCTATGAACAACATGTACCTTAAACAATATCATATCTAAGGGCTGAGTTAGTTCAGGTTTTGCTTCTGCATTGCATATCATTTTATTCAAAGCATTGCATCACATATAGTTTTTAAATGCATCACATTCATACAATTTCTGCATTTGCATATAGCAACATTAATAAAACAAGGCAACTGTCCAAGTTTATCATTTGTTTGTATTCAAAAGAAAAAAAGGTCCTCTCCTTTCTTAGATGTTTGAACATGAAATCTTGGATGTCCTAAGGTCATTCATTTTCAACATTACCCTATGATGACGCTTTACTTATGGTTGGGTAGTGATTTCACTATTTGAGACTTGTTAACCCAAAATTTATCAATTGCTATATCTCAAACACACTAACAAAATCTCTAATTCATTCTAGACACCTAGTTGATCATATGACTGGTGAAAAATCTAAAATTCTTCTTTAGTGCTACTGTAATTGTCACACCAAAGTAGGTTTCATTACTTACTGGTCAAAGCAAAAAAAAAAAAGAGAAAAAGTGCTATGCCAAATATTTATCTCAAGGCAAAAGAGCAATGATATATAACTGAAATATCAAGCATACAAAGTGCGATAAAAAAATGTTGACTATCGGAACATGTGAGTAACTCCATTAAGGCTATGGACTCCTACTGGCAATGGAGAAATATTCATGAGATTACAGTCTATAACCTCGTTGAAGCTCTAAAATCTTGCTGGTAGCGAGGCTCCATTCGGGATTCTTTTGAAGTTAGGATAATCCACGTAGCTAGTCATATAGGATGCTAAGGATCTTTTTTGAACACAAGAGAAGGAATTAACTCATTTGCACTCACATTGGCAAAAGACGATCAAAGTTTCAAGAATCTATGGGGAAGTTTTCTATGTCTCCATTTATAAATCCTAGTCACTAAGTGTGTTAATTTGGATGTTCCAAGCGACCTTAAGGATCGATTGACCACTTATCTATGAAATGTTTTGTACCTCCAATTCAATTGGTGTATTACAAAGTGCTAAACAAACATGGTCATCCTTGTTCAAATATGAAATGCATCTCCATCATGCATATTGCATTAACATAGGTCATATCAAAAATTCATTGTCTCCACATGCATTTTGCAGATCATCATGTCATATAGGTTTGCATACTCGGGGCATAGCTAAAAAAAATCCTAAAAACTCATAAAATGTCCTGAACAAATCCTAAAAATCATAAAATGTCCTGAACAAAATCCTAAAAATCCTAAAATGTTCTGATCAAAATCCTAAAAATAAAAAAAACTCTCAAAATCAACAACTGACAATCAAAGCAAGAAAGCATAGACCATCCTTCAAACCAAATCAACCACAACCAAACTCTCAAAGTCTACAACCAAACTTATCGCATGTCTTGTTAATCAATCTATAAAAGTCTATCAAACATCAACATGTCTTATACAGGGAAGGGAACCCTTGAAACCAGATGAAACCAGACAGATTGGTCTTATACGGGAGTACTTACTCTTTGAAACCAGACATTCCTATCAATGATCATCAAATCAAAACAATGACATAGATCAGTATGGCTTCTAGATTTTGTCCAGGTTAGTCTTGTCTCTTGTACTGAATTGTTGCATCTACGCTTTCACTTGTACATATCTTTTAGTCATTTTTTATGACATCTTGGTTCTTTTGGAACCCTCATGGCTTGAAACTGATCAATATTTAAGTCTTAGGGTAATCGACTGAGCATTTTACGTGTCCTAAGCAGTATCAACCAAGTCAATTTTTTGTCAGTGATATCTGGTCCTCCAATCCGAGTTAGTCACCTGTCTCCTAACTACTGAAGAGTTTTATCACTGATAAACAAGAAAATCAACATTACTACAAACAATCACTAAACAGTTTGAGATATGCAAAAATTTTCTTTGTGTGTTGTCTTTTATATTGGTTTTCGATTATTATTCCCTCTAAGTAATACGAGGAAGTCTATCTTGACTAAGAGGAGCAAGGATTGGGGGCATAATATTTTCTATATTTTCTTCTTGTAGGAATGATTCTGATGATCTGGAAACATCTAATCAGCTGGGTGTCTGTGATAAGTGCCTTCACATTAAGGTGAAATCGCCACACATACCTTGACTCTGCTTATTTGTATGTTATAGGGAGGTTGGCAACATTTCTTTGTCTATTTTGAGGGAATTTTTTTAAATGTGCAATCCGGATGCATGCGTACTCTATCCAAGGATATGAATGAAAAAAGGGTCATTACGAACAAGATAATTAATATTGCACATGAAAAGAAAGGAACTCTATTTTGCCTGCTATGTTTGTAAACACTCAGTGATGAAAATTAGGCATTCCAAATCCAGTTATTAGGTTTTAGGTTGCATTCATTCTACATTTTAAGCATTTCAAGTGATTTTGGTATGATAACAATGATCTCTTTATCTTTTGAATGAGAGTTTGAAGCATCATCATTTCTTAGCTAAGTTGTCTCTTTTTCATCATTTCTCCGATCAAGTACTTGTGTATTGAGATGTTAGCTGCATACATAAGCATCTTATATAGATCCACACATTCATTTGCATTCATATTATCGCATAGAAAAATAAAAATTTGCATTACTAGTTACTCTTTTTCATTATTTATTTTCATATGAAAAGAAACAAAAAATAAACATCCATATTCATATGCATTACATACATCCATACTGAAGAGATTTGCATACATATAGAATAAAGCATATAGAAAAACACATCATAAATCAATCAACACAAGTATGATGAAATCAAATCAATATCTCATATATATTATCATAAATATCTTTGAGTACAAATGATATCAACTATCATATACAATCTCTCATCGGAGCAAGAATCGTATAGGCTACAAAAAATGGGGTATATAACAAAATCTAGGAGCTATAAAAAAATCTAGCTCTCTACCTCTCCCTAATCACCAGGTGGTGGAGGAGGTGGAGCCTGATGGTCAACATCCTACCTAGGTGCCCAAGCTCCCTTAGATTGATCCATATATTGAGAATATGGGACAACCTATTGTGCTATAGGAACTGCTACACTATAAGTTGCAACATAATATGTTGCCCGACTTGTCTGGTGCAAAACCTCTCACTAGAGAGTATCTTGCTCTGCCCTGACATCCGTTAGCTATCGGTTTTGCTCTACAAGCTGTGTCTAAGCCACTATCAACTGTGACTACAAACCTGCTAATCTGGCTCTCACCAACTGTAGTGGGTCTGCTGCCCCCTTCTCTCTCACGGGCTCTCCACCTACATCTCCTCCTCTATCTCCACCCTACTCATCCCTCCACTGTCACACCTATCTAGGAGCTGCTTGCTCCTCCTCTCCTCTACCCTCCACTACCCTGGAACCACTAGCCCCTACACCAATAGCTCCAAGGGATCCACCCTCCCCTCTCTATTGCTATCTCCCCCAATTGGTACTCTGCTACTGCAAGCAACATGATCACCACCTGCCTACCTAAAACCTGCAAGCTATCAGTATCACTCTGCAACCTATGCCTATCCATGTACCTATGCCTATGTAGGAGCCTCATCCTCAACCTCCTCTATGAGAGGCGCATGCTCTAACAAATCTGTAAATATAGGGAAGGGATGTCTCTCAAACTAGTCCCTATACTGGGGCAATACCCTCGCATTTGTAATATCCTCTAGATAGTCCCATTGATGTCATTGCAATCCGACCAGCTCCTGCATGCTCAATGCATAGGACAACCTAGGGGCCCATCCTCATCTCTCCTTGTCACCATATCAGGCATAGGCAGTGAACTCCTATGATATCCCCTGAGGCCTTCCATACTGCCTCATAACTCTTGTAACTATGAATCTCTCAATGATGGACATCGATCTCCTAATAAGAGGATGAGTCATGAACATATCTCTCTGCTGAGCTCTCCAGTCATCCCACGGCTATAGAGCTGTATACGGTCTCCATACTACAATGATCATATCATCGAGCTATCATCTCCAATACTCTATCTTACCCATATGGGGCTGAGTAACATATCCAAAATATTTATAAACAATCAACTGGTGTGGATCTCTGGCATCATCCACATGATGAATACTAAGAGGGGGGGTGAATTAGTATACCAAAATATACTGAACTCAAACACTTAAACAGTTTAGCAGTAAACCGATATAACTGTTTTACTAACAAACTGGTTAACACAAATGCAAACCAAACAGCAAATAAGGCATTCACCCACATAAGCACAATCACCATAACACAAGAGATTTTGATGTGGAAACCCAAATAAGAAAAACCATGGTGAGATGAAACTCACAAGTAACTATCTATAGAATAGTAACCAGACCGGTTAAGGTCATACAATGTTCTTCACTAGAACAAATCCTATTAGGAATCTCAATCTCTGTTAGGAGATAAGTCCGATTAAAGACTACCTTGTGAGAGGATTTCAGATCCACAGTTGTGAACCACCTTGTTAGAGGATTTACAAAGGCTTTGCCAAGCCTACCCGGTTAAGGGTTTTAGACTTGTCAAAGATGTGAGTAATCAACAAGTGAGTGATCTAAATACTAGCACAGTATGCTTGGTTAGATCCTTGATAGCTCATTGTTAATGCATTTCAGCATTACTTCGGTCTTCATAATCTCCACACTCTATTTCTTCACACAAACCTAATCTTCTTCTGTGATCGCACATGCAAAAACCTCATCAACCACCTAAAAACCCTAACCTCTTCTAAAACCCTAGACATGATGTCCTTATAAAGGAATCTGATTTCATGTCGGTCCAATAGGATTACATTGCAAGTTCCTAGGTTTAGTGCATCTGGACACAATTGGTAACATGACACAGAATCACCACCAAAGTGTCGGTGGATGATAACTCATCACAAAAAAAATACCGGTTGGTAACTCATCACAGAGTAATATCAGTTCATACATTTACTATTACCGATTCACATATTTTACCGATTACGGGTTCACACATTTTAGCAATTACCAGTTTGTCAAAATGAAGACTGGGAAAAATGATAACAACCGCTTTGTTCCATTGTATTGCTTTGGAATCCTCGAACCGCTTGAGTCTTCATATCGCTTGGGTCTTCATACTGCTTGAGATTGATAAACACTTTCTGCAAAACACCGATAGTCTAAAGACTATAATACACAATACTGGTTGGAACAAATACCGGTTGAGCATAACTCATACATACAAAAAGTGATCTCAAAGCAAGTGTGTGTCCATCAATGACAATCACAACATCATCATAAAAAATGCCAACAATCTCTCCCTTTGGTATTGATGGCAACACTTAGGAAAATTTTGACATCTAAGTGTTTTACAACAAAAATATGCCATAATAAAAAATTACTCCCCCTAAGCATATACACTATCCCTTTTATAGAAAATACAATGTATACTACTCCCCTTACAGAGATAAACATGAAAGCATACATGGCATTCACAAAAATTTTAAATATAGAATACTACTCCCCCTTTGCCAACAATGACAAATTATTGCAGAATAACCCCTGTTTCCCATTATCATTAATATAATAAAAGTTTATGACAATAATGATTGAAACTTATCAAAAACCGATTTAAAATCCTGCATAAATGTCTTCATGGATAAGGACCATGACTCAAGTAATGAGGTAGCAACCTCACTTTCCATTTGCATTTGGGATACCTGTTCCTCCATGGCATCCAAGGTACTCATCTCTTGAGTGACCGTTAAGGCATCCAGATTGAGATAGCACTTTTGAAGTATTTGCAGTTGTGGTAGTAGAACAAGTTGAAGTTCCTGCAAATCTCGGGTCCGGTTGCTGATCTTCAACTCTATTCTAGTAGTCTGGAGTTGAAACTGGTGAACGGTTTGCCCATATGTGGTGGAGTCATAGAGCATCTTGAAGGTGCTTATGTATACCTGCAAATCAGATTGCAGTTTGTCTATTTGAGCAAGCACATCATCACAGAATAGATGGGGTTGGCTTATCTTACTGAGAAGTAATTTCCCCTCATCCATTGCATCTCTTATGTCTTTCTGCACTTTTTGAAGTTCAGACTGGAGCTCGTTTAATTTCTTCACTAAGGAAGTGTTCAATGCCTTTTGATGCTTCTTTTGTGCATTGGCTTTAGCAACATGTTCCAGGCATTGCACCTGGTCCTCTACAACTGTGCATAAAAGCTTCAGCTGGGCAAGAGAGGAATCAGTACTGGGGAGGTTGGTACCGAGAATCAAACTAGTAAGAGTTTCCACCACAATTTGAATAACATCTTGCTCCTTCTTCCTCCTTAGTGCTTCTAGTCGCTCTTGGGCAAGCTTAATGCTTTGCAGCAGTTCTGATTCATTCGTAGATTGGAGGTCAATGGGACTGGTGATGTCAGCCGATTTAGCTTGACCACCGATTTCCTTTGGGGTCTCCCCACTTGTGTGCTCTTTTCCACTTCCTTCTTCTCTTTGGCTCTTTGCTTTTCCTCTTCAGCCTTCTTTTGCTCATCTGCTTCTTTCTTTCTCTTTTCTTCTTCCTTCTTTCTATCTTCTTCTTTCCGCTTCTCTTCTTCTTTCTGCTTCTCTTCTTCTTTCTTCTTCTCCTCTTCCTGTTTCTTCTTCTCCTCTTCCTTTTTCTTCTCCTCCTCTTCCTGTTTCCTTTTATCTTCCTCTTTTCTCTTCTCCTCTTCCCATTTCTTCTTCTCTTCTCCATTTTTCTTCTTCTCCTCTTCCTGTTTCTTCTTCTCCTCTTCCTTTTTATTCTCCTCCTCTTCTTGTTTCCTTTTCTCTTCTTCTCTTCCTATTTCTTCTTCTCCTCTTCCTCTTTATTATTTTTCTCTTTCTTCACTTGCACTTTATCAACCTTTTCTTTGTCCAATCTCTCTTTATCATCCTTTTCCTTTGCTATATCTAGAGTGACATTTTCACCATCCAAAGCATCAACATCAATAGGGTCCATTTGTTCAGTGACCGGTTCTCCTTCACTATCATACACCTCATCTGGTTTTTCAGTTTCCGGTTCTTGTTCAGCCTTCTTGTTGTCTTCTGACACTTGGTGCAATCTTAGAGTAGCTTTGGCATGAGAGTGGGTATCTTTTACCACTTCAGGGACTTTTCCTTCCAGTTATAAGAGTCTTCTTCGTCTTATGAAGAAGAGGCCTTTGTACTTTTCCATAACTTCAAAAAGTTCCAAATTTGACACATCAGGAAAATATTGTGCAAATATTTCTTCTCTTATTTCCTGTTCCTTTTCTATGGCAATGCGCCATTTGTTATCTAAAGAATTATATAAAGAATCTGGTGTCACAGATTTAATTTTTGATGGTGACCAGTCATTAATACATAAATATTGAATAATTTCCTATTCGACTTCCTCTTTCTCATTGTCATTGAAATCATCAAAATAATCTACTAAAGCACTCAACACTTTTCTCCTAATATTCTTAATGGTCCTTTGACAATGTGTCAATGGTTTGTAAGAAGAAATGTCTATATTTACCGGTGTTGATGATGTCGGTTTGTTGCTGGTTGTCTTTGTCTTCTTCCTCGTTTGCCTAGTCTTTTTAGGTTGTACCTCAGGTTCTGTATCCTCAGAATCTGGTGAGGTGTTCTTAGTTTTTCGCTTCCTTTCAAAGACTTTGGTAGGTGCAGCTTCCAGTTTCTTCTTTGCCAGTGACCGCTTGGTCACTTTAGGACTTGTTGAGGTAACTGGTGCCGATATAGATGGCACTACCTTTCCTTTCTTTTCTGAAGGTTCCAACCAGTGTTACCCTCTCCAAATAGGTGTTGGTTCTCTTCTTCTTAGGATCAAGAGGTGAGGCAAGTAGGGTAGAGGCATACTCATCTATCATGTCATACATTACCTCATATCCCATGGGCTCCACTTCTTCTTTTCTAGGCTCAACCACCTCCATTATGCACTCATCTACTCTGATGATAAAGCAAATGTCCTCTTCATACTACTTGACAGTATCACCAGATATTCTCACCCTCTAGCTCATCTTGCGTCTAAACTCATCAAAGTATTTGTTCAGGACTTTAGAATAACCAGTTCCTACCGCTTGAAGACTCTCTCTAATTTGCTTGATAATCGATTGGTCAATAGACCATTGTATATCACCTACTCCTGGGAAATAGCCTTGAAAGTAGAAAAACAATCCTACCAGTAGTTGTCCAAATTTAAATCCTAAGGCATTATCCTGTTTAATTGACTTCAGGTTCACCAGAAGTTGCCTTTGCATACAAGTGCATAAATCAAACGACACATCTTCCATGATCATCCTATAGGCGACATTTACCACTGCAATAGAGACAGAGCTAATTCTGCTAGTATAGAATGTTCAGTATCCTATCACCATGCAGCCATATTTGACTAGATCATCCTTGATGGTATTGACGGTCATTCCCCATTGGTTGCTCATAGAACCGGTGAGCTTGGTCATTATGGTCTTGATGACCTTCCTTAGGGCTGGCACCTCACTAGTGTTGCAGAAACTGGTGACAACATGAATAGCTTTAGGTGTTATGTCATGTGTTCTCTCAAGATACATTTTATCACCATGAACTCTACTCAGGATGATTTGAATGTGATCTTCTATGAACTCTTCAAGAAAATACACCACATTGTGAAGCTTCTTCTTTTCCAGGATTCTATATTCGGGTTTGATCTTCTTATCATCTCCGCAAAATAGACCTAGCTGGGAACGGATTACTAGTGATCCTAGGTCTTCCAGTTTACAATCAATATACCCTGAAATGTCATCCTCTTCTATAACTCCAACGGGTATCCGGGATAGGGCATTGTATTTCGCCTTCTGTTGGATGAAATCTACTGAATCATTAGGTGCACTAAGACTGGAGTGCGATGCAGAAGCCATGATAAATGGATAAACAAGAATTTTGATAAATACCTTCGGAAATCCGCAATTTAGGGTTTGCAACTTCAGCTTTGCCACACACTACTTCAGTTTCTGGATTACCGCTTTGTGTTCTTCACCTGATTGATTGATATTATCTCTGGATTCTACTTCAAAGTTTTGAAATCTCTCTGAATCGCAAGACAAATTTTCTTTTGTCGCTTTGCACTTGAAAATTTCTTCGCTCGCAAACTGATAAGTGAAAATGACTTGAAAATCCCTTTTAAATGAATTCTTCACCTACCATAATAAATGCTCCACCATTAGGGCATAAACCCTAATTTGCCCTTTACCATTTCCGATCTTCTACCAATTGACAGGTATCACATACCGGTTAAGGTCTTTTATAGATATAAACTGGGGGTTCAAAACATTTCACCGATTTGGTCCCCCTAAGCTTTTCTGAAGCTTAGTTTGCCAGTTTACCGGTTCTTCTTGTGGCACTTCTTCAGGTTTCTTCTTCCATGTTGTCTTCATATCTTCTTGAATAGTTTCAACATCAATCTTTCCTTCCGGAGTGACTGGTATATCATTTGATATGTTCTTTCTCATTCTACAAGTTTTGGTAGGGTGTCCCAGTTTGTTACAATGATAGCATACCATTCCAGGTGTTCTCCATGGTCCATTGTTCACCATTCTTCCTCATGCATGTTGCAGTAGTGTGACCGCTACCATGACAAATCAAACAGGTTGCTCTCCAATCGGTTGCCGCTTGATAGCCACCACCACCTAACTGATGGTCATAGACATTATACCGGTTTGGATTTTGGTTCACAGAGGATTCAGGAAAAATTCTCTATGCCCAAACTTGTTGCATGCATAACAGTTACCATTGAATCTATTGGATCTAGGCTTATTGTTTAGAAAGTAGGGAAAATTATTGTAAGCCTTACTTCTACATACATTGGTAGTGTGTCCTTCCTTGAGATAATTAAAGCAAATAGGTTTGAAATTTTTCTTACCTTTATCCTTTGGTGTCGGTTGCTTCTTTGATGCTCCATCTTTTGTTCCAGAGGTATCACCTTCCTCATAACCAAAAAAACCAATTCCGATGGTATTCTTAACTGGTTTTGCTGATTCAAGTTTTTGTTCTAGCTTAACAGTGCTCTTATTGAATTTGGCAAGTATTTCCTTTGACTCGGTGAGTTCTTTTGAAATAGCAGCATTGGATTCCTTCAAGGTTGCATTCACAGAAATAGCCATGTTTAGTTCACCTTGCATTTCTTCTTTTTCACGTTTACTCACTTGGAGATGAGCGGTAAGTGCACTGATTTCTTGCTTCAGCTTGGAGATCTCATGATCTTTATCTTTTACCAGATCTTTAGCTTTCCTCCGATTCTCAAGCTCTTGACACATTCTGATAGTCAGTCCTTCCAGTTCCCTTCTTAGGTTAGCATTAGATTCATTCAGTTTTTCAACTTCTTCAACTAGGGCTTCCATGTCTGCTTCATCAGAAGAACTATTTTCAATAAGCTTCATCAGTTTCTCAGTATGCTCTCTTCTCTTTGCTAGAGAGGCTTTATATTTGAGTTTGAGTTCATCAAAGGCTTTCTCAGTCTGAGTGAGATGATGAGTAAGTTCCCTCACAGTGTATTCCCCCATATCTCCTTCCAAGTGGTTAAACTTATAGAAAGGTTGGCTCTGATACCAATCGATGAATACTAAGAGGGGGGGTGAATTAGTATACCAAAATACACTGAACTCAAACACTTAAGTAGTTTAGCAGTAAACTAATATAATTGTTTTACTAACAAACCAGTTAACACAAATGCAAACAAAACAACAAATAAGGCATTCACCCATAAAAGCACAATCACCATAACACAAGAGATTTTGATGCAAAAACCCAAATGGGAGAAACCACGGTGAGATGAAACTCACAAGTAACTATCTGTAGAATAGTAACCAGACTGGTTAAGGTCATACAATGTTCTTCACCAGAATAGATCATGTTAGGAATCTCAATCTCTGTTAGGAGATAAGTCTGATTAAAGACTACCTTGTGAGAGGATTTCAGATCCACAGTTGTGAACCACCTTGTTAGAGGATTTACAAAGGCTTTGCCAAGCCTACCTGGTTAAGGGTTTCAGACTTGTCAAAGATGTGAGTAATCAACAAGTGAGTGATCTAAATAGTAGCACAATATGCTTGGTTAGATCCTTGATAGCTCATTGTTAATGCATTTCAGCATTGCTTCAGTCTTCATAATCGCCACACTCTATTTCTTCACACAGACCTAATCTTCTTCTGTGATCGCACATGCAAAAACCTCATCAACCACCTAAAAATCCTAACCTCTTCTAAAACCCTAGACATGATGTCCTTATAAAGGAATCTGATTTCATGTCGGTCCAATAGGATTAGATTACAAGTTCCTAGGTTCAGTGCATCTGGACACAATTGGTAACACAACACAGAATCACCGCCAAAGTGTCGGTGGATGATAACTCATCACAAAAATAATACCAGTTGGTAACTCATCATAGATTAATATCGGTTCATACATTTACCTATTACCGGTTCACATATTTTACCGATTACCGGTTCACACATTTTACCAATTACTGGTTTGTCAAAATGAAGACTGGGAAAAATGATAACAGCCGCTTTGTTCCATCATACTACTTTGGAATCCTCAAACCACTTGAGTCTTCATACCACTTGGGTCTTCATACCGCTTGAGATCGGTAAACACTTTCTGCAAAACACCGATAGTCTAAAGACTATAATACATAATGTCGGTTGGAACAAATACCGGTTGAGCATAACTCATACATACAAAAAGTGATCTCAAAGAAAGTGTGTGTCCATCAATGACAATCACAACATCATCATCAAAAATGCCAACACCACAATCGGTCTACAAATTGGGATATTCTCCCAGGCCCATATTCAAAGAACCAACACTTCTGTTGCCATGCTCTTCCCGTCCCTATATGCAATCTCGTGCATCTCATGATACATGTGGGCTAATAGGCAAGATCCCCACCCTAATCTCTCAAGCTTAGTCAGTAGTCTCTCCAGTATCCTGGCCCACCCACATAGAAACCCCTGTTGTCCCCTTTCTAGCATAATGAAACAACCAATGGAACCCGCTAATACACATGCCAAGGGAAACTACTCACTGTACCTAGCCATCATATCATCCCAGGTGATAGCCCGCTCAAGAATATCCTCATCATGAATTATGCATCTCAAGCCTAAGATACCAGGACGCTGAGCAGAATCATAGTCAACCTTATTCCCAGCAAAGGGAATCCTCAAAATCCTATAAACATCCTCTGGCGTAATAGTCATCTATCCAACTAGTAGATGAAAGGTGTTATACTCATAATGGAACCTCTCAACAAGTGCAGTAAGCATCCTGTGATTCACATGGATATCAGGCATATCTAAAAGGTGAGTAAAGTTGCGCAAATCAATATGTGCTCTATCTACATCTGACAGCTCATGGACTAGCCTCATCGTAGGAGGATAGACACACCAAAATAGGATATGTGGTAATCAAACCTACAAATATCAAACAACAGAGCATCAACAAGTCATCCCAATTACTCTACAAAACGTGTTAAACATCACGCAAATCCAAATACACCAAATGCCAAATCAAAATTTCTTGTTTTAAACCTTAAAAATGCTCATTGTTTTCCATACGACATTTCACAGTGTAAGAAGAAACTCGTACAAGTCAGGAATTCATATCGCATGATAAAAGACTCTCATACGAAGAATTTCATAAACTCACATGATATTATGGGCTATCAAGCAAACTCTCGTCTGATACATGGGATGAGTCCACAAGACAAAACATATAGCCTTAAATGATAAAAAACTTGAGGGAAGTTTGTTGTACAAAAGATAGTGTCGTCTCGCACAACAAAATGACATTGACTGATTTTAAACATCAAAAGGCAAAAAAACTCAACAAAAATTCAAAATTGATGAAATGCAAAGGCTTAAGATTAGTCACTTACCATTGGCTCGTAGTTCCATGGTTGATTATGTCTTCTCTGGCACTTGAATCAATGCTCTTGGATTGGAATGACCATTTTTCTTTGCAGAAGGCTTTTCAAATTTCAAACTTGGAGAGGTTAAATTGAATTGAAAATGACACTTGGACCTCTTATATAGCCAAAACCCTAATTTTTCAACTTGCTCCGATGGACATGAAAACTATACCCTAAACTAATTTTCCCATTCTGAATCCATTTTCGAGATCAAAATTGAAATACGAGATCATTCTCCTAGTCACTTTCGCACAACTTAGACCACTTAGCACTTTCATCAAATGCTCATTCTTTTCTTCAATTTGCGCTCAATTTCTCATTATTCAATGCTAAATCTTCAAATATTCCTTTGAATCGTTCTTCGTTCTCAAATAATTATCATCGCCAAAAATTGCCTAAAATCATGTACCCTCACTATCTTTCGATTTCACTCTTGAGGGGGCATACTCATGACCTCATGGCCTCACATCTTCAATGTCGAGAAAATTTTCAAATCTTCATCAAAAGTCGAGCAAAAATATTTTCAACTAAAGAAAATCAAACAAATTCTTATCGCTAGGGGCATCTCAACTTCATCGCTTCATATCATGTTGAGATTTCTCAATCATCTGAATCAAATCAATCTCTAGGGGCATATCAGTTTCATCACTTCAATTCAAGCTGATATTGTCTTCATCTAAATCAATCTCTTAATGTTAACCAGTTTCATCACTTTTTATCAAGTTGATTATTCGTTTAAACTCAATCGAAAGTTTAAAGAGTATCTTTGATCACACATTCAATCTAAGCAGGTGTTCAGTTTCATCGCATCAAATCCAGCTGGACAATTTATCTTCCCTCATCGTGTCTTTATCCATCAAGTTCAAGTTTGGTATCTTTGCTCTTCATCGGTCCTATTTCAATCAAGTTCAGGATTGGTATTGCTTTAATCAACTCTGTTCAGTTTCATCACTTCAAAATAAGCTAAACACCTCACTCTTCATCTGGTTCGTGATCAATCAAGTTCATAAATGGTATCTCCTAGACATCAACTATTCTTTGAACCAATGTGCTGCTCACACATTAATTCAAAGAGGGGCAAATGTAATACCCTAAAATTGGTCACCTAAACCACGGGCCCGAAATCTCAACAACATCACAAGGTCCTAACCAAAGGCAATTAAATCAACTTTGAGCACACAATTAATTAATTCTCCAGTCATTAAATGTCACATGGCAAGTGAATTATTCTATATTAATTAAATATTTATTTAATTAGCTAAATCATTCCAAGTAAATAATTTTAATCAATTATCCTATTTAATTTATTAAATATCCTAGCATATTTAATTAATTAATAAATTTGCCATTTAATCATAAAAAAAAATTAATTTATTACAAAAAAAGGAATCAATATGCAAATCAAAAGTTAAATTGAAAATAAAATAAAAGAATTGAATTGAGAGAGAAATCAAACTTGAGATATTATTTCTTCTTCTAAATTGAGATAACTTGAAATCAGAAAAGTAATTAATTGAATTATTAATCATTCTCTAAAATTGGAACTCAAAGCTTTTGAGAAAAGAAGTTTAGTTGCATTGAAAAGACTTTTTTTCTTGAATAAATCAAAGAAATTGCATGGAATCACCTATTTTCATCACAAGTGCATGGAATTAATTGAATTTTATCTGCAATGCAAACTCAAACTATAATTGGAATCTATCTCAAGGTTAACTAAATATGATTTCTTAATTATTTCAATTATCCTAAATTGTGATTTTTCTTGAATAATCTCAACCATTCATTGCTAATTGATCTTGACTATTGGTCTCTCTTGTGATTCTCTATAAATTCAGCCTTCATCTCTCATTAAAACACCTTGGAGATTTATTGTTATTATACAGTTTTTTCTCTGGAGTCATTGAAGATATTGTGCTTGCTTTTTTGAGATTATTGCATCTTAGTTTAGCTTTTTGCATATTTAGTTCAATTATGATTGCTTGAATTCATATAGCTTACTATTAATCCATCTAGCATAATCTTGTATCCATTTAGCTTAATATCATGCTCATATAGATTAAATCCTTCATCTTGGTGTAGTCTATTCACTGGTATTGCTTATACAAATCTGACAAAAAGTCTATACTCCATCTTTTAGAAGGCAATTGGTCGATTTGTCATGGTTTTATTATTCATGCTTATATCTGTCTAACCATACATGTAATGACTTAATTGAAGTGTTGTGTCTTAGAGCTTGCAGATACTTATTCCACTTTTCACACACACATGACGGTATGTTGAAAAATGTACAATTCTATTATGAGCACTAGAGAGGGGAAAAGACTTGTGAGGTGGATTAGATAACGAATATGCAAATCAAACATATAATCACATGAAATCCAAAGACATAATTTGAAATGCTCAAAACAAGGACAAATGCATATACCTCACAAACCAATACCTTCTCCTTCGGATGGAGCTTGATGAAGTGAAGGCACCCTTAGATGATGCTCCACTTGATATGCTCCTCTTGCTTGCTTGATGTGGATGGCTCTCCAATGTTGTGCATAATATGAAATGGATTTTAGGAGGATGATATGGATAAAATGGTTTAAGTGTGGATGAGATATGATTTGGACATGATAAGGTTACTAAGATGATTTCCTAGGCTCAAAAGGGCAGCATAAGATTACTGAATTTGGAGATGAAGAATGAAGGGAAGGAATCCTCAATTTATAGGAAGAGATGAGGAAAAATGGATGGCTAGGATGGATTCAAGATGAAGGGCTAGGATTGCTTGTGAGCTCCCACAAGGCCCAAGAGAGGGTGTGGAGACCAAGAGATATGCCTTAAAGGCATTTCTTGTCTCCATACTCCTCAAGGTACATTGGGAAGACTTCCCAAGGTACCTTGAGAAGAGCAAAGTGCATTGGGAAGACTTCCCAATGTGCCTTGAGAGGAGCAAGGGATGGGACATTCCTTGAAGAATGGGGAGGAGGAATTTAAAATTCTCCAAAAAGGGATAATCATGGGGATTGGAGGAATAAGAAGGAATTAAAAATTCCTTGGGAGAGGAGATGCCTAGAGGATTATGAGATTTTAAAAATCTCACATTCACCTAGGAAAAGAGCATTAAAAGCTAGTGGTTGGATGGAAGGGACAAGGAGTTGACTTTGTGGCTAATCATGATGATTAGCCATTAGCAATTCATTAGGAGGGGGATTAGAGGAAATGTTAGGTGGGATTAGGATTTGTAGGAGGATTTGACTAGGAGAGAGAAGGAGTGGAGGGAATTAAAAATTAGAAGAATAAGGTTAAGTGAGTTTTAGGGAGTTTCTAGAAGAATTTATTAGGTTAATGATGAATTAAGAAGATGATTTGTAAGAATCATGTAGGTTAACTAATTAATTGAAATGCCAAGAGGAAGATTTGTGAGGATTTAATTTTTTAGAAGAATAAAGAAAGGGATTGATTTATTAAATAAATTAGTCACATACTACTGTGACAATATTAATTAAATATAATTAATATTGAGGAGAATTTGGATTAACATAATTAATTAATTAATTATGTGAGGAATTAAAAATAATTATTTTTAAGTGTGTACATTTTTCCCCTCTTTGAAGCAAGGTGCAATGATGTGTTGATTCAAAGAATAATCTCATTATTTTTTTTTTATGATGATATTGATTTGATAAGATGACCCAGCTCTTGATTGCTAAATTCTGGTATGATGATGCTCCCCTAGGAGATCAATTGAGATAATTGATTTTTGGAGTTTTGCGAGATTGATATCCTGATAGATTTGGTTTGATTTCTGCAACTATGGTTTGATGAAAATGCAAGTTCTTTGATTAGCTTGATGGCTTAGGTAGGTAAGATTGAAAAATCTTATTCGATTCAATTGATAAAATCTAGATTCAGTCTGGTTTCAGGAAGGATTCATCCTGTATAAGACAAAGATGATCAAAGCATCTGGTTTCAGGAAGGATTCATCCTGTATAAGACATGATTGATCACAATGTCTGGTTTTAGGAAGGTTCATCCTATATAAGACATGATCAGAGCATCTAGTTTCAAGAAGGATACATCCTGTATAAGACATGATTGATCACAACGTCTGGTTTCAGGAAAGATACATCTTGTATAAG
This sequence comes from Cryptomeria japonica, assembly GCF_030272615.1. Classification (NCBI taxonomy): domain Eukaryota; kingdom Viridiplantae; phylum Streptophyta; class Pinopsida; order Cupressales; family Cupressaceae; genus Cryptomeria; species Cryptomeria japonica. Next base: position 370,330,557 of record NC_081415.1, read on the forward strand.
ACATGATTGATCACAACGTCTAGTTTCAGGAAGGATACATCCTATATAAGAAATGATTGATCACAACGTCTGGTTTCAGGAAGGATTCATCTTGTATAAGACATGATCAGAGCGTCTGGTTTCAGGAAGGATTCATCCTATATAAGACATGATTGATCACAATGTTTGTTTTCAGGAAGGATTCATCCTGTATAAGACATGATCAAAGTGTCTGGTTTCAAGAAGGATTCATCCTGTATAAGACATGATTGATCACAATGTCTAGTTTTAGGAATGATTCATCCTGTATAAGACATGATCAGAGCGTCTAGTTTTAGGAAGGATTCATCTTGTATAAGACATGATCAGAATCATAATTAATTATGTGAGGAATTAAAAATAACTAAAATAATTATTTTTAAGTGTCTACATTTTGTCGGTGTGTAGAAGATAGAAGGAGAAAAGGATGCCCCAGCGTAAAGCATGGGAGGTGTATGCCCCCTTGAGAATTTTTTTGAAAATGGAAGAAAAATTCTCCAAAAATTAGAGGAAGAAGAATCCGGGTGCAAGGGATAAATGAGGAAGAAATATGAAGCAGTCATGAAGAATTTGGAAAGAAGAATAGGAGATGCGAGACTGCGGAGGAGAATGGGCCCTCACAGGGGACCCATATAAGCCACAATGGACCCAATGACGGGTCATTGTTACATACAAGCCTTGGAGCTACTCAGAGCGAAGAAGAAGAGGAGAGATGGACCGCCTTCCAGTTCGTGATCATCGCACTGAGAGGATCTGACGTTTCGACCGACCAACGAGCTATGGACAACCAGTGAGTAGGTCTATCCCTCATTTGGAAATTTTTAATTTTGGCTAAAATTAGGGTTGGAAAAGGGGTGGGAGGGTTGGTGAGGCACAAGCGTGCGTGCCCCTAGGCTAGCACGAGTGCTAACGATTAGAGAAGGTGCTCGCTAGGGGTTTGTGTAAAATAGGAATTTGGGGTGGGAATATTTGGATTAGCATGCCCGCTCGCGCATTAGCATGGGTGGTTGCGCTTTGACGCGGGCGCTCGCGTTGATGGGTTTTGAAGGGGAAAATAGAGGAAAGGGGGGGCTCTATTGGTGTGAGCGTTTGCAAAACGGTGTGTGCATTACGGTTTTGGCACGAGTGCTGGGTAAATTAGCATGTGCAGTTGGGAAGGGGGGATGCACTTTTTGTTTAGAATTTTTTGCATGGGAGAAAGGGTATGGGTGGTTTGGGAGGTGAGGAAAGAATTTTTGGGCATGAAAATAATGTTTTGGTGTAATGGATGCAAGTGGAGAGGGGACCGCTATCTTCAAGGGAGCATTGGCCTCCAATGATGAGTCTCTACCATGAGTTAGCCCATGATGAGCTGGAGGTGCTAGTTGCGCTAGGGTTACATTACGTAGGCAGGTGGCCCAGGATTTGGGCACATACTGCTATGATGACTGCATTGGTGGAGAGATGGGATAGTCGGTATAACACCTTTCATTTGCCGACTAGAGAGGTGACAGTGACCTTGTTAGATGTTTGGCGGATCTTGAAGATCCCTGTTTGTGGTGTGATCCCTGAGTACCAGTTGCATGCGACCGATTTTTATCTGAGGGAGTTGTGCGAGTATGAGACGCCGCCGATGCTAGATAGGAGCAAGATGCACTTGGGCTGAGCGATGGGTATACGGCAGATTCCTCAGTTGGTTTTGGTGATTTGCAGCCTCTTGAGTGGACGGATTCTTCTGGATTTGGGTGGACATGGATTTCCTCTAGGGTGGAGTAGATGCATGTATTTCATGGTTCATAATGGTGTTTAGTATGTGTGGGGCTTAGCGATGCTAGCCCAGCTCTATCATGACACACACTTGGTGACTTACAGAGAGTATGCTAGTTTATCTGCTAGGGTGACACTCTTACACATATGAGAGTGGGAGCATATTGCAGTGACTCGACCATTGGGTGTTCAGAACACATGGCCACGGTAGCCATTTGTGGACAGGTACAGGGGATTGTTGCATTACACATAGACAACATCTATGTGGTTTTGGAGGTGGATCCTAGATGAGCTGGTGCAGTTTACATGGAGGCCATTTTCGGGGTGTGAGTGGTGGAGGGATGATTGGTAGCTTCACTGGGTAGGGGTTGAGATGTGGATTTTTTGGAGGTCAGTCTATATCATGGAGTATTATGCTCCATTCAGGGTGGCTTGACAACTTGGAAAGGTGTAGGATATTGTGGGGGATATTCCAGTGTATCCCCGGATTACACGGGAGGTGAGTTATTGGGGGCCTACAACGAGTCCCCTGGATGGCCAGACGAGCTTCTAGACAACATTTCACATAGTCTAGGTTGAGCAGATGGGAGGGGGGGGAGGACCCAGGCATGACAGGTGGTTACTGGAGTTGGTGGGAGGGGCACTTGCCAGTGCGGTTTACTATTCCTAGGGTTTTGGATGATGAGGAGTTAGAGTCGGGGGTTGATCAGGTGGTGGGTGGGGAGGATGATAGCCCAGGAGAGAGTTGTGGTTTGTGCAAGGCGTGGTGCTGGCAGAGGGTAGAGGAGAGTCCGAGTTGTGTGGCAGAGGGGTCCAGAGGAGGAGGGAGGGGATGGAGAGGATGCCCCAGTGGAAGAGGGTGCAGAGGCCATAGTTGGCGAGAGAGAGGAGGCTGCAGTTGGAGAGGGAGAGGTTGTGCCCATGGATATTCTTGAGACACAGGCAGGGGAGAGGGGAGGACTGTCACAAGTTGATTTTGACCAATTATAGCAGGAGTAGGATAGCTATCAAGAAAGGCTTCATTCAGTGGAGGATGAGCTACAGGTAGAGAGGGCTCAGAGGGAGAGCATGGAGGAGGAGGTGGGGCGGCTGACATAGGAGATATCTGATTTGATAGAGAGTCTCCATACTACTAGGATAGAGGTGGATGCCTTGAGGGAGGAGGGGGAGGAGTCAGAGAGGATGCTTGAGGAGGCCCGATCAGTGACAACCATAGCAGGATTACAGGATGTCCTTCATTGGTAGGATGCTGAGTTAGAGGGGTTATGGGTCAGAGCACAGAGGGTGGAGGCAGGTGTGACACGGGTGCGGGGGGAGAGGGATGTAGCTTGATAGGCATTAGTTCTGGTTGGATTGGTGTAGATATTTTCTAATAGTTTATAGTAGTGAGAGAGAGCAGATAGATCAGCCCAAGAGGCCCAGTATTACAGGGGTTTATATCATGAAGTAGTACCTACAACACAACGAGCAACCTCGTACACTGAGAGTGTGTGGTCTCACAAGACCTAGAGTTAGTGGCCGAGTCAAAGTCATCAGATAGGGGGGTCAGTGGGTTTTCAACCACCAGCAGGGGGAGCAGAAGGAGCAAGAGGATCAGATGGGGGTGGTACAATAGAGGGGGGTGGAGAGATAGGAGGGGAGAGATCGCTCCTTGTATTGCTTGTGTATTATATTTTGACCCTTCGGGGTGATCATTGTATCATGGAAGACACATTTTCCTCTTTATATATATATATACATGATTTGATTGGTGGCAAATGATGTGTAGCATTTATTGTGACAGATTCTTTTTGTTTTTCATATGATGTCATATATGAATGTAATCATGGACATGCTATAGTGGCCTATTTTATGATGCAGAGTGGATGCTTATATATGTATGTTTATGATGTGTTGCTGACATAGTTTTTGGATGCAGGATGAGTGATTTTTGTGCTTTATGTATTAATACACATATGTGAATGATTTATGATGTAGTCTAAATGTAATGCTATATAGATGAGTGCATCTTTTATTTATGTGATGCAATCTTATATGGTAAATGTTTTGTGGAAAATATGACTATCTAAGAAATGCACTCTACCTAATGTGAATGATTTAATAAAAAGAGGGAACATGCCAATAATAACACAATGATCTTAGATTCCTACTAAGTATGCTGAGGCCATTGAAAAAATTCAGAGATCCTTTTTATGGACAGGGGTTGAGGAGAAGAAGATAATGAACTTAATTGCTTGGGAGAAGGTCTGTAAGCCTATGAATAAAGGCGATCTAGGCCTTAGAAGAATAAGAGACATAAATGATTACCTTATGGCCAAGCAGATTTAGAGAGGATATAGAAATCAAGGAGAGTGGAAAAAAATATGGGACAACAAATATAAAAGCCAATGTCTGAATCTTCAAAGCTTCCTCAAAGCAGAGATTATCCCAATTTTATCCAATATCTGGAAAATTGTCTCTAGGACTAGAGACTTAATTATCAAAGGCACAAAATGGAAGTTGGGGAAAGGGAATCTTATTCAGTTCTGGGTGGACCCTTGGCTTCTGGAGTCCCCTTTAAATGAAAGCCCTGAGTGGAACAGATATCAAAACCAATGCAAGGAAAGATTTGGAACCAAGGTGGAGGATTATTGGAAAGATGGACAGTGGAAAGACTTATCTCAAGTGGATCAGTCTTTGGGTAGTTTTAACAAAGTCATGAACTCTATGGTGAGGATTGAAGAAGAAGACCAGTTAATTTGGAAACTCACAGCTAGTGGTACTTTTATTGTAGGCTCTCTATATCATCAATAGTACAACAACATGGAAAGTCCTTGCTGGGCTAAAGCTTGGGTGAAAGGTCTTACCCCCAAGATCAACATTTTCTTTTGGATAACCCTTCAAGACAAAATTATTACTACTGAGAATATTATAAAAAGAGGTATCGGCATGCCAAGTTTCTATATTCTTTGTAAGCAGAATGAGGAGACTATAAATCATATGCTCTTTCATTGCCCCTTCTATACTGATGTTTGGGGAAGTTGTCTGGATCAATTCAATATCAGTTGGAGCTTCCCCAACTCAATTCAGGAGATTTTCAAGTCATGGCATCACCCTTCAAAAAACAAAACCACTACCTTATTATGGAGAATTGATTTACCTCACATGTGTTGGGGTTTATGGAAAGAGAGAAATGATAGAATTTTTCAGAGAAAAGACTACTAAGGCTAACATTGTGTTTGAAAAAATAAGAAGAAGTATAGTGGGAAATATGAATATTATAGGTGGTATTGATAATCCTAACACTAAGGAGGATCAATTTATCTATAAAAAGTGGAGATTAAAAGCTCAAAAGAGAATCCAGAGTAATCCTAGAGAGGGAGTGATATGGATTAGCCCACCTAGGGGATGGATGAAAATCAATTTTGATGGGGCCTCTAAGGGAAACGCGGGGGTTGCAGGATGTGGAGTGGTCCTAAGGGATGAATGGGGAATATGTAAAATCATAAAATGTATTCCTATAGGAAATCAGACCAATCATGTTGTCGAAGCCATGGCAGCTTATCATGGGATTATCCTGGCCAAGGAAGCCAATTGCACTAAAGTTTGGTGTGAAGGAGATTCCTTAAACATTATCAATTGTTTAAATATGAAATTCCTGTCATCTTGGTCAATTAGTAATGCTATTAAAGCTACTAGGAAAATCAGCAAAGAGTTTGAAATGTGTGTTTTTACACATGTTTACAGGGAGGCCAACTCTTGCGCTGATTGGGCAGCCAACCTGGCTTGCCAATTGGGAGACATCATTACTAGTTATGGTGAAATGGAGATTGCAAGTGAAATGAAATCCTTGCTCAATCAGGACTGAAGCTATACAAGGCAATGTGGTACTTTTAATCATTATTTCTAATGACCTTTCCGCCTTTTTCGATGCAGGGCTTGCTTGAAGATAATGAGCTATTAAATAGGTGTCTTATCATTATTATTTGGCACAGATTATGGGCGCTCTTATAGAATAACCACAAAAACTAGAGGAAAAGTTATCAGAATGAGAGAAGGCATTGCAAGGAAGGTGCTGGAAAAATGGGAGGTAACAAGAAAAGATTTGAACCTGCTTCCTGCTCTGAATAGAGAAAGAATAAAGAAGTCTGGGATATCCTTCAGCAGGGGGGTCTCAATGTTTTTATGGAATGACTAAATGGGAAAGACCCCACAATCACCAACTATTTCATCAAGAACTGGAAAAATGGAAAAATTCTGATTGGATCACATATGATGAATGTAGATGAAGAGGTTATCGCTGAGGCCATGGGGATGACTACCGAGGGTATGAAATTTTATAGGGATAGAGGGATATCAGATAAAGCAGCAGACAAGTTTCCTGTTATGGATGGAGAGAGGAGAAAGATGATCAAAACCGACAACTCCTACCACTCCCCGAAGAGAATTTGCAGGCCATGGAGGTTTGTATTATTTGCTTCTATTGAATACATTACCTTAGATGGTAGGTTTACCAGGGCCTATGGGCATCACTTCATCCTACTCAACCATTTTCATCATGAAGAAAGGGTTAGCCTTCCCTATTACCTTGCCTATTCTATGGATCATACTATAAAGGAGATCCAGAAGGACCCTAAAGGTGATCATGCCCTCCACCAGGGGCTTATGGTCCTGGTTTATAAAATGCTAAAGGGGAAGTGCATTGAAAAGCTTATTAAGGGCAAAAATGCCAGAGATGAGACTATGGAAAGTAAGGATAGTGGTTTTAACTTTGATTCGGAGACCAAGGGAGAGTCGGAAGAAACTAGCAAAAAAGGGAGGAATAGGGCCAAGAAAAGGAGGATTATTGTGGAATCTAAAATGTCGGATTCTGAAACTGAATTTTTTGAGGAAAAACCTGTTAAAAAGAGGAAAGGGAAAGCTACTGGAAAGAAGGCTCAGAAAAAGAACACTAAAAAGGGTAGCAATTCTGATTTCAATTATGTTCTAGTTGATTCTGAGGAGGAGGCTGAAGAAAATAAGAGGATCGATAGTCAGGACAAAGAAGGGGAGGGTAACCTGGTTAAGGACAATTTGGAGACCGTGAATACCACTAGTATGCATAAGGAGGAAAAAGGGGGTCAAAGTGATAGTGGTGACAAAGATACTATTAAGGCCTTCTATGAGACCATTTCTACTATGGTGAAGGATATTAGCAGTTTGAAAACTGATACATAGGCCATTGCAAGAATTATAGTTGGTGACAAGCCCTTGGTGGAGCATGTCAAAGAGTTAGTGGTCGTTCTGCATAATGCGGAAGCTATTGAATTTATGGTTGGAAAAATCTTGGCAACAGAAAAAAAGGTCAATGAGATGGGAGATAGAAAGGAAATAGAAAACAAAATAAAATATTTTGGCAGCAGAATTGACAGGCTGGAGCACAATGTCAAGAAGATTGCTGATCAAAATTTCCAAATCCTCAAATCTTCGGTGGACAAAATGAACATCTTTATCAACAAGTTTGAGAACAATGCAGAGAAGGATGGTGATAAAGAGTAGTTGAACAAGAAGGGTCATGAAAGGAGGACCAGAGCTAACACAAAGAATAAGGACAACATTGAAGGTCGTGAGTTGGAGGATATGAAGACCTCAGCGAACAATATGAAACAAATGGTTGTTAACGCTGAGGAAATTATGAATAATATTTATTTTTAGTTGCTATCCTTGGTTCTATAGCTTTGCTGTCTTTGTGCTTTCCTTTTGCTTTCCAATTTTTTAATGTAATGATGTGTTAAGCTGTTCCCTTCCGGTGGGTTCATTTTGTCTTTTTGAAGTGATCAGGCACTTTTTTTAGCAATTCTGTTTTCCTAGCTTGTAAAAGGTTCGGGTACCTTTCAAATACCTTCTTTTACTTAATCAAAACACAATGATCTTAGATAGAAGAATATGGAATAGATGGGAAGTGGGGGAAATTGAGAACTCCATGGGATTATTGAGTTTGGGATTTGATGGAATAATGGTGAGATTTTATGGACAACAAATGTGGAGAGCCAACCTAGTTTGATATTGCCCTGAGTGACTTGCACCACTGATTATAGAAACAAGGGTGCCATGAGAAACCCAAGGCATGGACTGACTCTTTAGACAAATGGGAATTTCTTGCACACAACAATGTAAGTGTTAAGAAACACTAATACAAAGTTGTGGGTTCGTGCAAGGAAACCCTCAAACACACCGATACCTCTTGTACACAAGAAGGTAAGTGTTGATAAACACTAGTACTAGATCATTGGTTTATACAAGAGAGATCCAAAACATGCCCTGCTATGAAAATATGCCCCAGTATGCACCTATTGTAACATACCTAGATACGGTAAACCCAGGCAGTCGTAGATAGTTGCAGTCTTAGGGAAAAAGATGCAAGTTTAAATGAAAAGGTCCAAAAAAAATCTAAATAGTCAATTCTTCCATGACCAAATGATACCAGGCGAGGGAAGGAATCATCCCTAGGGCAAAGTGGGCTTTTGGATTAGATAAGTGATTTTATGGTTTTGGAGAGTGACTAGTGGATTTGGGATTGTTCTCAAGACTTCTTGAAGCTCACATAGAAGCGTAAAACCTCAGTTTAATGGGATGCACCTTGTTCATGACTCAGGTGAAGACTCATCATCCTATGCATGTTTTATTGGGAGGTGGAAAAGAAGGAATGTTGCGAATAGGAGGACTGGACGGAGAGTGATTTGCAGTGTCGACTTGATAGACAGTGGATCCAGTTAATTACCTTGGTGCTTGCATGGAGGTTTTCACCAAGGTACTTGTCCATACCGCCACGAAGTGGTTTTCACTGGTGGATGGATTGTTTCCTTTTTTTGATTTTCTCTTCTTTTTTTTGTGTGTCACAGGGCGCCTATTTGCTAGGTTTTCACTAAAGTGACGATTTTTTGACAATTTAAGACTTTCTGAGGACTAGGCATAAAATCTTTTGAGGTGCATGATATTCATTGGATCCTCCAGAGGATCGCCTTCAAGAGTAGCCAAATGATAAGCTCCTGATCCATATTTTATTGTGATTACATATGGTTTAAGCCAATTAGGCTCAAACTTGCCTTTCTTTTCTCTTTCTTGTAGATTTTTCTGATTCTCCATGAGGACAAGATCACCAACTTGGAGTTCCCGCGTTTTGATTCTTTTGTGATAACTCATACGCAAGCGGTTCTGATATACCCAGAGATGATTCAAGGCCTTGAGGCGCCTTTCATCTAACAATTCTAGCTCTTGTAAGCGGGCAGTTCTGTATTCCTCATCTAGTAAGATATTTTGTAGCAATCTCGATCTCAAGGGGAAGGATGGCTTCGGAACCAAATACTAGGGAATAAGGAGTGGCACCTATGGGGGTGCAGATGGAGGTGTGGTAGGCCCACAAAGAAGGATGGAGTTGGAGATGCCAATCATGGCCAGCTTCATTGACTATCTTTTTGAGGATTTTGATTAGGGTTTTATTAGAAGCCTCAGCTTGGTCATTGCCTTGGGGATAATATGGAGTGGAGAAGCAATGTTGGATGATGAATTTTTGGCAGAGTTCTTTGACATCCTGGTTTTTAAATTGTTTTCCATTATCTGTGATAATAAATTTTGGAATGCCATATCGGCATATCAGGTAATTCAAGATGAATTTGGATATCTTCTTACCAGTGGTAAAAGTAAGGGGGATAGCCTCTACCCACTTGGTGAAATACTCGGTGACGGTTATAATGAATTTATGTCCATTGGAAAATGGAGGGTGAATTTTCCTAATGAGATTGAGCCCCCACTGTGAGAAGGGCCATGGTGTAATAAATGGCTACAATTCTTGTGACGATGGATGAATCTTGTCACCATGTATCTGGCAAGGGATGCATTTCTTCACATAGTTATATGCATCTACTTTCATTTTAGGCCAATAGTATCCTATTCTCAAAATTTAATGTGAGTCCACTTGAGTGTGCCCCATAGATACCCTCGTGTACTTCACATAATGCCCATTTCACCTCTTGTTTATCTAAACACCTTAGGAGGGAACCATCAAAATGCCTTCTGAATAGGGTGTGTCCAAGAATGGTGTAATGAGCACATCGGTGGATGAAGGTTTGTTGTTGGGTTTTAGTTAGATGTGGGGGAATGGTATTGTATTTGAGGAAAGCGAAGGTTTCTTGGTACCAAGGGGACTCAGGACCAATGAGAACACACACCATTTTAGACTTTGGTAGGTCATATGCTGGTATAAATAGTTGCTCAACGAAAAATTCACACTTCTGACTGTGTGTTGGCATTTGAAGGAGGGAGCCAATGGTGGCCATTGCATCTACAACCCTGTTGTTTGTTCATAGGATTTGATCAAACTTGATTGTCGTGAAATGTTTTTTAAGATCTTCAACCATGGTATGGTAGGGAAGGAGTTTATCATCTTTTATTTGGTACTCATCATTGACTTGTTTTATGACAAGTTGGGAATCGCCATAGACTTGTAACTCTTTTCTTTTGCAGTGGATAGCTAGGTGCAAACCTATGATGAGTGCCTCTTATTCTGCTATGTTGTTGGTACATGCAAAGGCTATCTTGTATGATTTGGGGATGCCATCTCCTTGAGGTGTGACCAATAATATTCCTTCCCCCGATCCATTTTGGGTGCAGGAGCCATCAAAGTATAATTGCCATGTGGAGAATGTGGAAATAGTCATAATGAACTCATCTGGTAATTCTGTGAGAAGAGGACAGTCACCTAGAAGTGGAGCTTCAACCAACTGATCTGCAATGACCTATCTCTTGATTGCCTTTCTGTCCACATATTCGATGTCAAACTCACTCAGGAGCATGACCCATTTGGCAGTTCTACCAGTGAGAGCATCTTTTGATAGGAGATATTTAAGTCGATCAATTCTAGCAATTAGTTTTGTCTTGTTGTTTAGCATATAGTGACGTAGTTTTTGTGTGATGAACACTAATGCCAAACATGCTCTTTCAATGGGGGTATAATTGAGTTCATATCCTACCAGTGTTTAACTGATGTAGTAAATGATGTGTTCCTTCCCTTGGTCATTTGTTTGTGCCAATAATGCCCCCAATGCCACTGCAATAACACATATATACAAAATAAGGGGTTTTCCAGGAGTAGGAGGCATCAACACTGGAGGTGATGCTAGATATTCTTTCAGTTTCTCAAAGGCCTTTTGGCATAAGCTATCCCATTTCAATTTCATGTCCTTGCACAGGAGATGTGCGAATGGATGGCATTTATCTGCTAGCTGTGAAATAAAGCATCTAACAGATTGGAGTTTCCCTTGGAGACTGCGTAGTTGTCTAAGAGTTTTTGGTGGAGGCATTTCCATGATAGATTTTACTTTTACCGGGTCGACGTCGATGCCTCTGCGGGAAACAATGAATCCTAATAATTTTCCCGATGTGACTCCAAACACACAATTTTTGGGATTCAGGCATAGTTTGTATTTTTCTAATCTTTCAAAGATCTTCTTTAGAATGGGAATGTGTTCTTGCCTTGTCTTAGATTTGCCTAGCAGATCATCCACATAGTCCTCCATAATTTTGTGTAAGAGGTCATGAAAAATTATCGTCATGGCACATTGATATGTAGCTCCCGCATTTTTAAGGCCAAAAGGCATGACCTGATAACAAAAAGTCCCCCATGGTGTTGTGAATGCAGTTTTATGTTGATCCTCATCTGCAATCCTAATTTGGTTATATCGTAAAAAATCAGTCCATAAGTGACAACATCTCATGCCCTGCTATAAGGTCCACAATCATATCTATATTTGGGAGTGGGAAATTGTCTTTAGGACACACTCTATTTAGATCTCAGAATCTATGCAGATGCAGATGCCCCCAATGGGTTTGCCAATAGGTACAACGTTGGAGACCCATTCAATGTAATCTATTGGTTTGATGAATTATGCATCTAACATCTTTTGGAGTTCCGCTTTGACTAGGAGTGCAATATGTGGGTGCATTTTGCATAATTTTTGTTTTACAGGTTTTGCATCTAGATGGACAACAAGATTGTGAACCACCAAGGTGGGATCCAACCCTGGCATATCAGCATAGGACCATGCAAAATTGATTTTTACCTCTGTAAGGAAGTTGATGAAATCTTGTTTCTCCTTTTCTGTGAGGGACTTGACAATTAACACATTTTTTGGAATGACTTCGGTGCCCATGTTGATGTTGTCTGTTTCTTATATTAGCAAATTTGATTTGTCCTATGGAAGGTAACCAATGGTAGGGAGGTCAAGTCCCTCATCGTCAAGTGCCTTTTCCAGGTTTTCACTTTCGGATACGCCCTTTGTTTTTATTTTTTGTTCATCCAAAGGTACCTTAGGGACGTTTTCACTAGGGAATCATGTCTTTTCCTTTTATTATCTTTTTTGTGGCTAAGGGCATTGTCCTGATTACCAAAGTATCCCTTTTCATGTAGTTGGATACCCTCGATTCTGTTACAATCTTCCAGATTTTGTACCATCAAGAGAGCAATGAGAGCATTATCGTCAGTGCAGATATCTAAAGTGGGTTTGTCTTGTTGGCCCCAGTCAATGAGTTTAGAATGGACATGATGTAGCTCATGTGAAGTGGGAGGGGTTACAAGGGTGATGGTATTGATGTAAGCATCAAAGAAGATATCTTTCTCGTATTCATAAGGCATTTCATGTAATTCCTCTTCGTTGGTGCTTTCGATATCCAAAGAAGGACTAGAAGGGGCATCGATGATAGTAATCTTAGGCACCAGGGTGTACCCTAAGCCTCTATTGTATTTGTAGGAGATAGGATTTATGGGTGTTTTTCTTCCTTTCTCCTCTGGTCCTAGGTTGTGTCCTTTGTAACCTATTTTTTCAACTATGGCTGATGCTTTTGGGTACATTTTTTTGGATACTTTTGTTGGATCATCATCCTCTTCCCAATACAACCAGGAAGAGACATTTGCTTCAAGTCTCTCCTCATTAAGTGGGCCCCATTACTGGAAGGTGGTATTTTGGCATTGCATGACTGGTTTCAGGTCCTTTTTGAGCTCTTTTGGTTTGCTAAATGACTTAGGAGAGAGAGGGAGGTTGCCTATTAATAAGATGTCCTCCAATTTGTATTCTCCAGAGCCATTTTCCAAGATCTAGATTTTATTATCTGGTTGGGATGATGTGGAGGTAACATTTGATGTGTCAAATGGAGGCATTGACAAGGGTCTATTTAGTGGACAATGATATGGATGCTTCCCCTCTAATAGTTTGCAATATTGAAAAGGTTGGGGATCACCTTTGATAGTGATATCTCTTCCATTATAGGGGAATTTGATGCATTGGTGATAGGTGGAGGGTACGGCCTGTAAGGAATGAATCCATGGCTGCCTGAGGAGAATGTTGTAGGGGAGATCAAGATCTAGTACTTGGCAAGGGGTTTCAATTGTAATGGGACCCACTTGAAGAGGTAAGGTGATCATGCTCTTTGAAACACTTTTCACATCATCACATGCCTTTATTGTGATCCTTCTTGATGTGTCTGCCAGATCCTCAAAAATTCCTAGTTGTTTTATTAATTTGTATGTACACAGATTAAGCTCGGATCCATCATTTATCAGGATATGTTTGACCTTATGCTTGTGGATAAGAGCTTCGATGTGCAAAGGTTTGTTATGGTCTTCATCTGCAGGAGCATCTTTGGAGGTAAATACAAGGTGCTACTGGGCAGCAAGGTTTCCAATGAGGGCTTGAAATTGGGTGGCGTTGATGTTATCAGGAATGCGTGATTCAAAAAGGGCTTTTTCCAAAATTTATTTATGGACTGAGGAAGTCTTAAGAAGTTCCAAAATGGAGATCTATGCGAGGGTCTTCCCAAGTTGGTCAAGGAGGTCATATCGGCGGGAGGTTTGTTGGGGGAGGGACTCCTTGGATGGTGACTTTACCTCGCCGTGTAGTTACATTGCAGTCTTTCTGGAAATGGGAGGTGGAAGGTGTGGCACCTTGAATGACTATCCTAGCAGGATTTGGTCTGCTTTGGGAAGAAGGAGGATTAACTCCTTGGATGGTTATGACATTGACATGCTTGTCAATAGGTTCAATGCGACCTACTAAAAATTCAAAGCTGGTTATGTGATTAGTGTAGTCATAACCCATTGCATTAGATGATGAGAATTTTCCTTTATCATCCTTTAGGAAGGGTTCTTGGTACATTTTGAGTTTGTCATTGTTATTACCAGGTTTTGCATTTGCTACTTCAATCTCACCCCTATCAATGAGATCTTGTATGTAGATTTTCTGTTTCATACATTTTCATCTATCATGCCCCTTGATACGATGGTATTCACAATACTTATTTTTGTTATACCATCTTGGTTTAGGTTGATTGGGGTCAAACGGGCGAGTGATTGGAAAAACCACTGCACCTACTTGGGCAAGTTTTTGAAACACCATTTGAATAGGCTCAGCCAAAGGAGTGAAGTCTCTTGGAGTCCTGTTATTCGATCGGGGTGGTCGTCCTTGAATTGAGACATTGTTGTGAGGTTTTTGGGATTGATTTTGATTGTTTTGATTATTGAATTGATGATTATTGGTGGTGGATTTTGGGGGAGTGGCCATGGTTTGGACCTACTTTGCATCAGTTACACCATCATTGACCACGTTTTTGTTTTTAGACCAGAATTTTGGCTTGTCGTTATGATAAGAGGAAGAACTTTGTGTTGACATCTGGTAATGTTTCAAGGTTCCTTCCTCCAGTAAGACACGTTCAAGGGCAAGGCCCTTATCGGTAAATTTTTGGAAGGATTTGATACATTGGGATATTAAGGGTCTCAATAGTTCAGGCACCAAGTTCTTTTGAAATAGCTCAATTTGATGTTGTTTTGGCATGTCCCAAGGGAATTTCTTCATAAGATGTCACCATATTTGTAGGAAATTGATGAAGGTTTCTTCGGGCCTTTGTTTTGTATTGCATAGGTCCATCATAGAAACATCATTAACCATGTTGTGAGCATAGTGGCCCACAAATGTTTCTACCAAGTCTGGAAAGGAGACAATGCAACCTCATGGTAGAGATGAGAACCATGCCAGGGAATCTCTCGTGAGACTCTTGGGAAAGAATCTGCGAAGATAAAGGTCACTATAGGAGACTTCTTGGAATAAGATGTGGAATTCTCGGACATGGTCTCGGGGGTCTCCTTTGCCTTCATACTTAGTGAATTTGGGGATCTCAAATCCCGGGGGGTAGGGTGCAACTGATATAGATAGGTCATAAGGACAAGGTCAAAACTCTTCGAACGAGTAAGTTTTCCTTTTACTAGTCCTTTCTTTCATGTCCTTGATGATATTTTTCATGTCTTGAATTTTCTTGATGAGGTCTTGTTGTGGACTTTGATAATGATGAATTGTATTTGCCCTAAGAATTGGATGAGCCAAAGAAGGTACACCACCATCAATATATTGATATGATGAGGAGGTAGGAATGTGGGATGTGAGGACTGATGTCACAAGGATTTGTTTGATAGTTGGTTGCGGTCCACAAACTGTTGTGATGGGATTGAGTACGGCCCGAATAAAACTTGCGATATTGTTGGGAAGTTTGTGGAATAGAAATATGTGGTTGAACGGAAGGAGGTGGTATAGAAGTGTGTTGGAGAATAGATGAGATTGGATGTGATAGTGGTATAGATGGTAAGGAGGAAGAAGGTGGGATGGAGATCACGGTAGGAGGTGCCATGGGTGGCATTGATTGAGCTTGGATGATTGATGGGGCTGCAATTGATTGAGTTTGAATAATAGGTGCAACACTTTGTGTGGGAGCGAGGTCTCCTTGTGGTTGTTGGGTGAGAGCGAATCTATTAAATTAAGGTGGAAGTTAAGCTCCATTTTCAAGGAGAGTTTTTATAAGTGCAGTAGGATTGTTTTGAATAAACTTTTCCATCATCTCTTGGTTATAAGAATCCGCTAGGAAAGTTTACACTTCTGGAGAGAGTTCATCTTGGCTAACCATGTTAGGATTTTGGCTTTGATCTTGATTGCTAGGTTGCCCACTTTATGTAGGATCTTGTGTGGGATCTTCATATAGGACACTAATGTCTAGCATGCCATATTGTTGTTCAACCATCTTTCTCTTTTGGGATCGAGTTGTGACCATACACGAATAACCTTAGAAAAGTTTGGAGGGGGAAATTTGTGATGAAAGGACTTAGCAAGATATTTGTGGAATTTTGGATTTTGTTGGTTGGTGGGGTTCTTAGATTAGAGCCTAGATTTGATTAGGATTTGACACCTTAGTCCTTGGATGAGGATTTTAGGTGGTGGATGCAACCACAAGCAAGGTGATAACAAAGTTGGATAGAATTTAGACCTTGGATTGATGATTAAAAAGCCTCTCTTATACTAAGGGTTGACTAATGACCCTAAGAAAAATAAAGATGTGAGTTAAGAGTCTTGATCAACTCAAAAAGGATTAGGCAAAAGGTACTTGGAGAGGATTCTCCTTCAAGCATGAGAGCCAATTGATTAATGATGAGGTCTAAATGAAATTTCACAAGGCATGTAACTTTAATGTGAGGTTAAATTGGATTAGAGGATGATTGGATTTGGATTTTGATAATTGATTTGATAGTGGAGGGAGATTAATTTGATGTGCTAAGTCCTTGGGAAATTCAAGGATGATTGATTGAGGAGGCATGATAGTGACGACTTAGAAGAAACTTGATGACTAGGTTGTTCTTGGCATGAACATGACTCAATAGAGGATTGACTCAAATGGCAAAGTTGTATGAAGGGATACGACCACCCTGATTTTGGCGATAATTGGTGTTTTAAAGGACGAGTCTAAACCTTGATGGAGAGCACGGACTCTTAGTTTCTCACTTAGGCTTATGAGACATGGGACGGATGAAGTTTTGATGCAATTTTGGACTTTGTGTGGGTAATGACCTAGATAATTGTTTGTGTTTGGACAAATGTTTTGCAATGTGTTTGAGGATAATGACGTGTTTTTAGTCTTCTCTTGGCAAGTATGTATCAAATGAAGAAAACATAATGATCAAATGCAATTGGATTCAAAGACACTCATGCTCATATACAACAATCTTAAGGCTAGCAAGGACAATAGTCATTGGATCCCAATCAGTTTCCCAGCTACGTTTACCTAGAGCAGACACTTAGATGCTTGACCCCACTCGCTCCCCTTCACGACACTCACTTCTCGAGGTAGCCAAGCATCAATTTCCGTGAAAAATCCTCATGGAAAACTTTGTGTCTCTACTAAGGGCCGTAAAAATATGGGCGGCTTCGGAGGTCTGACCTCCTGCACCAATGACTAGAAGGTTTTTTTGGCCACTATGAACAAGGTGTTTAATAAGTCTTCTCGTGAGGAGCTACCCTTCGCAGTTGCGCAAGCGCAATTGAAGCCTATATCCCAATGAAGCACCAAGAACTTAGTAGTCATGCAAGCGTGATTGAGATCTCTAGGATCCTACTAAGCACCCAATGTGAGAGTGAACTCTCATATAGCCCCAACCATTGACCCTTTTGTAGTCAATGGCCTATTTATTATAGTGAGTTGGGAATCCTAGGTTTGGGTGTACTCACTTGGGTCGTTCCCCTCTTACCTTATCAAAGAGAAAGTTGGGAGGATAGGCCCGCTAGAGGTAAACATGCAATCAAACAAGAAAAGGTTGGAGGGTCTAGATTTCTGATCGTCTAGTAAGACGAGAGCATACTCTCCTACCTTTACGCTTTTCTTAAAGACACATAAGACAATGGTTCATTCCATTTTAATTAATATCTAGGTGCCTAATTTAAATAAATGCACAATATTTGGTTAAATCTGCTTAGGCAACCTGCAAAATAGTGGGATTAGTAGTTTTTTTAATTTTCTAAGTCTTGGACGGTCGGATTAAGCTGCAAAACTAAAAAGATAGAAATTAGTCCTAACTATACTACACATACAACGCATGCACTGAAGTGTAGTCATCCACACCAAAATGCCTGCACAGGCGCCAAAACGCCTACATACATGCTGAACCAAATAAAACCAGTAAACAAATTGACAGATCACACAAAATAGGAAGGGATTTTATACCTGTCTGTCACGCTGGTTGGAAATGCTTGCATCGAAACACCTGCGCTCATGCTGAAATGCTTGTGCTCGCACTAAAACTGAAAAAGAGAGATCGGTAGGAGTTAGCAGGTAAAATTTCAAAATTCAATTCCAAATAACAGAGTGGGAATTTTGAAAAAAGAAGTCGCACTGGTTTGAATCGGACGCGCTAAAACATTTGTGCTTGCACCAAAACGCCCGCGCACGCGGCAAAGAAACAGGCAGAGAGTGAAATTTTTAAATTTTTAGAAGCGAAAAGAAAAAAATTTCCATGTTAGGATGCGGTCACGCCGATGCATGTGTGCTCGTGCTAATGCGCCTGCGCTCGTGCCAAAACAAGCTTTCTATCATGCTAAACCCAAGACGCTCGCTCTGATTTGCAGTCTCTCATAATATTCCGGAACTTTCATCTCATGACTCACCAAAAATATTAGTTTTTAGGGACGTGGGTCCCACCGGGCGTGCCAGAATGAAGAGGGGAAAAGATTTGTGAGGTGGATTAGATAACGAATATGCAAATCAAACATATAATCACATGAAATCCAAAGACATAATTTGAAATTCTCAAAACAAGGACAAATGCATATACCTCACAAACCAATACCTTCTCCTTCAGATGGAGCTTGATGAAGTGAAGGCACCCTTGGATGATGCTCCACTTGATATGCTCCTCTTGCTTGCTTGATGTGGATGGCTCTCCAATGTTGTATAATATGAAATGGATTTTAGGAGGATGATATGGATAAAATGGTTAAGTGTGGATGACATATGATTTGGATATGATAAGGTTGCTAAGATGATTTCCTAGGCTCAAAAGGACAGCATAAGATTATTGAATTTGGAGATGAAGAATGAAGGGATGGAATCCTCAATTTATAGGAAGAGAAGAGGAAAAATGGATGGCTAGGATGGATTCAAGATGAAGGGCTAGGATTTCTTATGAGCTCCCACAAGGCCCAAGAGAGGGTGTGGAGACCAAGAGATATGCCTTAAAGGCATTTCTTGTCTCCACACTCCTCAAGGTACATTGGCAAGACTTCCCAAGGTACCTTGAGAAGAGCAAGGTGCATTGGGAAGACCTCCCAATGTGCCTTAAAGGAGAAAGGGATGTGACATTCCTTGAAGAATGGGGAGGAGGAATTTAAAATTCTCCAAAAGGGATAATCATGGGGATTGGAGGAATAAGAAGGAATTAAAAATTCCTTGGGAGAGGAGATGCCTAGAGGATTGTGAGATTTTGAAAATCTCACATTCACCTAGGAAAAGAGCATTAAAATCTAGTGGTTAGATGGAAGGGACAAGGAGTTGACTTTGTGGCTAATCATGATGATTAGCCATTAGAAATTCATTAGGAGGGGGATTAAAGGAAATGTTAGCTGGGATTAGGATTTGTAGGAGGAATTGAATAGGAGAGAGGAGGAGTGGAGGGAATTAATTATTAAAAGAATAAGGTTAAGTGAGTTTTAGGGAGTTTCTAGAAGAATTTATTAAGTTAATGATGAATTAAGAAGATGATTTGTAGGAATCATGTAGGTTAACTAATTAATTGAAATTAATTATCCAAGAGGAAGATTCGTGAGGATTTAATTTTTTAGAAGAATAAAGAAAGGGATTGATTTATTAAATAAATTAGTCACATACTATAGTGACAATATTAATTATATTTAATTAATATTGAGGAGAATTTGGATTAACATAATTAATTAATTAATTATGTGAGGAATTAAAAATAATTAAAAATAATTATTTTTAAGTGTCTACAAGCACTTAGATGATGATGAGTAGAGAGAAATTGAGGAAGCAGTTTTGTTATACTTGGATATATTTAAGAAATCTTTGTTGGAAATTGAGAAGCAAATATCGACACAACTATATGACAACCTGGATGCTAGGAGATTATCAGCTATGGAGGAAGGCAAGTGCATAAAAATTCAAGAGCTATTGACTACTTGTGGATCAATTACTCCGAATGAGTTGGATATGACATCTGAAGTTGCGGACTGGATAATTTTTCAAAGAAAGCACATGATAGTTAGTCTTATGTTAGGTAGGGTTAATGAAATAATTAGTGAGACTCACAAGGCATGGGTTCAATTCTTCGCTAAAAACCCTGGTTTCTACACTTCACCGAAAGCTAAAACAAACACTACTGACATCCAGTTGAAGGGAAAAGCAAAGGTATAGTAGGTACCCCACCTACAATTTTGAAACATAATAAGGCATTGGATGTTAGAGCCCTCGGTAGAATCTAATTTACAGGACACAGAGGTGATACTGACAAATGTAGATATATTGGCAGATTCACAGAGTGTACATGTTACAAATGTTAAGGACAATAGTCCTCCAGATCAGAATGTACAGGTTAAGGATACAGTTCTTGTGGAACTGATAGTAACTAATACTGCACTAAGTGGCAAAGCCACCAATGCAAAAGAGGAAGTTATTAAAGTTAATCAACCATTAGAGGAGAAGAAAGAGGAATCCGATAGGGAACCGGTAGTGAGCACATCATTATTGTCGATTGACACCTCACTAGTAGAGAAGAAGAACATAATTGAGATGAGTTCTATTGAGCTCATGATGATGATTTCTCAGAAGATGATGAAGGAAGGAATTATTGATCAATCAATCCCAATTTTGCATAGACTTGTCCTGGAGTGCCATTTTGACAAAGGGGAAATCCCATCCAACAAGTTCAAAATAATAACTAAGCACATTTCTAAGGATTTTCAATCTCTGCAGCAGATATCTAACGGATAGACATTGGAGAGGTTCACACAAGCTAAGAGAGCTAATTTTGATCAGATGATTGAATCAAAGAAGAAAGAGATTACTGACAAACTAAAGTTAATTGATAATGCCTTAAGGCAATGTACTAATATGTATAGAGTATGTTGTAAGACCGGATTACTTACTGCAGATATAGATAAAGGGATTAAGGATTCTTAGGAGAAAATTATAGGTATAGTCAAATCTTTTGATGGTTCCAATTCTTTGAGTACATCTATTGATGGACAAATTTTGGTATTAGAAGCTCAAGTTTCAGCTCTTGAAAGGGATAAAGACAAAATCATAAGGAGAGATAAAGGGCTCAAAGGTTTAGTGAGTCCAAGGTTGGACTCTTTGAGTGTACATAAAAAGGAAACCTTTGATATGGTTGGTAAGACCACACTGACAAAGATTAAAGAGAAAGAGTCCTATGCTTACATGCTTTATGGACTTGTGTTGGTTTCCAACACATTCAATTCCAATTGGGACACTTATCTAGAGATTTTGGAGAAAGCCTATCTGGAAATTTTCAAGTATATTAAGCTTCGGTAAGGTGTTTTGGGACACATTCTTTGTACAAATTTTCATTCTTCATCTCTCTTTTTGGTATTTGTTTTGTCATTGATGTCA
The DNA here is from genome assembly GCF_030272615.1 of Cryptomeria japonica. Lineage (NCBI taxonomy): Eukaryota > Viridiplantae > Streptophyta > Pinopsida > Cupressales > Cupressaceae > Cryptomeria > Cryptomeria japonica. The sequence goes on from NC_081415.1 coordinate 370,351,782, forward strand.
AAGGGGGAGGTATAGGTGAAAAATATATTCTTGACATTAGAAGATTAGGAGTATTTGTACAAATCATGATCACATATGGATATTCAGCTCAGAGGGAGCAGTCTCAGGGTGAAATTGGCAGATGGAAACCATTATCATTTTTGACATAAGTGTTGCCATCAATGCCAAAGGGGGAGATTGTTGGCAATTGAAACTCATTTGATTGGTTTCATATGTTTTCATTGACGACAACATGTTCCAGCTTCATTCTTTGGTTTGGTTCTTCACTGACATCGGCACCGACAGGTATCTTCACTGGTAGGAAGGATTTTATGAGCACCGGCATTGAAGGATGACATGATTTACAAATAGGGTACCGGCATAGGAGGTCAACATCATTGGGAGATTGGAAATCAACAATTTAATTTGTTATTTATCTATATATGTAATAAGCCAATATGTATGATATTTTTGTAATTATCTATGTAAGTTGACATGAGTCATGAAATATTGTAAGGGTATATAAATCACTTGATTAGATCATTTTTTAATATGTAAGAATATGTTTAGAGATATGTTAGGATGTGATGGTTATGATTGTAATTAAGGATCAGTAATGTGAAGGTTATTTCGGTAAAGGTTTAGGGTTTCAGAACCGAAATAGTCAAAGATTGAACTGGAACTCTATCAGGCATAGTAGATGCATTAAATGAGTTTAGTTTTATGTTTTCTTATTCAAAGTGACTATAGTTAGTGAGACTCATTTGTGTTGAGCAGTGTGCTCTAGGTTGTAAGCCTTCCTGCATGTGCAGGCCCCCATATTATGTAATATCTTTTCATATGGCTAGTGGATTAATATTGTGGGTCACAAATCCCACCGTGGTTTTCCTCTTTGAGGTTTTTCACGTATAATTCTTTATGTTATGGTATTCATTTGTGTGATTGGCTTATTGGTTGCTTTACTTATTTCAATTATATATGTACCAGTTTATCGGTTGGTGAATGCATGTTATAATAAGGTTAAAATTGAACATTCCAGTAGAACACTGATTCACCCCCCTTCTCTGTGTTCTTGGATTATAACAATTCCTACATTTTTAACTCGAGATCTCGGAACCTCGAAATCCCGAAATCGCTTGTAATGGGTCTTTTTTAGACCTCAGAACCTTAGAAGCCGCAAGTTCTGAAGTCTCCCATACTTTGTCAAATATCATGTAGCTGATTGAATACCTTTTGTTGCAAGCTGAAGTATGCTTATGGAACCATCTACATATAATCAAAAGAAGACCAGAGATGAGATAAAGTTGGAGAAATCCCACCCATGATGAAGTACCAATACCGGGGTGAAACTGTGGTATCCAAACTTGATAATAAGATACAATGGGTGACTGATACTGATGTAGGACACATTGAGATAGAATACATAAAAAAAGAACTGGCTCAAACAAATCTAGATGCACCATATAGACAAATCAAGAGATCTAGACTGTTTGAAGCCACAATCTTCCTACAGGCTATGCAATCTCCTGAGCTGATCCCCACAATAGCTCAATATTATAATCAGGAGACCAAAAATTGAGTGGATGCGGCTAGTAATGTGATAATAGATATCTTTCCTGAGATGATTGGTATAACATTCAGTATTCCAAAAATGGATGAAGTACACCAAACTACAAAAGAGGAGGCAACCTCCATATTTAAGAAGAATTCCTCAACTAGGCTGCAAGCATTTCCATTTATGGATGTTTCATTATATGCATACAATTTTGATAGGGAAAGCATATTTTGAATGGGCACAAATTATTTTTGATAATATCTATGACCATTTTACCATAGTACTGAAAACAAAGAAGTTCTTTATGAATTCTTATATCATATGGATAGTGGCACGAGCTGGAAAATGACTAGGTCTTAATAAAGAAGGCAAGTTGGGAGAAGAGCCAAAATAGAAAATGGTGTGGGAATATACTCAACTCCCCATCGCACAGGCTAACTTACACTTCAAAATAATAAATGATGCCTTCATATATGTGGTCATTTGTAAATTTTCAAGTGATGTAGGATATAGAATTTTACTAGTGCCTATGAAAATGGTCAAAGAGTGGGGATGTTGGTTCCTTCAAAACCAAAAACCTACTTACATTAGAGTACATGGGTTTAATAGAAGGTCATTCATCCTTCTCATATTTTGTAGCAACAAAATAATCATTCTCAAATATACAAGGCAGATTGTGGGGTTGCAATCGCTTTTGACCCTTAAACATAAAACTGGGGTCAAATTCCCTATCTCACTAGAGTACTATTCTTGTCAGAATCTGCAAGCAACTAAGGAATCCAAACAAGAAATGTAGGACCTAAATTTAAAAGAGTTGGATTATTCAAGAGATAAATATGACCCCTTAGGAAAACTAAAACAAGTGATGCCTCTTTCATATCTAGGTCACCAACCAGCCTTGGAATACTTTTGGGCATATATGCAGGACAGTTTTGAGGTTCAAGAAAGGATGTATCATAGATTTACAGTTCCTCAAATCAAGAACTTTAATATAGAAACTAACCCCCCCAAGGATGTTAGAGATGATGGAAAGGTACTCGATCCAGTATACAAGGAAAATGGGATTGATAAGAGACCACTCTCTTTTTTGGTGGTTAGATTAGGAAATTGTTGATGTAGATATAGTTTAAGAAAAGGTGATAGAAAGAACAATGCAGTGGTTGGGTTTGAGGATTAGGCCAAGAATCACAAAAGAAAAGAAGAAAGGTAAACCTATTGATAATATTCAATCCAAAACAACTAAGGAGTATGCCAGAAGGACAAGATCAAAATCAAGAAAGAATACTCCTATTGATCGTGAAACTGCTGCATAGACAATTGACAATAAAGAACTCAAGAGGCAGCGTGATGCAAAAATGAAAGAGTCACAATTACTTAAAATAGATGTTGAGAACAAGATAATCACTAGATTACAAGAAATTACACAAGCTTCCATCCATCCTGTTGTTCCAACTATTGGGATTGTTCCAAGAGAGGGTACTTCAGATACTAAAACCATTGAAGACCAAGTTTCTCCTATGACGCAGACACCGACACCTGCTCCCATTCCAACACAACAATAGGTGTAGTGTCATAAAATTGACCCTAGCAATTTAAAACTACATTAGGGTCCTCATTCATGCAAACTCAAATCCTCTAGCCTGATTGGAGACCGAAGAGTGCTTGGCTTGCCAAAATAGCTTCTTCTTTGGCCTTCGCATCACTCTGTCTGCAATCTGCATTGGAGAAATGGGTAGGAAAGGGGTGTGGCACCTCTGTCCTTCCTTGGAAAGGGGTGTGGAACTCCTGTCCCTCCTTGGATAGGGGTGTGGCACCCCTGTCCCTGCCCTATTTTGGGGCAAGAATCTCTTAGAGCATGCATTGTGGGTTGTGCAATAAGCAGGAAATCTCCCCGAAGTCACCTCATGATGAAATTCAAATCCTTCAAACATGTATTTAAGGGGGCATTCATCCTCTCATTTGTATAAGTTAGAGTTGGATAAGATTAGAGTATGCACAAGCGATCAAGTATTCAAGAGAATTAAAGAGCACTCAAGCATTCAAGCATTCTTTTCCAGCATTGAACATTCTCAAGTCTCCCTTCAAGGCTAGGTGTTGCATTCAAGTCAAGGATTCAACTGTTGAAGAGGAGATTGATTCCAACATACAATTCCATACAAACATTTCTATCAACATTGTGTTGGCATTATTGGATGAATTGATTATGTGTTGTATTGATGTTTTGCCATTGATTTCAACACTAGTTGTTATGGTTGGTTACCGACAGACAGGTTTTGGTTATTGGTAGAAGATCTAGTGTTACCGACAAAAGAGACTATCTATTGGACACTTTCAGCATGTTTGGATCTATGGAATGTGATTGGTTACATGTGGTACATTCTTCTGGAGCATGTCTTGGTCAGATGGTATTGAATTGGTAATCAAATGCTATCATACACTCTGGTAAACCCTTACCGACACTAGTTTAAGGCTTTATCGACAGAGCTCTCATTGCAGAATCTTGATAGAATGCATAATTGGTGTTGGTGTAGCTTCTACATGGATTTCAAGATGCTGAAGATGTTCTTTGATCATGCTTTAACCGTTTGAAGACATTGCTTTGGCATGGTGGACCCAAAATAGGTTTGGTACCTATCTAGGTTATGGACCGATATCATGTTAACATGTACTCTACACATTACCAGGATGTTTTAGGATGTTTTATGAATTTGCTATTTTTGTTTTGGTCTTAAGCCGACATGGAATATCATTGTAATATGGATTTATGTAATGATCTTATTTTAATATCTTTTAGGTGGCCGACCTAATTTGTTTAGGCCTTAGGGTTTGTATAAAATGATGTAAGATCTCATTATAGATCAGAGTATGGAATGAAATAAGAAGTCATGGTCTTGGAATGCAATATCATATGCGAAGGAGATTTGGTCGATCATAGGTGATCGAATTGGGATTAAGGAAGAGGTCAAAGGCCTCCGGTATTGAGCTTAACTGGGACTGTAATCAGGCATGGTAGAAGCTATCTCTGGTAGTTCACACTATTGGATTGTTGTCCATTTATCTTCAGATATTTTTTGCCTCTCTGTAGTCAGTGACTCTTTTTTAATGAGCAGTACGCTCTAGGAAGTGAGCCTTCCTGCATGTGCAGGCCCCTCATTATATCACATACTTTCTTCAAAAGTATCATCTAACTGTGGGTAGGCTTCCCACCATGGTTTTTTGCTTTTTGGGTTTTCCACATACAAATTATGGTGTTATGTGGTATGGTTGCTTTGCATTGATTATCTGTTTAATTATTAAGTTGTATTGTTTGCCTGTATCTATTTCTGCTTTACCGATACTTAATCTGGTTAATGGTTATTAAGTGGATTAAATGTTATAATCTATTAATAACTTATTCACCCCCCCGTCTCAGTTGTTCATCGGTTATCCTAATAATTGGTATTAGAGCTTTGGTCCTCTTTTGTAGATGCTTAACCGCTTGAGGTAGATCCTATGGTAGCTAACACTTCAAATCCATTGGAAACTATTTTCAGAAGAGAAATCCTTTAGCTTGATGGAACAAATTATGAGATATTGAAAATTCAAATGGAGACTCATCTTAGATGTCTGGGCAAGGATATTTGGGAGATCAGTGAGAAAGGTTACACACATTATGATCCAACATCTAGCAATCCTGCTCCTATAGACTTGGACAAGAATATTGAAAATGATTGCAGAGCTAGAGAAGCCCTCTTGTGTGCACTTACTGATCAGCAAATCATGGGATTGACTAATAAATCATCAGCAAAGGTTATGTGGGACAAATTACAAACTCTAAATGAAGGTGATTCTACTGACAAAATTGCTAAACTTGATGGCTACCAAGTAAGATACGAAAACTTGAAGATGGAAGATAATGAAATAATGTTGTGGAGGATTTCTAAGTGAAGATGAAATAGTTTCCAAAGTCTTGAGAGCCCTTTCACCGGCTTGCAAGATGAAGGAAACTTCTATTAATGAGTTGAGAACAATGGCAAACTCTTCAGTTAATAGAGACATTCTGATTGGGAAATTATCTGCTTTTGAGCTTGAAGAATTTAGATCTTCTAGAGCTGTAAAGTCTGAACCTTCTTTTCATGCATCATCATCATCATCATCATCTACCAGCAAAAGTGATTGGAAAGTCTTATATGCAAAAGAATTGGAAGACATGAGGAAAGAAGATGAATAATTTGAGCAACTTGAAGCCTTATTTGCTAGAAGAGTACCTAAAGGTCTGACAAGAAGTAGGTATGAAGGAAAAGCACCTTTTAAATGTTTTGTGTGTAATAAGATTGGTCATTTTGCATCTAGATGCCTTGAAAGGAATGCAAGGTTTGAGGAAAGAGTTAAGAAATCATTTAAGCCTAACCAGAACAGATATAGATTCAAGAAAAGTAAACAATGCTACATAGCGGATGAGGAAGCAATAACTGATGACTCTTAAGATGAACCGGTAGAAGACCTTACTAGTGGATCCAACAATGGAAAGGAATAGGTGTTCTATGATTTAAAGAAAGATGAACCAGAACTGGCTATCAAAAATGAAGAAAAGGCTTTGGTAGCAAAAGTTGAAGACAAGGATGAATGGGTAATTGATAGTGGATGCTCACATCATATGACTGGAGATAAAGGGAAACTTTTGTCCCTACAAGAATACAATGGTGGTCAAGTCAAATTTGGAGATGACAAAGCATGTATGATCAAAGGTAGAGGTATTATTTCTTTGGATGGCAAGCATAACACTGATAATGTCTATTGTGTAGATGGTTTAAAGCATAATATTTTGAGTGTTGGTCAATTGGTGGACAAGGGTTTCCAACTTCAGTTTAAAGATAGAAAATGGAAAATCATTAACAAGACTGGTTTGGAGATTGCAACCGGTACTCAGACTGGAGGTGATATATTTCACTTGAACACTGGTAATAAGACATGTTTGACTGCTCATATTGATGAGAGTTGGTTATGGCATAAGAGGTTGTGTCATGTTAATTTTGATTGTATTGTTAAGATCAATTCAACTAAGGCAGTTAGAGATATACCTAAGATTATGAAGCCTCATAATCCGGTATGTAAGGAATGTCAATTGGGAAAGCAAGTTAGAACTTGTTTTAAGAGCATGCATGATAAATCTAATGATGTTTGTTTTTCAAGGATTTTCCAATATTCCTAGATGTTTTATAGTAGTGTGTCAATTTTGCAGCACCACATCTCACCACACTTAAATTTGTTGGTACAAAGCTTCATGTCTATACTAAAATGCACAATCAACATTTAGTAAGCTATGCAGTAGAAAATTTTGAAGATATTTGATTATGGTTTGGAATACAAGCTCTTTTTAAGCATTCAGAAAATTCTATCCAATTGCCATGGACCTATATTGGGATGATCATTGTATAATGGTTCTTTTTTTATTTCAATGGCTATTTGAAACTTGCACCAATTCCTAATTTTAACTAGTTAATTATGACCATAAGAGGAATCATGTGTGGAGCTGCATTTAAATTGAAGACTCCTAGATCAAGGTATTGCAAGGACTAGAAGCTTTCAAGGTGATAGGTATTTCATGCTGATTATTGATGACTATTATAAGATGATGTGGGTGACTTTTCTTAAGGAGAAGTCTAAAGCTTTTGAGAAATTCGAGATCTTTAGAGCAAAGGTTGAAATAGAAACTAGATTGAAAATCAAATGTCTAAGATCAGATCATGGTTGTGAGTTCACTTCTCATGAATTTAACAGTTATTGTGAGACAAATAGAATCAGGAGACAGTTATCTGCACCTAGGAATCCTCAATAGAATGGAGTGGTGGAAAGAAAGAAGATAGCCATTTTGGATGCAACAAGATCTATGGTGATGGAAGCTAAATTGCCTCATATCTATTGGAGAGAAATAGTGAGTACAACTGTCTACACATTCAACGGAGTTCACATCAAAGATGAAACTTGTAAGACCCCTTATGAATTATGGTTTGGACATACACCTACTGTTAAGTATTTTAGAATTTTTGGAAGTAAATTCTATATCAAAAGAGATGATTCAATTGGAAAGTTTCATCCTAGATGTGATGAAGGGATATTTCTTGGTTATTCAATTAGAAGAAAAGCATATAGATTTTATAACAAAAGATTGCATAAAATTGTGGAGAGTGCTAATGTGAAAGTGGATGAGCAATACAAAAATCATTCTATATCATATTACAGGGAACCGATAGTAGAAATGATCATAACTGAACCAATAATGCCTCAATCGGTACAAGAAATTGAGACAATTACACCACCACAATCAGAAAATTCAACTATGACTGATGATCAGGGCAGTGAACCTAAAGTTCAGAAGACACCAAGGTATGTAAGATTAAATCATTCTGAAGATCAAATCATTGGAGATAGGAACAAGGGAGTTATGACAAGAAGAAGACTAGAAAATGAAGAGGTATGTCTGATTTCTCAAGTTGAACTGACATCTGTTATTGAAGCTTGTAAGGATGAACATTGGTTAAAGGCTATGGAAGATGAATTAGATCAGATAGAGAGGAATGAAACTTGGACTTTAGTTCCTTGGCCTAAAAATAAGAATGTTATTGGAACTAAATGGGTTTTAGGAATAAACTAAATGAGAATGGTCAAGTTGTAAGAAACAAGGCTAGATTGGTTTGTAAAGGATATTATCAAATGGAAAGAATTGATCATGGTGAGACATTTGCACCTGTAGATAGAATTGAAGCTGTTAGACTATTTCTTCCCTATGTAGCTTATAAGAACTATAAGGTTTATCAAATGGATGTTAAATGTGAATTTTTGAATGGTGAACTTGAAGAAGAAGTATACATTGAGCAACCTGATGGATTTTCATTGATAGATGATAAAGATATGGTTTGCAGATTGAAGTAAGCTTTATATGGTTCGAAACAGGCTCCTAGAGCTTGGTATGCAAGGTTGGATAGATATCTTTTGAAGCTTGGTTTTACTAAAGGCAGTGCTGATAGTATCTTATACTATAAGATCATTGATAATGATATTCTGATTATTGAAGTATTTGTTGATGATGTCATTTTTGGAGGAGAAGATAAATTTTGCATGGAATTTGCTAACAATATGAAGATTGAATTTGAAATGTCCATGATTGGTGAGGTGAAATTTTTCTTAGGTTTGTAGGTTACTCAAACTGACAAAGGTATTTTTATCTGTCAAACTAAGTATATGAGGGAATTGTTGAAGAAGTTTGGTATGGATAATTCCAAACCAATAAGTACTCCTATGGTGACAAGTGAGAAATTATCTATCAAGGATACTTATACACTGGTAAATCTGACAAGGTATAAGTCTATGATTGGTGGTCTGTTATATTTAACTCATACTAGACCGAATATTATGAATGCAGTAAGTATTATTTTAAGATATCAAAGTAAATGTGCAGTAAAGAGGATATTTCAGTATTTGCAAGGAACAACAGAATATGGCTTATGGTATTCTAAAAATGATGATTTTACTTTAGGTGCATAAACTGACTCAGATTGGGCAGGAGATACTAATGACAGGAAGAGAACTTCTAGTGGACCTTTCTTTCTTGTAAAGAAAGTTTCATGGATTAGTAAAAAAATAGTCATGCATTTCTTTATCTACTGTAGAAGCTGAGTATGTTGCAGTAGCAACTAATTGCACTCAAGTCTTGTGGATGAAACAAATGTTGAAGGATATCAGGGTAAATTATAGTGAACCAGTAGTTAGCTATTATGATAACTCTGTAGCTATTGACATGTCTATGAATCGAATATTTCACTCTAAGACTAAGCATATATCAATAAAGTATAACTTTTTGAAGGACAAGGTAGAAGGAAAGGAAGTCAAATTGGTTTATGTGAACACTAAAGAACAGATTGCAGACATATTCACTAAACCATTGTCTAAGGAATCGTTTGAGTATTTAAGAGATAGGTTAGGGGTTTCTGCCCCTCAAACAAAGACTTGATTTATGTAGTTTTTCATCAGTCTGGCATGCTTTATTAGAAACATTGTTCATTCTGACACTGATGAGTGGTGTTACTACTCAGGGGGAGTAGTCAGCTTTGAGGTACAGAGGTTTATATTCTTGTTTTGATATTTTTGTCATATTTCTAGAATTGATGTCAAAGGGGGGGAGATATTAATGTGAAAAATAAGAAAATGAGTTGTATACATTAGGGGGAGAGTTATTGATATTCAGGAGATTGTTGGTTGTCTTCTACAAGGGGAGACTTGTTTGGCATTTCTTGGTACTTAGATGTTTTTCACATCTAGTGTTGCCATCAATGCCAAAGGGGGAGATTGTTGACATTATTGGATGAATTGATTATGTGTTGCATTGAAGTTTTGTCATTGATGTCAACACTAGTTGTTATGGTTGGTTACTAACAGATAGGTTTTGGTTACCGGTAGAAGATCTAGTTTTATCAGCAGAAGAGACTATCTGTTGGACACTTCTGACATGTTTGGATCTATGGAATGTGATTGGTTAAATGTGGTACATACTTCTAGAGCATGTCTTGGTTAGATGGTATTGACTTGGTAACCAGATTTTATCATACACTCTAGTAAACCCTTACCGGTACTAGTTTAAGGCTTTACCGGTAGAGCTCTCATTGAGGAATCTTGACAGGATGCATAATTGGTGTTGGTGTGGCTTCTACATGGATTTCAGGATGTTGAAGATGTTATTTGATCCTACTTTAACTTCTTGAAGGCATTGCTTTGGCATGGTGGACCCAGAATAGCTCTGGTACCTATCTAGGCTATAGACCGGTATCATGTTAACGTGTACTCTACATGTTACCAAGATGTTTCAGGATGTTTTATTGATTTGTTATTGTTGTTTTGGTCTTAAGACGACATGGCATATCATTGTAATATGGATTTATGTAATGATATTATTGTAATATCTTTTAGGTGGCCGACCTAATTGGTTTAGGCCTTAGGGTTTGTATACAATTATGTAAGATCTCATTATAGATTAGGGTATGGAATGGAATAAGAAGTCATGGTCTTGGAATGCAATATCATATGCAAAGGAGATTTGGTTGATCATAGGTGATCGAATTGGGATTAAGGAAGAGGTCAAAGGCCACTAGTGTTGAGCTTAACAGGGACTGTAATCAAGCATGGTGGATGCTATCTCTGGCAGTTCACTCTATTGGATTGCTGTCCATTTATCTTGAGATGGTTGTTTCCTCTCTATAGTCAGTGAGACTCTTTTGTAATGAATAGTACGCTCTAGGCAGTGTACCTTCCTACATGTGTAGGCCCCTCATTGTATCACATACTTTCTGCAGAAGTATCATCTAACTATGGGTAGGCTTCCCATCGTGGTTTTTCCATTTTTGGGGTTTTCCACATACAAATCATGGTGTTATGTGGTATGGTTGCTTTGCATTGATTATTTGTTTAATTGTTAAGTTGTATTGTTTACCAATATTTGTTTCTTCTTTACCGGTACTTAATCTGGTTAATGGTTATTAAGTGGATTAAATATTATAATCTATTAACAATTGATTCACCCCCCCCTCTCTGTTATTCACTGGTTATCCTAACACATTGCTACTACAACCTCCCTTGAGGTAATTTACAATTCAGTCTTTCATTTACATCTACTTGCAAGTACTTTCTTTCATTACTTGGTTAATTCCAAAACCAGGGTTTGACCTAAAGGCAAACCCCCAATCCTAACACATTTGCCTCTCTTTTCTATGTGTAGGTTGCAAGTGCACAGTTGTACTTTCAGATTCGGGCTTCATTTGCAAAGCTGGAAAAACTCTTTTCATTTCATGGATTTTTCAAAGGACCGTGTACATTTCCACCACGGTCGAGACAACTTTTTGTCAAATTTGTAGGGCGACTTCATCTTGACATTTAACTACCAAATCCAGGTGCATAGCTTCATCTCATATTCAAATCTCAAGTTATAATCGATTCTTTGTCACTTTTGCACTACATAATTTAATCAATTTCCTTTCCAAATCAAACAAGGAATAAGGGATCATCCTAACATTCTTAATTCATTCAGAATTCAATCTATCATCTTTGTGTGTAGATTGAATCTAGTGAATTATCCCTTATCTTCCTAATGTAATGGTGAAAAGTGCTTGAAGGATATTCAATAGTAAAACTCTCATCTCTCTTTGAGGGAAAGGGTTAGTTTTTCTCTTGATCTATCACTCATCATTTTCCCACCATTACATTTTGGTGAACCCGACATCTTGCATGATTTCCTTGAAACAAAATTGAGTGTTTTTCATTTACATGTTTCAAATTTATGCAAGCTTAGTGGTTAATTCATTCAAAACCCTAGTTTTTAAACATAAAATTGAATTTGTGATTTATAAAAATTGCTTGTGGTTATCTTAGATCTAAGAATTGCTTTGTTTATCAAATTCAATCTCTGCATTGTCTTGTTCAATTTGCAATTAAAATTTACAAAATTAAGAGGTTAGGTCATCAAACCCTAATTTTTAAAATTAATTGGATTTTGTGTGAATTTCAAATCAATTTCATTAACATTCAGATTCTTAAATATTTTACAAGGTGTCCCTACCTATTAGGTTTGAGCCTTTTCAAAATTGTACTTCAATTCCTTTTTTTCTTCAAAACCCTAATAGGGTTCTATTTTCACCTTGTTGTTCTCAAAATCTGATTCACTTTAAAATCCTTATAGTGACATGATAACTCTATATATAGAAGAGACATTAAAGAGAAGGAAACTTTCAGGACAACATATGACAAGGTTTGATTAACCTTCTACACTTCGAACTTATCCAAAGTTCAGGTGGGTATACCTTTATGAACTAAATTCAAACTTTTAAAAGATAAATCCATAGCAAACTAGTCCAAAAACCAATGGATCTTATCACCTTAAAACTAACTAAAACAAAGGAACGAAACTTGTACTCATGTTCAGTATTGACCTACAAGATATATAATAGACAACCTTGATCTACACCAGTGCCTTATCAAAGGTTACAGAGTCATCTAAGTTCAAACAATACTTCCACAATCAAATATCTCTACATATTCCATCAGTTTGGCTTCTACAAATCCCTATATATGCCTGACACACATAAGAATTTATTCATACCAAACTAAACTCTGTTCATCAAAATTCAAAGTATCCCACAAAGAATTTACTAGTAGAAATGATTCCTGCATATTTAATTCCCCTCCTAAAGAGAAAAGCTAAGAAACATATCTACTGAAAGTTTCCTTACAACCCATATTCAAAAGAAATAACCCTAGATTACTCAGAAACTTTTGCAAACATAGTTGAAGACAACACAAAGTTTAGAATCAAAACCAATGGTCTGTGTATTGATATTTCTTCTGAAAGTATTACAAAAACATTCGAATATTCTCCATCAAAAACTTGAAAAAAAGCTCAGATAAATTTCTGCAGCGTTTTCTTACAATTCCTTGTGATCCTTTTTTACTAGTACTGGTATCCATTTATAACAATATGGATGCACACATAGCTTCGGACTTTCCTAGGAGAGTTTGTTACAATCATTACTTCTTAAGAAGAAGTTACAAAACCTTTTACAAATGCGGTTACACATCTCTTTCAACATCCGCGGCTTCTTCCTCTTGTTGTTCTGTTGCAACACTTTCTAACTGCTCCACATCAAGCACTGCATATTTTCTTGTCCACTCCTGATACACCTCATCAGTAGGCCATGAGAAGTTAATTACTTTTGCTTTTGTCTTGGCTAATCTTTTCCAAGAATTCCTCATTTTATTGACCTTTGAATTCAGAAAACCATAATGAGATTTGATTTTCTCAATCTCCTCAATTGTTTTGACAAATATGGAGGCATCCTCTGATTTAACAATTCATTTTATTCTTAGTGACAATTTGGCTTCTAATTCCTTAAGCCATATTTGTTTGTCCTTTAATTGGATTGGGCTAACAAAACCTCCTGGGAGTAATTCAAAAACTTGATTAGTGTACTCTTTGTTGTACAAGTTGATCTTTCTATCTGCATTATCCACTCCTTTTGCCAACTTTACTAAATCCTTTGTCATATCATTGGTAGATTTAATTATGGGGTCGGCCCCTACCTCATCATAGGATACACAAATCAGTTCTATATCCTGCTCTCTCGGTCTCCATTTATTAAAAATAGGCATTAAAATAGCCTTGTCCCCATTTAACTCATTCCACATTTCCAAAATCTTACTCATGTTGTTATACATTAATGAAGACCCTATAGTGTCAACAAAACTTAAAATTGTAGCCTTTACTCTCTCTTCATATTTCTTAGCATATAGCGCCTGAGCCTGTTTTAAATTCTCCAACTCATGGGGAGTGATCTCAATCAACTAAGAACTAGAAGGTGTTGGAGATGGTGGGAATTCAATAATGGGGCTGGTAGGTGGAGGTCTTGCAAGAGAAGAGGAGATCATCAATGTTGAGGACTCACCTTGATGGTATTGTCCTACCAACTGGCTTTGTAGCTTGGCGATGATGCTATCTTTACCCCTTACCTCTTCCTTGGCACTATTGTAAGCTTTTAAAATTGTCTCCAACTTAACTTGGAGATCTACCTTTTCCTTAGCCTCTCTTTCTGCTACTGCAACACTAAACTTTGCAGTCTCTAGCACAGTGCTAGCAGCTTCCACTACCCCGGTGCTCTGCACTCTTTTCACTATCATTCCTCCAAGGTAACTTGACCCTGGGCTATCCTTATTCCTCTTATTTTCATCTCTTTTAAGAGACCACATGACCAGTGCAACATTATCTTTTCTAAAAGTGACTCCCTCCATAGGTTTGCTCTCTTTTCTTACTGCCTCTAAAACCAAGGCATCTGTTATGTCCCATTTGGGGAGAATGAGTACCCCATCCTATGCTACCATGTCTCTTCCCTTCTCAGGAGTGATGGTCTTAAACTCATCAACCATTTCTTGCTTTATCTCTTCCTCCACCACAATTGGATCCTTGTGGGGTTGCTCACCTTTCCTCTTTTCACACCTAGCATTAAATTTATCCATGTTCTATTTCCACACAAATTGCATGAAAGCTCCTGATGTGACAAAGTTATTATCAGCTACGAAATCCTCACTAGCTTGCTTGATCTCAGGATCCCACTCCTAGCCTTTGAACTCATTAGTAGTGATGTTCATCTCAGCAGTAAGGGGCTCTTCTAACATTCCCTCTTCCACTTCATCAATTGTATATGCTATCTCTCCAAGACTACCTAACTGTAATAGTTGCTTAGCTGTTGCCTATTCATCTCCTATATGAATAGGGGATTGAGATGGGGAATACAAAGGTTCATCAGATTGTACTTCCTTTCCCACCCTTTGTTTCTTTGGGCTATCTCGAATGTCAATGACATCTTGTATTTTCCTCTTCCCTTTTCAGGTAGAAGGCTCCCCTATTGTTGTCATCAACACGCTATAGTTGGACTTCTTATGCAACATGTAATCCCCAGGAGGGATTGCTCTGGAAGATGTAGACCTATTTAGAACTAATCTTTCTTTCTCAGGGTTGTTCTTAATTACAACCTCCCTCTTTTCTTTCAATGTCTGCATCACATCCTCAAGACAAAGAATTGAGAATTTTATCTTCTCTTCAAAGGGGTGAAAGCTAGACAAAGGGTCATAGCTAGTGTCAAATTGGTGCACAAAGTCTAAAGCCTTCTTGTAGGCCACCCACTTTTCTTTCCTCAGCTCTTGCTCATCTAAATCAAACTCATTCCTAATGAGGTCTTTAGGAAACTAGAATTGGTGGGGTCTACCTCTGCATATTGCCCTCTTTCTAAACATGTCATTGAAGAAATCTTCAGGGTCAGCACACCAAGATACTGCAGTTGATAAGTGGTACGGTTGAAGGAAATCTTCAAAATACTTCCAACCAACTTTAATTATTAGAAATTCATGTGCTATGGTAATTGTAAGGAAAATGGTCCCTTTACCTCTGCCTGTTAACTCTACCTCTTGCACACTACCAATTTCCCTGAGGATTTCTGCAATTCCCACTTTAAGGACCTGATAGGGCAACAAAAATGGAGTGCCTTTGAAACCATATACTTTGAAAACTGTGGAGATAGGGTATAAGTAGATATCACCCCAATTGTGTACAATTTTAACGTTCTCAGCAAACTCTTTTGGCCTAATGAATTCCAAAAGAACGTTAGGGACTCTTGTATTCTCTGAACAGATAAGAGTCCTAATCTTAGATGCAAAACACTTATCAAACTTGAAGAAGCTAGCATCTTGTCTGTCCCATGACATCACTCTACTCCATAACCGCACTGGCATCTTCTCTCCATCTTTCTCTTTCACAATATCCATTCCATTTGTAAAATAGTCACCACCCTTGAATAAAAAATAGATGCATGAGGAGAGAGTACCATCCAAAAGGCCTATCCACTTTCTCATTCTTTATTCCTATCAAGCCTTCATGGATGGCATCAGTTATATAGGAAGCATAGTCAAAGGCCACTGCCAAAGAGGGATTCAAAATTTGAGCAATCATTAACATGTAATGAGTTGGCATATTTGCCTCGACATCTTCTCCTAAAATTTGGCAGAGTGACCAGTATAATCCTTTGGCCCTAAGGGTGAACAGATTTAAAGAGAAAGGCTCCCCGGTGTTAGGTCCTACAACTGTTAATCCGCCTATCACAAAGAATTCTTTAAGAGGCCCATTGCTAAGGTGATTCCTTTGCACACTATAAACCTGAGCTAGTGATTTAAAATTAATAGGCTCTAAAAAATTGGTTAATTCACTAAGCCCAAAAGCATTTCTAAACTCCTCATTATTTATTTCAATGAGGGTTTTCCCACTTATATCCTTAACACTTCTTGTGATTGGTTCATAGATGTATGCAATCTGAGTTAGGAGATCCACATCCATGAATAATCCAAGGACCACCAATTTGCCTACATCCAGCTCCCAGATACTATTCATTGGGGCTGGGGAATTTCTCATACCAAATCCAACCTTAAATAATCCCAACCCAGACAACCCAATTTGAGGGTCCCTTAGCCAGTTGCCCTTATCATACAATCCTTCTATTTTTAGGCGAGGAGCTCTTGGCACTAATTCCTTTACCTTTGCTACTACATTTGTTGACATTGTCAAGTGTTCTAGGAAATCATCATAGATAGCCCTCTCCTAGTAATTAACCTTTCCTGAGAATTCTCTTTTAGGTGCCATCTTAAAAACTATGCAAGCAATTTAATTACTAGCCCCAACTATTTTGTAATAAATCAAAACCTCAATTAAAACACACTATCAAGTAATTGCCAAGCAAGAGTACAAGAGAACCTGTTTTTGGCTTGAAGAAATCCGCTCTGCAATTGAAGAAATTTGCTCTGCAACTACTTCTCTGCAACAAATTTTCAAAATGATGCCTTCATTCAATTGATGCGAGATCATATACGGTAGTGAGGCTCTTAACTGTGACATTGATTCCGCATGCTTTGGCTGTCCTTTCAGAATTGAATTCATAGAAGAATTCAAAAATTTCACTCCAACGGGTCATAACATGCCTGTATATTTTCTTTTCGCTCTTTTGCCATTTCGCAGAGCATAACATCCTAGCAATTTCACCAAACGAAATCACACCAGCCGTCTGATCAAATGAGACATGATCGGTCTTTACATTGTTTTAACCCCTTTGCCTTTACATCAGGCCTTACCTCTTTTTCACCATTTCGCAAGCTTTATCCCCCAAGCATTTTCCTTCCGCAAAGCTACACCAAGCATTATATGGAACTCTAACCACCCAGCTTTTAACTTCCTGTGGGACCGTGAAATTTTTCACTAACCGCGCCTCATCTTGACGGCTAACGGTTTTTTGCTATTTCACAGGGGTTAATCCACTTACATCTTCGGGCCTTGAAACAATGAGAAGCATTGGATCAATCTTGAGATGACCATCTTTTAAGTGAGACCTTTATCCAGACATTGCTTACCCCTCTTATTCACTGGTTAACAAATGCCACATGGCACTCGGCCATTAGTGCTAGGAAACTCTTCGGGTTTAGTTCAGAGTCAACCACATGTTGTAATTCTCGCATAACCGCCGGTTACACCTTGGCGGGCCCTTAATCACCTTTTGAAACTGTGTGTCAATCGACACATCACCATCAAACTTTACAAGAAGTAATAGCTGTCATTCCATGTCATGCTGGGAAGAACCTCTCTTTCTCTTTCGCCATTTCACAGGCCTTAATCCTTAGTTGATTTGCAACCACGAAGCAACGAGAACCCTTGGATCAAAACATAGTTGATCCTCTTTTACCTTTATGCTTTATCTATTCTTCAGGCCCACTAGCTCTTTCACCATTTCGCAGACCTTAAAACACTAGCATCTTACCTTCATGAACTCACGTGAACTGTTAGATCATATCAAACTTGCTTGATGCTTAACAACCTATTTGAATCCAGCAGACGTGAGTTGTCTGACTCAGCTTTATCCACTTGGTGTCTAGTCATTCCTGAACTGACATGTCAACTTTTTATTCACTGAGAGAAAACATCGGGATCCACCTCGTCCTTGCCACCTGTACCTGCCAAGTCACTTCTTGTCCTATAGCATCACTCATCTTCATGGACCCACTCGTTAGTCCTTAAATCCAATTCACTGACAACTTTGATTTTTGGCCATGTGTCATTATCTTACTAGCCATCTCAACTAGTTGGACTGCTTGCTTGGAACACCATATCATTTCGCTATTTCGCAAAAGCTACCTTTCAAGCATCTTTCCCCTGCGAAACTGCACTAGCTGTTAGATCTTGAGGACCTGCACATCTGTTATGCTTCTTATGAATCTCTTTTGCCCTAGCCAAAAAACTTTTCACTAGTTCGCAGAGCATAACATGTGAGCATCTATCAGCCGTGAAACAATGTGAACCGTCGATTTCTTTCAAACTTGATCACCTTTTAGCCGAGGGAAAATCTTCACTGTCGGGTCCTGCCAAACCTTTTTGCCATTTTGGGAAAGGTAATTTACTCGCTCATTTCGGCTGCGAATCAACGCCAGCCGTTAGATCTAAAGCGAGATGGAGTCTCGTTAAACTATATCCAATGCACAAAGTTGAACATGCTTTTTCCTTTCGCTATTTCGCATAGCTTAACACACTAGCAACTTCACCTAATGAAATAGCGAAAGTCATAGATTCATTTGAAAGTTGCGCAACACTTACTGGACCCGACAACATTAGAAGGAAAAAGATATAAGGCATAGATTTTTTACAATTATTTAACGACCGCCTAGGCAAATAACAAGGGGGGACACTTCACACGACCCCAAGACCCATTACTTAAGTGAATAAAGTAACATAGGAATAGAAGCTAGAGGGTTTTGATCAAACATTTGAGTGATTAAAACTAAAAACCCTTAACCCTTAAAGACCTAACCCAGATTTGAAGCAATTAATAGCACACCTGACTCAAAATTTCAAAAACTTAGCCAATCATGTGAAAAGAAAACCCATTTCTTAAATAGTGATAACATTGGCTCTGACTGGGGATGGTTGATTGCAAGGTCAACACAAGAAGCTTAGGAAACTCAGGAGAAACATACCAAAACATAGACCTAAACAAAAACAACAGGAAGCAAACAAAATATATACAAACAAAGGACCTAGTGTGCATGGACATCAAGAGAAATAATGTTTCAAGAATTGTCCATGCACTAGAAATTCTTGCACTTCATCATTCATATTTTTTATAAAATAAGAATCCTTTCCATTTAAATCATAGACCACAAAAGGGCCAATCCATAATGATCAAATTTCTTGTGTTTTCCTTTGTCTTGTCCTCTTGCATTCCACTGAAGAACAATATCATCAATTTGAAACTTCCTTAATGATGTCCTTGTATCAAAAAGGTACTTGGACTACAGTTGGATCTTTAGATTTCTCTTATGAGCTAGAGTTCTGATCTCTTCCACTTCCACTATCTGAATCATTCGGTTTTCCATAGGTTCAGATAGCTCCCTGTCTTCAACTTGCAAGAATTTATAAACTAGAAGAAGATTGTTTACTGGCAGTCTAGCTTGTGTACCATAAACTAGTTCAAAAGGTGACATCCCAATGGCCTTCTTGACTGTTACTCTGTCAACCCACAAGGATAATTTCAACTTTTGATCCCAAGACCTCTTATTCTCTTCCAGGATTTTCTTGATGATGTTCAAGAGGCTTTTATTACTAGATTCAGCTTGTCCATTTCCCTGAGGATGATAGGGTGAAGAGTAAGACATGATTATTCCATGACTCGTACAAAATCCAACAAACTCTTCTGACCTGAAACTCATGGCATTATCCATTACTAATTTTGCAAGTATTCCAAATCTAGTTATAACATTATCCATCAAGAAGTCAATGACAACTTTACTTGTAGCTCTTCTTGTGGGAATAGCTTCAATCCATTTAGTAAAATAATCAGTGGCTACTATGATCCATCTATGACCTCTTCCTGACCTCTCAACAATCTCTCCAATAAAATCAATGCCCCATTGGACAAAAGGGGCTTCCACTATGATTGGATTTAGGGGTAAAGCTCCTTCATAGTTAAATTTGGATGAAATTTTTTGACATGGGTCACATTTCCTGACATGTTCATGAGAATCCTTGAATAAGGTAGGCCAATAGTACCTAGCCCAAATTATCTTACCAGTAGTTGTCTTATCAGAGTAATGGCCTCCACATACTCCACCATGCATTTCAATCAAAACCTTTTTAGCCTGGAATTCATCCAAACACATTAGCAGTTCTCCGTCTCTTTTTCTACAAAATAGATCACCTTGAATGAGAACATATTTTTGTGACTTGAGTTTTGGAGTTCTTCTCTAATTATGTGTCATTCCTTCTAAAAATGTAGCGTCTCTTAAAAATTGGACTATCTCTAAATACCAAGGTTGCCTTTCAATACTATTGACTGAAGTACTTTTGATTTCAACATTATGTATCTCAACATTCAGAAGATTAGATTCAGTCATGAGCTTGGCTAGACCTAAGCCTCTCACCAATTTGGTGATCTTTATTTCCATGTCAAATTCTTGGATTCTATTGATCCATCTGCACCTTTTTCATGTAACCTCAGATTGGGACAAAATATCCTTAACTGCAGCATGTGGGACATAAGCAGTGATTTTTGCATTCACAACGTATGGCCTGAAAGCCTTGATAGCTTTAACTAAAGCATAAGCCTATTTCTCCATGGTTTCATACTTCAATTCTTCTACTTGCAAAGACTTGCTATAGAAAGCTATGGGATGTTCATATCCCTCATTATCTTTTTGTAACAACATTGCAGCTACTGTATGGTATCAAGCAAAAGAGAATAGTGAAAAGGGCTTACTATAATCAGGAGATTTCAGCACTGGTGCTTCTTTAATGGCTTTTTTAATTTCAGCAAAAGCCTTTGAGGCTTCTTGATCCCAACAAAACTTGGTATCCTTCTTGAGCAACTTGACAATGGGTTTCACTATCTCTGCAAAGTTTGCAATGAATCTTCTATCAAAATTTACTTTGCCTAAAAAGGATTGAATACCTTTAACATTCTTCAGTTCAGGCACTTTGTTTATTGCTTCAATTCTTTCAGGGTCTATTCTTACCCCTTCCTTGGAAACAATATGCCCCAATAATTTTCCTTCAGTCACCCCAAAATGATACTTCTTGGGATTTAATGACACACCAAATTCCAAAGCCTTATTGAACACCTTTTCCAAATGTCCACAGTGGTCATCGACCTTTTTAGAGAAGCAAGTTAGATCATCTTGATAAACCACCATGAAGATATTGATGAATTCTTTGAAGGCTACATCCATAGCTCTCTGAAATGTAGCTCTAGCATTTTTTAATCCAAATGGCATTCTTACATAGACATATGTTCCCCATGGAGTAGTGAAAGCAGTTTTGAACTATTCAGATTCTCTCACTAACACTTGATTGTATCCTGAAAAACCATCCATCATGGACAAAAGATCACAACCTATTATTCTCTACAGCATATCTTCCGTATTGGGGGAAGAGTAATTGTCTTTTAAAGAAGCAACATTCAAATTTCTAAAATCAACACACAATCTAATGTCCCCATTTTTCTTTCTTAGTGGGACCAAATTGGAGACCCATGAAGAATGTCTTATAGGTTTAATAATCCCCCCTTCTCTTAATTTAGTCAATTCTTGCTGCATCTTAGTTTCTAACAGGGGATTAATAGGTCTCTACTTCTGTTTGAAAGGCTTAGCATCTGGAAGTAAAGGAGCTTCATGCTAGAAAAGGTCTTGTCTATACACCTTTAGGTCTTCATAAGACCAAGCAAAAACATGTTTATATCTTTTCAATAAATTGATAAGATTAGTTTTGACATGAGGGGGTAATTTCTTCCCATTGTATACTAACTTAGGGGATGATTCAATCCCCAGGTTTACCTCCTCCAACTCTTCTAATTTGGTGGTAGACTGCTGATGTAAGTGACTGTCATTGTAACTGAACATGCTCTCTAGCTTTACCAACCCTTTAGGTATCTCATTTGTTTCCAACTGGACCAAGTCATTTCCAAACACTGTTTCCTTATTGTCAACCACCTCCACCAATATATTGCAATCAATCTTTTGTCCATCATAATCATCTACACATTGAATGAACCTAAGAATATCTTCATCATCAGCAAAAACTTGCCAATTATACACATTATTAGGGATGGTAGGCCTAGATTTTATTTCCATAGTGGAGATGCCGGTTAGTGTTGCATCATCATTTTTCAATGCAACATTAGCTAGAAAGTCTACCATAATATTCTTTGATCACTCTATCCAATTAATAGAAAATGCACTAAAATGCTCAATGACATCCCAAACTGCATGTTTATATCTCTTTAATCTATCATTTTTGGAGGCATATTTGGATCTTACCTAAGAGACAATCAATTCTGAGTCCCCTAAAACTTTCAACAGCTAGATTCCATGCCTTTTTGCAACTTCAAGCCCCAATAATAGGGCTTCATACTCTGCAATATTATTTGTGCACTGGAAAGCCAGTAAGAAAGAATACTTAAAAGTTATACCTGATGGAGATACAAAAAGAACCCCTGCTCCAAATCCTTCTTTGGAGCAAGCTCCATCAAAATACATCTGCCATAAACCATGCTGTTGTGACTCTAATTCAACCATAATGGGATCAGTATTCTTCAACTAGGGTAAAATTGGTTGTAGTCTAAAATTATCAAGATCCACATCAATCATACAATTGAGCATACTAGGATCTACATTTTCAATTACTCTAGGAGCACGTGGTTCTCTATACAACTTGACCTGATTCCCATTGATTGGGATGGTGGCATAAGATAAATCCAATTGTACATTTCCTCCTACTATTGCTGCCCACTGCTTGGACAACAACATACCATAATGGGGTTTAGTGTCAGTAACAATAATGTCCATTTTGTAAGTTGCTTCAGGGAATGCTACTATTTTTACTTCAACATCTCTCATTGTACCTATCACAGGTACTTCCCTGTTATCTATAGCATAGAATTTTCCATATATAGTAGTTACTGATAGTCCTAGTTCTTTCATAACACCATAGGGCATTACATTAGTAGCAGCTCCTGAATCTATCATACAGTTTTTTATAAGCCAGTTATTTACTAAAAAAGTAACATAAAAAGGATCTACCTGTGAAGGCTCTTGAGTAATAGTGGTTCCAACATAAACCTCTGCGGTTTGGAGTTTGTGATCCTTTCCATTTTTAACTGAACTGGCAGGTAGGACTATGTCACTGTAAGATATATTAGAAAACAAAGACAAGGCTGCATCCCTATGTTCTTTTATTTTCAGTAATTCTATTAATAGGATAGTAACTTTCATTTGTGTAAGAGCTTGAGCCATGTCAAATGTGGAACTACTGCTTAATTCAGTATTAGCTCTAGCTCTTTCTACCTTAAGTTGACTTGCCCTTTTTGTTGTGGCAGCTCCTTGTATATCATTGGTACTTTTATCATCTGTACTCTTGGGTACATCTTTAACCTGTTCCTTCTTTTCTTGACCAATTTTAGGGAAAGTAGTAGCACTACTTGTTGCCCCTTTTTGAGTAACCTCTTTTATGAACATGGAACTAGGTTCACCCTGATCAGTGTCCTTCTTGGTGCTCCTTAAGTTGTAATTGTGTTTTGCTTTAGCAATAGCATCTTTGGTGAGATTTTTAACTTCTTCCTCACTAGGCCTTCTAAGATGAACTTCTTCATCTTCAATTGTTACCACATTCAAGGTAGGATGGCAGTCTAGTGTTAGTTGTCCTTGAACAAACCTTTCATTATCCAACACATCACTACATTCACTTTCTACAGATTCCTCATCACTCTCTATAATGGTTTCAAAGATGTTAATGTCAGGCTCAGCTTCTTGTCTCATGGACTCTTTAAGGGCTTGAGCTACTGCACACTAATGAGGAGAATGTGGCCCATCACAAGCAATACACCAAGGAGTGTTTTCTATATTATGGACATTTTTCCCTTTTAAAGGGTTTGGGGTATCCTGACTCTCAGAAATTTTAGGCTTCTCATTTTGGGGTTTGCCATCTTTCCAATTGGTATTATAGGGCATGTCATGCAGTCTAGGGGGTCTATCTTGCCAGTTATAATGAGGCTTATCATTTTTATTTACCTTGGCAGTTAGATCCTTCATAGCAATGACCAACTTTTTTATCTTGTCTTCCTCCTTAGCAACTTTGTTAGGTTGCTATTTTGTTTCTTGCCATAACCTACCATATGTTCTCCTTCCTAACTTCCCAGATGCCTTTCTATTGCTTTCCACATTAATGACAATTCTAAATGCATCCCTCAGGTTATGTGGATTTTTATCCCTTAAGATATAGGCCATTTTAGAATCAAATGCATTATAATAGGTGTTCAGACACATGTTATCATCTAACCTCATCACCTGATATAGTCTATGCATGGCCTTTTGAAATCTGGCATACAAATCGGTGACCATTTCATTATCAGATTTTCTAATGTTATTAAACTCATTGAGCATAAAGCTCACATTCATTTTGTCACCGTATTGTTCTTGAAAATAATTTTTAAAGTCCTCCCATGACCCAATGCTATTAACTGGAAGGCCTCTGTACCAATCTCTTGCATCATCAACCAGGGACTGAACAAACAATTTCATTATGACATCTTCATCCACTATCTCATAATCATTTATTAGGTCACCAAAAGATTTTAAATGTTCCTCAGCACTAATTGCATTATTTCCAACAAACTTATGGAGTCTAGCCCTTAACTCAGTAGGAACATGGTTGGGATATCTTGGAATCCCATCAAAAAATAATTTTCTATACTATTCCAAGTTGATAGGTCTCCTTTGAAAAGGGTTAGCACCATTATTATTTCCCATGTTCATTATGACTTTTGGAATTGGGGACTGAGATATTTGGCTATGTTGATTGTTCACAGGGATTTGACTCACTGATGCTGTATTAGCAGGCACAGTAGGCTGAATCTTAACCAGGGGGAGGGAAATTTATTGAGGATTAGGCTTACTAAGATCTTCTGATGGAAAAATGATAAGGGGAGATTTTAGGTAACTAAGTTTTCTTTTAACTTCCTGATTAGCTGCTTCCAACTTAGCTTTCTCTAGCTCCATTTGTAGATCCTCCTTTTCCTTCCTCATTCTTTCCATCTCTCTCTCATGTGCTAATAGCCTATGAGAAATCTCCTCTATATTTCTAGATCCAATTCCATCATCCACCCATTTCTGCTTCCCTTTATCAACATTATTCCTAAGAGGTTGTGAATCACTAAGCACTTCCTTGTTTGGCTGGACTATTGACCTATATGTTGGCTTGGCCTTAGGGATTAGAATTTCTCTGATCACGGGGCCTTCCTCATCACTCTTTTCTTTTTCCTTAGCCAACACTTCAAGATCAGCTATCTGTCTAAGAAGCCTATCTCTCTCCATTAGTTTTGCTTTGACTTCCTTTTCCTTATTTGCTTCCTTTTGGGCTCTTAAGGAGATTAAGTGGAGAACCATCCTATTTAAATCTTCTATTTCTTTTCACACTTTATCTTCATCAGGGAAATTCTTCTCAGAGTCAGATATATTGACTTGATCTATACCAATCAAGCTGATATTTCCATCAATCGTTCTAGGCACAGAATGTTTGATTGCATTTGAACTAGTCCTATCTCTCACAAACACACTAACATGAGATATATCTTGATTTAAAGCATGAGAATTATCTATATTTCCAAAACATCTAGAATGGAAACCTAATATATCATGTTCAAATTCTCTGGAAGAAGAATTAGACTTTGCATAAATAGGCCGATCAGGTATCTTACCGGTATTATTATTCTTTTGCACCCAAGCAACATTTGATGGTTCATGAAGCACTGACCTCTTTGTGACTATTCTAGCAAACCTTCTTGCAAAGTTTCACGAGGATGCTTCTTCATGAATGATCTGGTGTTTTTTCCTCCTTGCATTATGCTTGTCTTCCTTTTAGAATTTTATGTATTTCACAAGGACTGGCTCCAAGATAACAGAGTCGCCACCCACAAGACTATGGGAATTATGAAAACAAGCTTAGAATAAAATGTTGCAAAACTTCAGACCAAATCAAATATCAAAAGAAAATAGAGGGAACTTCCAACAAGAGACTTCTAGACACAACTGCTATATTCACTGAAGCACCAATCTATTCCACGAACACACAATGATTTTTCTTTATAAATATAAGCACAAATCTGCATTTGGATCCTTATTGTGACTCTCCCCAGTAGAGTCGCCACTTTTGTTGTTCTCAAAATCTGATTCACTTTAAAATCCTTATAGTGATATGATAACTCTGTATGTAGAAGAGAGATTAAAGAGAAGGAAACTTTTAGGACAACATATGACAAGGTTTGATTAACCTTCTACACTTCGAACTTATCCAAAGTTCAGGCAGGTATACCTCTGTCAACTGAATTCACACTTTTAAAAGATAAATCCACAGCAAACCAGTCCGAAAACCAGTGGATCTTATAAACTTAAAACTAACTGAAACAAAGGAATGAAAGTTGTACTCATGTTTAGTATTGACCTACAAGATCTGTAGTAGACAACCTTGATCTACACCAGTGCCTTATCCAAGGTTATAGAGTCATCTAATTTCAAACAATTCTTCCACAATCAAATATCTCTACATATTCCATTAGTTTGGCTTCTACAGATCCCTATACATGCCTGACACACATAAGAATTTATTCATACCAAACTAAACTGTGTTCATCAAAATTCAAAGTATCCCACAAAGAATTTACTAGTAGAAATGATTCCTATGTATTTAATTCCCCTCCTGAAGAGAAAAGCTAAGAAACATATCTACTGAAAGTTTCCTTACAACCCATATTCAAAAGAAATAACCCTAGATTACTCAGAAACTTTTGCAAACATAGTTGAAGACAACACAAAGTTTAGAATCAAAACCAATGGTCTGTGTATTGATATTTCTTTTGAAAGTATTACAAAAACATTCGAATATTCTCCATCAAAAACTTGAAAAAAAGCTCAGATAAATTTCTGCAGCGTTTTCTTACAATTCCTTGTGATCCTTTTTTACTAGTACTGGTATCCATTTATAACAATATGGATGCACACATAGCTTTGGACTTTCCTAGGAGAGTTTGTTACAATCATTACTTCTTAAGAAGAAGTTACAAAACCTTTTACAAATGCGGTTACACATCTCTTTCAACATCTGCGGCTTCTTCCTCTTGTTGTTCTGTTGCAACACTTTCTAACTGCTCCACATCAAGCACTGCATATTTTCTTGTCCACTCCTGATACACTGCATCAGCAGGCCATGAGAAGTTAATTACTTTTGCTTTTGTCTTGGCTAATCTTTTCCAAGAATTCCTCATTTTATTGACCTCTAAATTCAGAAAACCATAATGAGATTTGATTTTCTCAATCTCCTCAATTGTTTTGACAAATATGGAGGCATCCTCTGATTTAACAATTCATTTTATTCTTAGTGACAATTTGGCTTCTAATTCCTTAAGCCATATTTGTTTGTCCTTTAATTGGATTGGGCTAACAAAACCTCCTGGGAGTAATTCAAAAACTTGATTAGTGTACTCTTTGTTGTACAAGTTGATCTTTCTATCTGCATTATCCACTCCTTTTGCCAACTTTACTAAATCCTTTGTCATATCATTGGTAGATTTAATTATGGGGTCGACCCCTACCTCATCATAGGATACACAAATCAGTTCTATATCCTGCTCTCTCGGTCTCCATTTATTAAAAATAGGCATTAAAATAGCCTTGTCCCCATTTAACTCATTCCACATTTCCAAAATCTTACTCATGTTGTTTTACATTAATGAAGACCCTATAGTGTTAGCAAAACTTAAAATTGTAGCCTTTACTCTCTCTTCATATTTCTTATCATATAGGGCCTAAGCCTATTTTAAATTCTCCAACTCATGGGGAGTGATCTCAATCAATTGAGAACTAGAAGGTGTTGGAGATGGTGGGAATTCAATAATGGGGCTGGTAGGTGGAGGTCTTGCAAGAGAAGAGGAGATCATCAATGTTGAGGACTCACCTTGATGGTATTGTCCTACCAATTGGCTTTGTAGCTTGGCAATGATGCTATCTTTACCCCTTACCTCTTCCTTGGCACTGTTGTAAGCTTTTAAAATTGTCTCCAACTTAACTTGGAGATCTGCCTTTTCCTTAGCCTCTCTTTCTACTACTACAACACTAAAGTTTGCAGTCTCTAGCACACTGCTTGTAGCTTCCACTACCGCGGTGCTTTGCACTATTTTCACTATCATTCCTCTAAGGTAACTTGTCCCTGGGGTGTCCTTATTCCTCTTATTTTCATCTCTTTTAAGAGACCACATGACCAGTACAACATTATCTTTGTTGAAAGTGACTCCCTCCATAGGTTTGGTCTCTTTTCTTACTACCTCTAAAACCAAGGCATCTACTATGTCCCATTCGGGGAGAATGAGTACCCCAGCCTGTGCTACCATGTCTCTTCCCTACTTGGGAGTGATGGTCTTAAACTCATCAACCATTTCTTACTTTATCTCTTCCTCCACCATAGCTAGATCCTTGTGGGGCTGCTCACCTTTCCTCTTTTCACACCTAGCATTAAATTTATCAATGTTCTATTTCCACACAAATTGCATGAAAGCTCCTAATGTGACAAAGTTATTATCAGCCAAGAAATCCTCACTAGCTTGCTTGATCTCAGGATCCCACTCCCGGCCTTTGAACTCATTAGTAGTGATGTTCATCTCAGCAGTAAGGGGTTCTTCTAGTATTCCCTCTTCCACTTCATCATATATATATGCTATCTCTCCAAGACTACCTAACTATAACAGTTGTTCAGCTACTGCCTATTCATTTCCTATATGAATAGGGGATTGAGATGGGGAATACAAAGGTTCATCAAATTGTACTTCCTTTCCCACCCTTTATTTCTTTGGGCTATCTTGAATGCCAATGACATCCTGTATTTTCCTCTTCCCTTTTGAGGTAGAAGGCTCCCCTATTGTTGGCATCAACACACTATAGTTGGACTTCTTATGCAACATGTAATCACTAGGAGAAATTGCTCTGGTAGATGTAGAATTATTTAGAACTAATCTTTCTTTCTCAGGGTTGTTCTTAATTACAACCTCCCTCTTTTCTTTCAATGTCTGCATCACATCCTCAAAACAAAGAATTATGAATTTTATCTTCTCTTCAAAGGGGTGAAAGCTAGACAAAGGGTCATAGCTAGTGTCAAATTGGTGCACAAAGTCTAAAGCCTTCTTGTAGGCCACCCACTTTTCTTTCCTCAGCTCTTGCTCATCTAAATCAAACTCATTCCTAATGAGGTCTTCAGGAAACTAGAATTGGTGGGGTCTACCTCTGCATATTGCCCTCTTTCTGAACATGTCATTGAAGAAATCTTCAGGGTCAACACACCGAGATACTGTAGTTGATAAGTGGTACGGTTGAAGGAAATATTCAAAATACTTCCAACCTCCTTTAATTATTACAAATTGATGTGCTATGGTAACTGTAGGGAAAATGGTCCCTTTACCTCTGCCTGTTAACTATGTCTCTTGCACACTACCAATTTGCCTGAGGGTTTCTGCAATTCCCACTTTAAGAGGGACCTGATAAGGAAACCAATGGAGTGCCTTTGAAACCATATACTCTGAAAACTTTGGAGATAGAGTATAACTAGATATCACCCCAATTGTGGACAATTTTAACATTCTCAGCAAACTCTTTTGGCCTAATGAATTCCAAAAGAACCTTAGGGACTCTTGGATTCTCTGAACAGATAAGAGTCCTAATCTTATATGCAAAACACATCAAACTTTAAGAAGCTAGCATCTTCTCTATCCCATGACAGCACTATACTCCATAACTGCACTGGCATCTTCTCTCCTTCTTTCTCTTTCACAATATCCATTCCATTTGGATTCAAAATTTGAGCAATCATTAACATGTAATGAGTTGGCATATTTGCTTCAGCATCTTCTCCTAAAATTTGGCGGAGAGACCAGTATTATCCTTTGGCCCTAAGGGTGAATAGATTTAAAGAGAAAGGCTCCTTAGTGTTAGGTCCTACAATTGTTAGTCCGCCTATCTTCACAAAGAATTCTTTAAGAGGCCCATTTCTAAGGTGATTCCTCTGCACACTATAAACCTGAGCTAGTGATTTAAAATTAATAGGCTCTAAAAAATTGGTAAATTCACTAAGCCCAAAAGCATTTTTGAACTCCTCATTATTTATTTCAATGAGGGTTTTCCCACTTATATCCTTAACACTTCTTGTGATTGGGTCATAGTTGTGTGCAATCTGAGTTAGGAGATCCACATCCATGAATACTCCAGGGACCACCAATTTCCCTACATCCAGCTCCCAGATACTATTCATTGGGGCTAGGGAATTTCTCATACCAAATCCAACCTTAAATAATCCCAACCCAGACAACCCAATTTGAGGGTCTCTTAGCCATTTGCCCTTATCATACAATTCTTCTCCTATTTTCAGGCAAGGAGCTCTTGGAACTAATTCCTTTACCTTTGCTACCACATTAGTTGACATTGTCAACTATTTTAGGAAATCATCATAGATAGCCCTCTCTTGATAATTAACCTTTCCTGAGAATTCTCTTTTAGGTGCCATCTTAAAAACTATGCAAGCAATTTAATTACTAGCCCCAACTATTCTGTAATAAATCAAAACCTCAATTAAAACACATTGTCAAGTAATTGCCAAGCAAGAGTAGAAGAGAACCTATTTTATGCTTGAAGAAATCCGCTCTACAACTGAAGAAATTTGCTCTGCAACTGCTTCTTTGCAACAACTTTTCAAAATGATGCCTTCATTCAATTGATGAGAGATCATATACGGTAGTCGGGCTCTTAACTGTGACATTGATACCGCATGCTTCAGCCATCCTCTTAGAATTGAATTCATAGAAGAATTCAAAAATTTTGCTCCAATGGGTCATAACATGCCTGTATATTTTCTTTTCGCTCTTTTGCCATTTCACAGAGCATAACATCCTAGCAATTTCGCCAAACAAAATCACGCCAGCCGTCCGATCAAATGAGACTTGATCGATCTTTACACTATTTTAACCTCTTTGCCTTTGCATCGGGCCCTACCTCTTTTTCACCATTTCACAAGCTTTATCCCTTGAGCAGTTTCCTTTCACGAAGCTACACCAAGCATTAGATGGAACTCTAACCGCCCGGATTTTAACTTCTACTGGGACCGTCAACTTTTTCAATAACCACGCCTCATCTTGATGACTAATGGTTTTTTGCTATTTTGCAGGGGTTAATCTGCTTAAATCTTCGGGCCACGAAACAATGAGAAGAATTGGATCAATCTTGAGATGATCATCTTTTAAGTGAGACCTTTATCCAGACATTGCTTACCTCGCTTATTCACTGGTTAACAAAGGCCACATGGCACTCGGCCATTAGCCCTGGGAAACTCTTCAGGTTTAGTTCAGAGTCAACCATGTGTCTTACTTCCTGCATAACCTCTGATTACACCTTGGTGGGCCCTTAATCACCTTTTGAAACTACGTGTCAATCGACACATCACCCTCAAACTTTACAAGAAGTAACAGCTGTCATTCCATGTCATGCTAGGAAGAACCTCTCTTTATCTTTCACCATTTCACAGGCCTTAATCCTTAGTTGATTTGTAACCATGAAGCAACGAGAACCCTTGGATCAAAATAAAGTTGATCCTCTTTTACCTTTATGCTTTATCTATTCTTCGGGCCCACTAGCTCTTTCGCCATTTCACAGACCTTAAAACACTAGCATCTTACCTTCATGAACTCACGTGAACCGTTAGATCATATCAAACTTTCTTGATGCTTAACAACCTACTTGAATCTGGAAGATGTGAGTTGTCTGACTCAGCTTTATCCACCTGGTGTCTAGTCATTCCGAAACTGACATGTCAACTTTTTATTCACTGAGAGAAAACATCGGGATCCACCTCATCCTTTTCACCTGTACCTGCCATGTCATTTCTTATCCCGCAGCATGACTCATCTTCTTGGACCCACCCATTAGTCCTTAAATCCATGTTGCTAACCACTTTGATTTTTGGCCATGTGTCATTATCTTACTGGCCATCTCAACCAGCTGGACTACTTGCTTGGAATGCCATGTCATTTCACTATTTCACAAAAGCTATCTTTCGAGCATCTTTCCCCTACGAAACTGCACTAGCTATTAGATCTTAAGGACCTGCACATCTGTTATTCTTCTTATGAACCTCTTTTGCCCAGGACAAAAAACTTTTCGCTATTTCGCAAAGCATAACATGTGAGCATCTATCAGCTGCGAAACAATGCAAGCCATCGATTTCTTTCAAACTTGATCGCCTTTAGCCGGGGGAAAATCTTCACTGCTAGGTCCCGCCAAACCTTTTCGCCATTTCGCAAAAGGTAATTTACTTGCTCGTTTCAGCTGCGAATCAACGCCAGCTGTTAGATCTAAAGTGAGATGGAATCTCGTTAAACTATATCCAATGCACATAGTCAAACATGCTTTTTCCTTTCTTTATTTCGCATAGCTTAACACACCCGCAACTTCGCATAACAAAATAATGAAAGTCGTAGATTCATCTGAAAGTTGCACGACACTTACTAGACTTGACAACATTAGAAGGAAAAAGACATAAGGCATAGATTTTTTACAACTATTTAACAATCGCCTAGGCAAATAACAAGGGGGGACACTTCACACGACCCCAAGACCCATTACTTAAGTGAATAAAGTAACGTAGGAACAGAAGTTAGAGGGTTTTGATCAAACATTTGAGCGATTAAAACTAAAAACCCTCAACCCTTAAAGACCTAACATAGATTTGAAGCAATTAATAGCACACCTGACTCAAAATTTCAAAAACTTAGCCAATCATGTGAAAAGAAAACCCATTTCTTAAACAGTGATAACACACCTTTGTGCTTTCATTTCGCCCATCTAGAGATCTTAAAATTCACGATTTTTTTAGGGTTAGCTTTAAAATCATCATAATATCCATCCCTGAAAATTTTAGAAAAAGTTGGTCAGATCATGTGCGTTCCCGCCACGGTCCTCGACTTTTTTCCCAAAATTTTGTGAGACTATTCTGACTATATTTAATAGCCTAAATCTGGAAGATTGGCTGATTTTATTGATTTTTGAACCCTCTATAATTAGAAATACCTTCAAAATTCAACATTTCAACTTTCAAGAATTTTTTTTAAATGAAAAGGTTAATTATAGTCTTCCTTGATTTTAAAAATTCTAAATTTAAAATTAAGTGGTATTTCCTTGGCCCTAATTTTAAAATTCCAATTTCCTTTCAATTTTGGAAATTGTGTCATCCTCTTCCCCCAATAAAGTTCAAATTGTGTAATCATTATTTTCTTAAATTTTGCATTACTCAATTTTTGCAAGCTTTGTTCTACAATTCAAAATTCAAAATTTTCCTCGAAGTGCATGTGTTTTACCACTATTAGTCCTACCTATCTTATTCTTGTTAGATGAAGCATTAGAATTTAGGCTTCCCAAGGTTTAATTACCAAAGAGATGGAGCCTAATTTGGGTGACTTCTTTAATGAGGATCATTCTAATTCTTCCCATCCGAATCATGTGCCTATTGAGGGATCTCATGATGAAGAAGAAGCTTTAACTAGGGTTTCTTTAGATCAACTTTCTACATTGGACAATCAATTTGATATCTTTCAACAATGGATGTCCCAAGAATACCCTAATAGTGAAGCTCTTCCATTAATTGAAGGTCTTAAGGGGATTCTTCAAAGTGATAAGAATGGAATTGATATATTGTGTGGCATTGCACATATTGTTGATTCTAATGTCATGCCTATCAAGAGTTGTGCCGAAGCCCTAGGTTACTCACAACCTTCAACACAAGTCAATTCCTCTATTCCTTTGACCAATCCTATGACTAGTATTCCTACTTTCACATCTAATATCATGGCTACTTCAACTCAAAATTTCATTCCTACAACCATAGGTCATGGGGGCAATGCCTCTTATTCATTTAATCCTCCATCATTACCTATGTCTTCCATGAGTATTCCTATTATTCCTCAACTAATAAGACTAGAAATCTAACTAATCATAAAAAAAAAAAATCAATTTACCTCTTTCAATTTGTACAAGCATCAGTCATAATCATTTTAATGAATAAAATACCCCACATTTATAATATGTCATCCTAAAGACGTCATTCAATTTTTATTTCCAATACAATAATCCAAATAAAATAATAACAATCCATATTAAATATATATAAAAATATAACATATGAATTATATTGTAATATTAAATCTACTTCTAGAATAAATCTAATTTACCAATTAGATCACATAAAACTAATGCCTTGAACATTAATAAAATAATGTTGAAAACAAAAACATAAAATTTATCAACATGCTGTTATAAAATAGGGAACACTTTAAATTTCAAAACAACAATTTTAATTACCTCGTGATGAGGGAAGAGAAAGATATTAAGTGGTGGCGAAGGCTACCAACCGGTAGTGTTGCTACCTTATGGAAGCAACAACTACCATCCCACGTGGTGGGTATACCCTTCCATGTGGGGGGTTATATATATATATATTTTAAAATTTATTTAAAATAAAAATCATTCATATACTGCACAAAAATCACCGGTAAAAAGAATAACAGTGAACACCAATTTTTTTTAAATAAGGAATTATGTCTACTCAATAAAGCATAAAAGACCCAAATCTAAATATCTTGGGAAAAAAATCAAAAGAATCTTAAGAAATCAGAAGGAATTTGATTCATTTCTTCATTTCTTCACACACAAGAAAAATATTTGAATCACACAAAGAGGCAAATTGACAAAATTTTGCCAGCATAACCTCGTAATCTTAAACAAATAAAAACTTGTAAATAAACAGAAAACAAAACTTGAAAGCACATAGCCAACAAGATATTGGAAAATCAGTTAAAACACATTGATTCAAGATTTAATTAATTTCAATAGCAAACTACTTTATTTCCAAATCAAACTTTCAACAAGAATCTCCAATAAGATTTAACAAATTTTAATCACACACACAAGGAAAAAGCTCAAAACATTCAAATTTTTATTGCAAGAAAGAAAGAAATCTACCCAACCTAAAAGAAATCTAGGAAGAAAATTGTAGAAGAGTTCAATCCTACATACCAATTCCAAATTCTAGATTCCTCCTTCCAAATGGTTTCCAAGTTTTGGTTTTCAAAAATGCCTCCTCTTCTTCCCGTGAACTCATAGGTAATATAGGGAAAATATTTTCAACCTAAAATTTTTAGGTTAAAAGTTTTCCCCAACCAATAGGAATAAAATATTTAAAAAGTAAAACAAACTTATCTCCCTTTTCCATGACACGGTTCTTTTTAAACAAAAAATAAAATATAAAAGCTAACAAAAAGATAAATGGAAATGCTTTTTATTTATTTATCTTTCCCATAAGAATTTAATTCAACATTTGCACTAAAATTCAAATAGCATAGTCATTTAACTAATTTATTTTTTAAATAATTTAATACCACTATTTTCACAATATAACATGCAATTTAACCGTTTAATTTAACAACTCCATTTATTTAATTAAATCAATAAACTCAAGGCATATTAATTAAAATTAATTACGTCAACATAAAATAACACAATTCACTCAATTTAAATCTTTTCAAATAACTGAAAGCACGCAGAACGAGAGAAGACCGTACGATGACTCACAAAACAAAAATACAAAAGCACTATGACTCGCATACTGGTCAAACGAGAAAAGAAGACCGACTGACAACACTCACATGAGTGTAACTGCGGGTCAAATTAGGGTCTAACAACTATCTCCTCCACATCCATCAGACAAATAAGGCATGCTCAGACTTGTGAAACCAGGTGGAGTCGATACCCCATACCTACCCAGTACTTGTACCTGCAATGTCCTGCATCAAAGAACCACATGTGCATATAGACAAATATAAAAATAGACATGACACACACACCGATGAAGGGGAAACATGACGTTCCCTATCATTCCCTTGCATCCCATACACTTGCAAAAATGAAACATGTAAATAACGCATTTCACATATATAGTAAATGTGTCAGTCCATGTCAGTAATCCATAAAAATCACGTTTACCATAAGTAATGAAATACTACATAAAATCATACACTACAAATCAAGTTAAAGCATGTAATAACATCGCATAAAGTCTGAGTCAAATATACCAATAATGTATCCATTGAATAGTCAACTGAAGTCAAACATGAGGCTAAAAAGTCTGATCAAGAAGGGGTACTACATTCTCCCCCCAAAAAATATGCTTACTCATGGAATCCTAAAACATATAAGAATAAAGCTCTCTCATCTTTGCTGCATCCTCCCATGTCGCTGAGGTCTCATCATTTGGGTCCTATAGGACCCTTACTTGGTCGATGCTATGACCCCTGAGGGTCAAATCCTGATGCTAAAGAATGCACACGGGCTCCATGGAAAGCTTCCCATCCTCGACCTGCAAAGCGTTCCAATCAAGAACATTAGTCACATTAGGATGATAAGGTCAAAGAACATAAACATAAAAGTCATCGTGGATGCGGGACAAAATTGGTGGCAAGGCAAGATAGTAGTAAATAAGTCTTATCCTCTCAAGGATATCGAAAGGGCCAACAAAATGAGGTGCCAACTTAGAACCCTTTCCATAACGGATAGAACTCTCCCATGGATGCACTCTCAAGAACACACAATCGCCAACTAAAAAATGACAATCCATGCTATGAGCATCAACATACTTCTTACACCTATTCTGAGCAGCTACCAAATGCCCACAAATCTGCTCAACCTGCTACTCCATCTCTCGAAGCATATCCTATCCTAAATGCACCCTATCCTCTAACTGATCCCAACTCAAAGGAGTTCGGCAAGGAAGACCATACAAAGCCTGGAAGGGAGACATGCCTATGGAGCTGTGATATCCATTGTTATAAGAAAACTCCACAAGGCAAAGATATTCCTCCCAGCGTTACTGTTGATCCATAATATACATGCAAAGCATGTCCTCCAAGACCTGATTCACAGACTCAGTCTGACCATCGGTCTCTGGGTGATAAGCTAAACTGAAGTTCAAATGGGTCCCCAAAGCATACTGAAGTGAGGTCCACAATGCTGAAGTAAAGATAGGAGCTCTATCAAAAATGATCCACCTAGGAAATCCATTCAACCTCACCACATCTTCCAAGAAAAGTCATGCCACCACTGTTGTTGTATAAGAAGATCGAATAGGAACAAAATGAGCAACTTTGGTCAATCTATCAACAATGACCATGATGGCATAATGACGACGTGAAGAAATGGGCAAACCCACTATGAAATCCATGAAAATGATATCCCATTTCCAATTTGGTACCAAATTAGGTTGTAAAAGTCGTGCAGGGTGTTGATGCTCCGCCTTCACCTGCTAATATTCTAAACACTTCGACACAAAATCAGCAATGTCACATTTCATACCATCCCGATGATATATCTATCTAAGATCCATGTGCATCTTCTTGACACCAGGGTGTGCTAAATAAGGTGCACGATGGGCCTTAGTCATGATCAAAAAGCAAAGACCCTCCAAAGGAGGTACATAGATCCATCCAAGATGTCGAAGAAGACCATCTGACTCAAGATTATATCTAGAATATCTACCCTCTAATGGTCTTTCGGAATCCATCATGGCTCTAACATCCTGATACCAGGTGTCTTGAGGAAGAATCCCAATAATTCTCTCTCTCAAGTCCATTCCAAGAGACAATGTTGCAACCTCATGTCACCTATGACTCAAAGCATCTGCCACTACATTCTCTTTCCCTTGAATATATCAAACCTCAAAATCATAATCACAGAGCAATTCCATCCATCTTCACTATTGAGCATTCAAGTTCAGTTGTGTGAAAATATACTGCAAACTACGATGATCACTATGCAACTCAAAGAGATGCCCCAATAGAAAATGTCACCATCTAACCAATGCATGCACTACAACTACCAACTCCAAGTAATGAACTGGATATTTTAGCTTGTGGTCCTTGAGTTTACGAGACTTAGAGGAAACCACACGACCATCCTACATAAGCACTACTCCTATACCTTCTAAAGAGACATTTGTGCATACCATAAAATCTCTAGATGGATCAAGAACTACCAAAATCAGAGCACTAACAAGGAGTTCCTTCAAGGTACAAAAATCTAACTCACACAGCTCTGACCAAACAAAATTCTTCCCTTTCCTCTTAAGATAAGTGATCGGGAGACCTATCTAGGAAAAACTCTTAACAAAGCAACGGTAATATCGGACCAAACCCATAAAAATTCAAACCTCTAAAACATTGGTTGGCGTTGGCCAATCTACAATGCCTTGGATCTTACAAGGATCCATGAATACACCTTCTCCCAAAACTATATGACCAAGATATTTCACCTCTGACTGGAAGAAATCACACTTTGCCAAGTTGGCATAAACTTGATTCTCCCTCAAGCACTGCAATACCTGTCGCCATAGACCTAGAATAAATCAATATGTCATCCAAGAACACAAGGACAAAATGATCAAGGTAGGTGTGAAAAACCCCATTCATGAGGCTCATGAAAACTGAAGGCGCATTCCTCAACTCAATTGGCACCACTGTGAACTCATACTGACCATAACGAATACGAAATGTCGTTCTATGAATGTCTACATCATGAATATGCAATTGATGATACCCAGATTTTAGATCAATCTTAGAGAACACCTTGGATCCCTTTACCTAATCAAAAATATCATCTATTCAAGGCAATGGATATCGATTTGTGATGGTTACCTTATTCAGCTGTCGGTAATCAATGCATAACTGAAGAGAACCATCCTTCTTCTTAATGAAGATAACAGGCGCACCCCAAGGAGAAACACTAGGATGAATGAACCCCTTGGCCAACAATTCCTCTATCTGTAACTTCAACTCACTCAAATCCTAAGTAGTCATCCGATATGGAGCTCCCAAAATAGGTTCCGCACCAGGAACCAAGTCAATGCGAAAGTCTATGTCCCACTTTGGAGGTATACCGAGAATATCCAAAGGAAACACATCATCATACTCTCAAAGAATAGGGTGACCTTCAAGAGCAATTTCTCGACTCTCTTCCTCATCCACATCCTCAAGAGCAACTACAAAATTCTGACACTCTCAACGCATACACCACTTAAGTTGCATAGCGGAAATCATACATAAGGATATCGATCTCTAAACTCCAACGATCCCTACTTTCCTACCAAGATCATCTAAACACTCCACTGTCTTCTGACGATAGTCTACATGAGAGTTGTGAGATGATAGCCAATCCATCTCCAACACAACTCCATAAGACCCCAAAGGAATGACTCAAAGGTCAACCAAAGTAACAAAGGGTCCTAGGTCCAACACACAACTAGGAATGAAGGTATCTATGGACACACATAGACTGGTAGTCATCTCTACTTGCCACCTATCTGCCTGCTTAGCAAATGCGAGCCCGCACCACTCCACAATGGATGAAGAAATGAAAGAATCAGAAGCACTGAAGTCAAAAAGTACAGAGATAGGAATACCACACAACACACCTGTAGTCTCGATCATTGTACCCTGGTGCTCAGCCTAGCGGTCATAAACCACTATAAAAACTCTATGGGATCTACTTGCATCCCCCACTATTGGCTCTAATGCTACTGGCCCCTGACTACCCATTCTGTGAGAATGCTGAGGGCATTGAGCGGCTATGTGGCCAAACTGACCATAGGAGAAGCAAGCTCCCCTACCAAGTCCTCCACCTCCAAATGACCCACTGGACTACTGGAAGCTTCCCCTACTAGGGGCCTCAGATGCACCCTAAGAGGACTACCCTGGAAAACTCTGCCTACTCCTCTACCAGTTCTTGTTCTTCTTAGGTTGAGAGTTGCCACCCTACTGGCCTTGAAACTGTTTCGGTATGTAATAACATCACATAAAGTCTGAATCAAATATATCAATAATGTATCCACTGAACAGTCAACTAAAGTCAAACATGAGTCTAAAAAGTTTGATCAAGAAGGGGTACTACAAATACACTCCTATGGCTCTGAGTGATAAGGGGGAGAGTGTTCAAGAACCTTTTGCAAAGTCCAAACCAATAGAAAGCTTCATCAAGTTCAATGATCCATTCAACAACAACCATGTGAATGCTACAATAGGTGTGCCTCCTATTTCTTAAATTTTCCAAAGAAAAAGACAATTTCCTCCTTTGAATGAATCATTTCATAATATTATTTCTCGGTTATTGCATAGAAATGTTATCAAACTTCCTCCTATAAAACAAGTTGATCCTTCCAAACTTGTATGTCCTCATTTTGATAACAATTCCTTTTGCCAATTTAATGGTCAACCTGGTCATGATAATGAGAAATGTTTTGCATTTAAACATAAGGTGCAAGACTTGATTGATAATAATAATAATATATATGTGGCGCAAGTTTGAATGATAAAGGGAATAAATCAATTTCTCCTCTTAATCAAAATCTTAAGATTTTCACTAATCCCTTGCCATCTCATACCTC
This sequence comes from Cryptomeria japonica, assembly GCF_030272615.1. NCBI lineage: Eukaryota > Viridiplantae > Streptophyta > Pinopsida > Cupressales > Cupressaceae > Cryptomeria > Cryptomeria japonica. The sequence goes on from NC_081415.1 coordinate 370,392,476, forward strand.
TAACGTTATTGAGATTGTGCCTAATTCTCTCTCTTCTAAAACACTCATCTGTATGGCTCCAAACTTGGTTAATATGGTAGAAACACAAGATTTGCCTAAGGATCCTTGTATTACATTTTACCCTAGTGAGACCATTAGAGCACCTGATGGCTCTTTATACATAGCTGCAAAGATTAAGGATATCCCTTGTCATGGTGTCCTGATTGATCCCTCTTGCCTTTTTAATGTCATAACTAAAGAGGATCTTTTCACTTTATAATTACATAAGCCAATATATGATGCTTCTAATGTGTTTGTTAAGTTATTTGATGGCTTCTCATGTCCTACCATTGGTTCTATCACCCTTCTTGTCAAAGTCCATACTAAATCCATGGATGTTGACTTTGTTATCATACCTTCCTATGAGAAATTTTGTGTGAAGTTGGGCTATCCTTGGCTATCTTCCATGAAGGCTATTGCTTCTCCAATCCACAAGTATCTTAAATTTCCTCACAATGGAGAAATCATAACCAAGAACCATAGCTTATTTTTTCCATCCAAAAGAAGCCCCGATGTTCCTATTGATCTCTTTTGGTCTAAACAATTTCAATCTCTTCCATCAAGGAGTGATTCTCTTTTTCAATCTTATCAAAAATGGAAGAATGATATAATCTTATCCTTAAGTCAACATAGATCACCAACACTTGAGATTCCTATTATTCTTCAAGATGAGGTTCTTCCCCTCTCGGATAGAACTAATCTTCCTCCTAAGGAAATTTTTCCACATACTCCTATGGATGTGACTTTACCTTCTCTTAAGGAGAACAAGAATATTCTTCCTAATGTTAGACCTATCCCTCCTCCCCATGATGGACTTGGTCTCCTCCAGACACCTAATATTCCTCCTCTCTATTGCGCAGTTCCACCTCCTTCCTCTTATAGAGAGAAGAGGTCTGTCTCTCCTATTGTTCAACCAAAAAGACCTCAACATAAACCTTCCAATATTAAGGGGAACACCATTCCTACTTCTTCAAGTGTTCTTGCTCCTTTTGAGCCTTCCACTAAGACTCGACAGAACCATTGTGCGAGAGAAGGTCAATGAAGACAACGTGTTTGAGCTCATGAAGCTATCCCTTAAAATACTTAATCTTTTCAGACTCTAATAGTGGACATGATTCCCTTTTCTTCTAAGAAAGATGTTCAACCTACATCTCCAAATCATAAGTTGCATAAAACATGCAATGGTTTTACTCCTATTCATGTTCTTTCTCCTCTTTCTTTAAACTTTGATGAAGAAATGGGTGAAAATGTTATTCATAATGGTAATACAACTCCTAATGCTTCTGATAGTGAGAATGAGTATGTTGATGTGGACAAACATTTATCGGATGAATTTTAACAAACCCCAATCCTAGCTCCTTGAATCAAACAAAGTGACTTACAACATCAGCATAGTCCTTGTTTGTATCTTGTGATAGCTACATCTAATTTTCTCAATGTCGCTCCTCTTGCATGTTGCTCACCTTCCCAAAGTAGTGATCAGCAAGATCGGGTGGCGGATGTCATGCTAGATTAGCAATATTAGCATTGCAGATCCTTCTCTCTCCTTTCTTTCTCTTTTATGACCATTCTTCTATGTGTAGCCCAATTCTTCTATTATTCCCTTAATGTCTACTTGGGGATGATGCAAAGGATTGAGATCTTCTCTTGGTCTCTTTCATGTTGAATCAAAAGACATCCTCTCTTCCCTTTCTTCTAAGGTAGTTTTCTTCTTTGGGTAATGAAGAATATTATATGCATATACATACATGATATACATGAGTTATCATACAACATACTGACCTTGAGGAAAGCAACACTACCTCATGTTTTATGCTTATTATCCTTGGGTTTATACCTCAATTGGGGCTAAATCCTTGCAATAACGTGGTCCCTTTCTTTTCTCTCTTTTGGGTGTATCCTACCTTAAAGCAATCACTCCCGATAAGGTACGCGTGATCGCTTTAACATGGGGGCACACACTCCTCTCATACTTTCCTTCTTGTGATACTTAGAATTACTTAATCTTTTGTATCCTTGTTTTCATGACTCATAGTGAAGGGAACTTTGCTACTTGCTATCATGGTTCTCCCCTTCTTGATCTTCCCTTTTACTTTGTCAATCAAAGTTGTAATATCCTAAGTCCACTGGGGGCTTGGTGCATCTTGCCTCCTTGACATGGTGAAAGCATTTCAATCTTGTTTCCTTGTACTTTACCAGTAGTATTGGCATACACTTATACTCCCACTAAAGTGGGGGTTAAATGTAGTGTCATAAAATTACGACCCTAGCAATTTAGGACTACATTAGGGTTCTCACGCATGCAAAATCGAATCCTCTAGCCTGATCGGAGACCGGAGAGTGCTTGGCTTGTGAAAACAATGTCTTCCTTGGCCTCTGCATTACTTTGTCCACACTCTTCTCTAAAGAAAGGGGTAGGATAGGGGCATGGTGTCCCTATCCCCCCTTGGTTAGGGGTGTGGCACCCCTGTCTCTACCCTATTTTGGGGCAGGACTTTCTTAGAGCATGCAATTTGGGTTGTGTAGTGAGCAGGAAATCTCCTTGATGTCGGCCCATGATGAAATTCAAATTTTTCAAACATGTATTTAAGGGGGCATTCGTCCTCTCATTTGCATAAGTTGGAGTTGGATAAGATTGGAGTATGCACAAGCAATCAAGTATTCAAGAGCATTCAAGCATTCAAGCATTCTTTTCCAGCATTAAGCATTCTCAAGTCTCCCTTCAAGGCCAAGTGTTGCATTCAAGTCAAGGATTCAACCATTTAAGAGAAGATTGATTCCAACATACAATTCCATACAAGAATTTCTATCAACATTGCTACTACAGCTCCCTTGAGGTAATTTACAATCTAGTCTTTCATTTACATCTACTTGCAAGTACTTTCTTTCATTACTTGGTTAATTCCAAAACTGGGGTTTGAGCTAATGACAAACCCCCAATCCCAACACATTTCCATCTCTTTTCTATGTGTAGTTGTAGGTGCACAATTGTACTTTCCAATTCAGGCTTCATTTGCAGAGGTGGAAAACCCCATTTTGTTTCATGGTTTTTTTGGAGGACCGTGTACATTCCCACCACAGTCAAGACAACTTTTCATGAAATTTGCAGGGCAACTTTGTCTCGACATTTTACTACCAAATCTAGGTGCACAACTTCATCCCATATTCAGATCTCAAGCTATAATTGATTCTTTGTCACTTTTGCACTACATAGTTCAATCAATTTCCTTTCCAAATCAAACAAGGAAGAAGGGGTCATCCTAAAATTCTTAATTCATTTAGAATTCAATCTATCATCTTTGTGTGTAGATTGAATCTAGTAATCTATAGAATTCAATCTTCCTAATGTAATGGTGAAAAGTGCTTGAAGGATAATCAATAGTGAAACTCTCATCTCTCTTTGAGGGAAAGGGTTAGTTTTCTCTTGATCTATCACTCATCATTTTCCCACCATTACATGTAATACTTCAAAATACTTCAACTAACTCTGATCAAGATGATGAACCCGTTGCGGTAGTTACTTAGAAGAAGAAAGGTGAAATAAAGCAAAGGCAGCCCACTGTAGTTCATGCAACACTTAAGGCCCAAGAGGAACCTGAAATTCAAGTGCAACCTATGGAGGTACAAGTGCAAATGATGGAGGAAGAAGAACATGATGAAAAAGATGAAAGAATGGTCCATACTCCTCAACATCAAGAGATGTTACTCAAACAATTGGAAGGCAATGGACAAAAACATATAGACAAAATAGAAAAGTTGTTTGAGGAGGAGGTTACTAAAAAGTTAGAACACTTAGCTAAACAACAAGAATTAACTCCAGATCACGTCCTTAAAGAGAACCTCACTCAACAAGTAGCTCAACTTCTACAGAAGCCATAGGGTCCTCCTCTATAGCAAGAACCAGAACAACAAGAAGATGAAGAGCCAAAATAGCAACAAGAAACATGCAGGGTTACTGTAGAGGTAAAAGTGCAAGGGGGAGATCAAGATGATAATATGCTACAATGGCTAAGTTTTACCTTTGCTAAGAAGAAAAAAGTTGTCCTCCTGAGAATCACTTTGTAGCAAGTGATTATCGAGTCTCTAAGGAGAGCCAAGAAGGCTAAAACAATTCATCATCTTTCTAAAACTGACACAAGAGACATAATCACAAGTATAGTATCTCTTGTACCATATATTGAAGGGAAGCCTCAAGCCACCTCAAAATATCAAGTATCAAAGGTCAATTTGGGTAAACAAACCATGTTGGGGGAGATTGCTACTTTAGTTTCTATGACTTCCACTATTCAGACCAGGATGGAGAAAGAATGTAAGATTAAATCATAAGTGAAAACACAATTGAGGAAATATAAACAATTGATTATGGAGAGAGCCAAGCCACTTGACTGCAGAGTAGACAATACCTTTTTGTTTACCTCATCTCTCCCACAAGGTGATATAATAGCATTATATAAGATGAGGAAAGTGGCAGCAACAATCAAAACATGGGCTCAAGATCAGTTGAGTAAAATCAAAATGTTCTTGCAAGATACAATGGAAATATTTAAAGAAGCCAATTCAATGAGTAAGTTCTTATTTACTGTTCTACATAGTGGGAACAACAACTCCTTAAGTTATCAAAGCAACCAAATATACTTAGGAAAATCCAAAGACTAGGAGAGGAGGTGATGTCAAAGGAAGACCTACTTGGAGGAGAAAATATACATAGCCTACAATCATGCATATATATTTTGAACTTAAAGATGGAGATAATGTAGCAGTTCCGCATCAAGGTTCTTTAAGACCATCCCCCACTCCTCAATGTACTTGAACAGTATGAGCAGCTCATGGTTAAACTATTCAGAAAATATGGTTACAACTTTAAGGAAGATGGAGTATTGCATCAAGAAACCATACTTAGTAGGTGGGATTCTTACATGGCTGACTGATTTGCTACCACTATTGAGTTCAACATAGAAATAATGAATAGATACATGTATGTGGTATTCCAGTGTTAGGGAGCTGAGGCGATAATGGATAAAATGGTCAGTAGGCTAGAAAGTACAAAGGAAGTACTCAGGGTGTCTAAATTCAGAATCCAGCATATTGCTGACCCACTTGTTGCTTCCATAGACTAGTTCATCAGCAACTACTAGAACTACAAGAAGAATAGAAGATAAACAAGTAGTTAGCCGCATAATGTATGTCAAATAATATCACTACCATAAATCACTATAGTTCATCAACTGGCACTTTTTATTACACTTGTCTTACTTTTGCACCACCATTGCACAATTCAAAGGTCCTGGAGATGATGCACTGTTAAGAACATGAACTACAAGCATCAGTTTAGTAATAGTTAAGTGGAGTTCATAGGCAATGAATTGCATGTCGACTGTGACTCCCATTTTTTTTTAACTGAATCTTAGGCAAGATTTATTCCTAGGGTGTAGGGATGAAACACTATAAATTGTAAAGTGTGGGGCTATCTAGAGGGTCTGTGAATCGATGATTCAAGGCCATTTAGCTAGATAATTTAGTACCTTTTTTTGTAATTCCTTTCTCAGATCTATTTTTCTATACATTTTTGAAGATTAATACAAAGCAACTTGTGGATTGTTTGATCTGCAATACATGTCCTTGTAGTTGATGTTCTTCATAGTCTGATATCTTCTTTCATTTGAATCAACAACTTGTCCTTTCAGTTTTATTATTTTATTGATCATATTATGCATGTAAAGGTATATGAGGATGAAATAGTAGAGAAATTTAATGATCTTTTGATATCCAATTTTGTTTATATGTGAGTTGACTGACTTTGAATATTTGCAGGAACGTTATTTGAATGTTGATTGAATGTTATTGATAATACATATCTATGATACATTGATTTCGTAATTTGCCTTGTTGTTAAGTATATATTTTATTATTATCTCTCATTACCCTGACCTATATTTTGGCATTTCTTTACTAAGTGGAAATCATAAAATACAATAAATGATTTTGTTTGTTTTGTTCCAACTAGCAGACCCCTTAACAAGTATAGTTACATCATCCATTGAGTTACCCAACACTGTCGTGAGCCGACTACAGAGACCTTGGAGTTGTTAGTCTTTAAGATTGAGTCCTTTTTAGGAGAGGTGGCATACATTCTCATATCCTAACTAAATGTTGGGGAGTGTGTCAAAACACCCATCAACAAGGGGTTTTGCATGTGTTTCTAGTTTCCTCTTGATATTAATTATCTCATTGGAGAAGGTTCACAACAAGTTTTTCATATCACTTACTTCAGCCGCCAAAGTATTTGCAGTTGTAGCATTAATTGAATATGCACTAGGATACACATACATGGATGTAGGAGGCACAAATGAACTAGGGGAAGCTTTGTCTTTTACTGGGGTTGATATCTCAAGGAAAAAGGGCATAGGTGGTCTAGGTGGAACCTTTCTAACATCAATTAGATTATTCTTTTCTTGAACTGCAAGGATATAGGTGATGTAGAGGTATCTGGCCCAACTCTAACAATAATCAATAACCAAGTAGATTCGATCAACTATGACTTCCAACCTAGAAGGTTTATTAACCTTCTCCCTTCTCTAGGCTTCACCAAGGTGCCCAAACAGATCTCTCAACTCTACCAACTTATTCCAACACTTCCTAGGGTCTTAACATACCCTATTCCACTTGTCCCAATGGGCTTCACCCAGCCAATCAATTGCTTTAATCACAACGCCTTACCTGGGTTACTAAATAGGTCAATACCTAGTAGCCCTGTTCAGTGGGTAATTTAACCTTTACTCAAAACTTTTCCAAAGAACTTGCCAAGAAAAATATATTCTCAAACACCCTTTTGGAATTTTTTTAACATATGTCAAAATAAGAGATCACTCCTTTGGACCAGTACCCTACAACCTTCCAACTAGGCCTAATTAGCCCACTTTTCCAAAGGAACCCTATTGTAGAATTGATTGCAAAAATCTAGACCCCCAAACAGTCTTGGGAAACATTTCAAAACAAATTATTTTTAGGGTTTTATGGGTTTCCACACTCATCTACTCCTTGAGACACCAAACCCTCACTTTTGGGTCCTAAAAACTAGGGCTCCTTCAAAATATCCTCTCTGATCACTTCCTGACTCAACCAAAGGCTCTCACACCTTACATTCAATGCCTAAAAACATTTTCCAGCATAAAATTACCACCTTGTTAAGGGATTTGTTTCAGACCATCACCATGGCACCATCCATGCTCCCTTTTTGCAAACAACTCTTCACCCTAGGGCATCAAACTTCCATCTCATGATATTTACTACACCATTTCAGTTATTAGGTGTTATAATACAATGTTCATGACCCATCCTACAAGAAACAGTATTCACAAAAAGTAGAATGGGTCACTATGTCATGATGTCTCACAAAACAATTGAAACTGTCAAACGTTGTCATAGGATAGTTAGCAAAAGAATCAATAAAATGAATTGTTTTAACCTTCAAATTAGCTTCAAGTACTTCTCAAGAAATCCACCAATCACATCTAAATGAGTGCAGATCAATGTGCAATGTTAAATCAACAAAATGCTTCAGTTTTACACAAAATTACAGTCCAAAATTCTGAATTCATTTCTCTGGTTGAACAGTACATACAAGTCACCTTTCTTCTTTTTAACAACCCCAAACATGGGCCTGAACAAGAGGTTTTAAAAATATTTCTAGCCTCCCCAAACCATTTCAACCACCTTTAAATATTAAACTAATTAAAAGTATTCAAAACTCCTTATTTGTTAACTAACCGTCAGAGTTTAAATTTAAACTATGAATGTTCCCTCCTTTTCCTATTTAGCCCTATCTAAAAACTTCAAAGGCTCCCAAAGGCCTTGATTATTACACTTAATATTGAAAACACCCAATCCTAAACTCTTATGCTCATACATGCTTATATTTCAAATTTAGGTCTCATCCCTCACATAGCACCAATTAGGACTCATGACTCAATTCATTCTTCCTATTACATTCAAATGCCTTAATAGAATTTATTACATAATTTTTAGGTCCTTTAGACTCTTGACTCCATGTGCCATGGCAAAATAGCTTCTTGAACCTCTGTGTCTCATTGGGTTCTCCTGCACCAATATGCTTTTGGTAGGGTATTCTCACCAAGAGACTGAATCATGATAGATATATCCAGGTTAAAGGCTTTTAGGTAAAAGACAAATGTCATATCATTTGGAGGACGAGAAGTTGTTGGAATCCTTTGCATGGTCTTGTGAAATCTGGTGTTGAAATTAGTTATAACTTCTTGAGAAGCTTGCTTGATAGTTATTAATTACTGCAACAATCAAGATCTATCTCCTTTCTCTGTGAAATGCTCAAAGAATCAATCTTCGAGCTGATCTCAATATCCAATTCAGTTTGGTTGTAGGGATCAATACCAATCTCATGCTTTTCCTTTGAATGAGGCTACTAAAAATCTTAATGCCACATTTTATTGTGTGACATTATGCACCGTATAGACATCAACTACATCTTGCAAATGTTTGGCAGGAGTATTAGAATCCTCTCCCGTAAATTTTGGAAAGGCCTTAAAAGAAAATGTGGGAATAGGATCCCACTTTGTTGGAGGTGCCGGAAGAATTAGTGGACTCTCCATGTCATGAAATTCCAAGGAGTGGCTATTTGTACTAGAGCTTGGATCTAAGCTTAAACTTGTGCACCTCCTCATGTACCTCTTGCTTGAGTAACTGTTAGTAGTAGTGGTACTAGCAAGCTAGGATTCATTGCGGTTTGAGATCTAGTAATAGGCCTATGACTCATACAACCACTTAAAATTAATATGTTTTGGGTCCCACCAGGCGTGCCAGAAAAAAGAACTATCGATGCCTAAAATTTATTTTAGAAAAACAACCTTATGGGAAGTTTAGTGAATGGGGGACTTATTACTCTTCATTGAATGACCCCTGGGCTTTCAGAAGTTGGCTCTTCATTTAAAATGGGAAAAGGGAGAGACAAAATATTGAAATTAAACTAAGGTAATATTCCAAGGATTTATGATTTAAACCTTCAAGAGCACCAAAAACTACACATCAAATGCATATTTGAAAGGTTTGATAATAGTAATAACTAGAAAAGATGTATTTCATAGATTTATTTTAAGCAAAATATAATTTTAAACATACCACTACTGAACAAAAAGAGTCTTAAACATGGTTTGACCAACAAAAGTTATGTTTAAAATCTTAAAATCTTTTACAGATTGTAAATCCTTAATTTCTACTCCAAATGACATAGAACATAATTTAATCATAAAAGTAAAACAATAAACACAAAGGTTAAAAGTTGGCACAGTCTAATCATTTATTTGCATTAAAATTGAGATAATGCTAAAGTTTGAGTAGAGCTAAAAACTTTTTTTGAAAGGAACCCCCTAAAACTGATAACAATTGCCCTTATATAACCTCCATTGTTGCAAATCAGAAAACCTAAAGAAACAAAACAAAATTCCCTTGAAGCTGCGTGGCAATACATCCCCAAGATGCCATTATATTCTCCTCACAAGAATTACCTTGCTACCTTGGATCATCATTCTGGCTTAACTACTCCAATGAACTGGTTCTCTACATTTCCCTGGATAAATTTCCAAGTGGAGGCTTGGCACTAGGTTATGATTTTGATTGATCCTTGAGTTGTAGTGGTCCATTTGCATATTCCATACCAATGTGTGGTTGATTGTTTGGCTAGATGTATGCATGGCAACTAGGTGGAGACTTTTCTCACCTTTACTTGCCTCTCTTTTCAAACCCACAAGCAAGACACGTGGGGAATGGGTGGAATATTTTTATTCCTCTTGCCTTCCTTCCTTAAGAAAGCCTTGTCTGTGTGATACATGGTGAGCTTGCCACAAAGGAATTGAATTGCTCAAAGGCCTAGGAAAGAGTGAGGGGAAAGGACATGCGACAACATAGTGGAGCTCGATGAGATTAAAGCTAGGGTGAGGGTCTAAAAAAACATTCCCTACAAACACATGGCGGAAATGGAAGGAAAGCTTTCAATAAGCCAGGGCAACAAAATTGAAGAAGGGAAAGGGCCCGAAGGGAGGCTAAGGATTTTGATGCACAAAATACAAGGATTATTGTAGAGGCATTCATATGCATGGGGATGAAATTTTTAGGATGTCACAGAAGGAAGATGAAAGTCTAGAAGCTTATGTTGAAAGGCTTTTGAACAACTTGAAGAAATATAAGCATAATGCATTGAGTGAAGACTCACACAAGTTGATCTTTTTTAAAGGAATTAATGATGAATGTATGGATGAATTGCACCTTATGTGAGGAGACATCACCCAAGCTGATTGGGGTGATATAAAGAAGATTTTTCAAAATTATTCCAAAGCTGCTCATAAGAAGAATAGAGGATACAAACCTAGAATAAACAAGACAACTTCAGGATTTTCAAGAATGGAGATGACACATTTACTGAAGGATAATAAACAAGAAATAATCAAGAACATGGCAACATAATTGGACACATTTTAAGTCAAGTAGAATCATGATGACACAAACATAATGTTGGTTAAGTACTGCCCCCATTGCAGACAAAAGAAGAGAGATTGCAGATGTAAGAAGATAGCTAGTCTATAAAGCAAACAAGTTTAGCCAGAGTTTAGAGCAATTAAAGATGATGAGGGACAAATTTTCTACATCACACAAAGGAGGCCATGGGATCCAAGACAAGGTATGCCCCCAAATCCTTTATCTTTCAATGCTCCTTATTCAAATTCCCATACACCTAATAATCAATGGAAGTCTCCATATCCTCAAAATTTTGGTAATCTTTGGAACTCAATCATGGAATTACCAACAAAATCCTTGGCCTGATGATTAAAATACCAATCCTCCTTAGTGGAAACTACCACCAATAAACTAGCATCAACCACCTCAATGGAGAGGGGGAAAACAATGTTCCAATTAGACAACTAATTACCCTCAACCATAAGCTTCACCTAATCAACCAACTATTATGCCTCTTACAAATGCAAACACCAATGCACCCAAACCTACTCAATTACTAGCTCAACCTTCACCCAATCCTAATAACAAATCATAATAGTAGGCCTATTCTACAAACTCTATCCCATATCCTACATATGTTGTGAACATAAGTGATATACACTTGTGTTCAAGAACAACTTTGCCAACACCTACTCCTCCTGCCGTCATATGTAAAATTCATCATTATTCAATAGAATCAAAGGGAAATCACGAATGCCTATCTAATCAAAGAATCCTAAATAAACCAATGAAATAATGCAAAGAAAAGAAATAGGAATATAAAATATTCAATTAAGTCTCCCTATTCCATAACTGTATATGGCTTCCATTGTTCTTCTCTTCTTCGTGGTATGATGGCTCTCAGATATTGTGTTGGCAACCTGCAAATGACACAAAGACTCAAATTTTGTGATTGTTGAAAATGGAGATTGAATGCTCAATTTACAGATATTGGGTGAGATTGATTGAGAGGTGGAACAAATTGATCAAGAGGTGGAACTCAAGTTAGCTCACATTTTGATTGATAGTTGAATGACTAATTTGGAGGTGGAATAGAATAGATTGAATTGATAATTTGAGTTAACTAATTGAGAAAAAAGTTGATTGAAAGATAGAAAAAGAATGATTGGAGGATAATTTAGAAATGATGCAATTAATCAATTAATTGAAAAGATCAATTAAAATAGATTGAATAGTTAACTGATTGTAATCTTTTTGGAAAAAACCAAAGTGGAAGATAGAAATAGGAATTTAAATGATAATGATTTAATTAATTAATTTAGAACGTGTTTGCACTTTCACTTTGATTTTCAATTTGATCTTTGCATGAGATTTAATTCAAATATTGAATTTATTTTAAATTTAATTTGTTATTTGAATATATTTACAACTTGACTTTGGTATCCAATTTGATTTTTGAAATCATGCACATGTATTTGAAATTAGAAGAAATTAATTAGTTAATTAAATAATTTTAAGGAACTATTTAATTATTTAGAAATTGAATTCAATTAAATAATAAAGATTATTTAAATAAAAGGATTAAAATCATAATTAATTAAATAATAAATATTTAATTAATATTTAGAAGAGGGTTAATGATCAAATGATAAGAAGATAGAAACTGAAAATAGAATTTATTTAAATAATAAAGATTGTTTAAATTGAAGGATTAATGACCACAATTAACTAAATAATAAATATTTAATTAACATTAGAAATTGGTTTAAACGATTAAACAATGATAGATTTGAATTTGGAATAATTAGTAAGATGATGAAGAAATATGAAATTAGAAGAATAAGATTAATTGACTTAATTAAATAATTAAAAAAAATATTTAATCAATTAGAGGAATAATCAGTACATTATCAATGAGACATTTTTAGGTGTCTACATTTGCCCCTCTTTGAGACAAAGTCAAAACGACATTGTTTCAAAGAAAACAAAAAAATTCTACCCCAATATACCTCGATGACGCTTAGTGTGTAAATATGCCCCCTCAAGAGATTGTTTATGCATCAAAGGTATGAATGATCTCTCGAAAGAAGAAAATTGTGAGATAGAAGAATAGTTAGTTGATTAAAGATAGAGATAGGTGATGTGAAGATGATATTGAGATAGAATATGCAGAATGAACCTTAAAATGAAATAGAATGAAAGATGAGAATTAGAAGCAATTGGGAATGATTGATATGAGATGATGGATTGAAAATGAAGATGATGGTTTTCACTAACTTTTATGCCTTTATATATAGCGCAATATATATTCATCACTAAGCCTTATTATGTAACAATGAAGCTTTGCACATCAGGGTATAAGGAACCAAGATGTAAAGATATCTCATTGCAAAAACAAACATGTAGGAGACAAGGAGTGAACCCTCCATTATGAGAATTATACTAGGGGTCAAGGTATGTGTGGCATTCACAAGTTGAATGCTCCTATCACAGACACCCACTAGAGAAATTGCCCTAGAACTTCATTGGTTCACACCATAAATAGAAAACAAATAAAAAGATCATGACCATCCTAGCGCCTCTAGTCACTTGTGGACATCCTTGAGTAGCATAGGAACATGATCTATCACCAAATGATAAAAGATAAAGACTAACTAGGAAAAAATTCAGCAGCCATACCAATATGTGCCTTCATTCTCAGTTGCTTGATGTGATGGTTGATAATGTCTGATCTCAGAAAGTTGCAAACCCTGTTTAAGACTAATTTGTCTGATTTCGAGTGTATCCATCTTTGTTTAAGACAAGATAATGATCACTTGATATGGATATTGATATGATTGATAAGACAGTTTGATCAGTTGATTGCAAATGTTTGACTAGATAGTTGTATCCTTTTTAACTTCATGCGAAGTGTTTGTTGGATATCTGCTAGGGTGTTTGATTCTTGCGAGACATTTTATTGCAAGTTTTTTTATTGATTGATTTTTGAGTTTTTTTTGCATTTTGTGGATTGATATTTGAATGTTTTTTATTGATTTTTTCAGGACTTTATATGGATATTTTTGGTTTATTTTTTTAGGATCGTATATGGATATTTTTGGTATATTTGAGTTTTCCCAATGTTTTTGAATTTTTTGTTTTTTCAATATTTTTTGAAAATTTTCAGGATTTTTCTTCTATTTTTTATGATTTTTTCAACTATGCCCCCAGTATACAGACCTATATGACATGATGCTCAATAGAATGCATGTGGAGATAATGAATTTTTGACATGACCTATGTTAATGCAATATGCATGATGAAGATGCATTTCCTATTCGAACAAGGATGACTGTGTTTGTTTAGCATTTTCTAGTACACCAATTGAATTGGAGGTGCAAAAGATTTCATAGATAAGTGGTCAATCAATCCTTAAGATCCCTTGGAACATCTAAATTGACACACTTAGTGACTAGGATTTATAAATGGAGACGTTGAAAACTTCCCCATTGGTTCTTGGAACTTTGATCTTATTTTGCCCATGTGTGTGCAAATGAGTTAATTATCGCTCTTGTGTTCACTAAAGATCCTTAGCATCCTATATGACTAGCTACGTGGATTATTCTAACTTCAAAAGCATCCTAAATAGAGACTCACTACCAGCAAGCTTTTAGAGCTCTGACGGGGTTATAGACTGTAATCTCTCGAATATTGCTCCATTGCCAACAGGCATCCATAGCCCTGATGGAGTTATTTGCATGTTCCCATAGTCAAGCTTTTTGTCGCACTTGTATGCGTGATATTTTAGTTATATATCATTTCTCTTTTGCCTTGAGATGGATATTTGGCATAGCACTTTTTCTTTTTTATTTTCTTGCCTTGATTTGTAAGTAATGAAACCTACTTGGGTGTGATAATTACAACAATGTTGAAGTAGATTTTTTAGATTTTTCACTAGTCATATGATCAACTAGGTGTCTCAAATGAATTAGAGATCTTGTTAATGTGTTTGAGATATAGATTTTGGGTTAACAAGTCTCAAATAGTGAAATGATGACCTAGCCATAAGTAAAGCATCGTCATAGGGTAATGTTGAAAAATGAATGACCTTAGGACCTCAAAGACTTCATGTTCGAATATCTAAGAAAGGAGATGACCCTTGTTTCTCTTGAATGCAAACGGATGGTAAACTTGAACAATTGGCTTGTTTTATTAATGCTTCTATATATAAATGCAAAAACTATATGCCATGAAATTTGTGAATTTGATGTGCTTGGAAAGAAACTATATGTGATGCAGTGCTTTTAATAAAATGAGGTGCAATCTGAAAAGAAAAACCTAAACTAACCTAGCCCTTAGATATAATATCGTTTAAGGTACATGTTGTTCATAGGGTCAGGGAGTGGATCTCCCTCCATGGTAGCCAAATTATATGCTCCATTTCCTATGACCCTTGTTATGATAAAAGGACCTAGCTAGTTAGGTTCAAACTTCCTTGGCTTTTCACGCTCTGTTCAGTTCATTTGGTTCTTCTTGAGAAATAGATCTCCTGATTCAAAATTTCTTGGTTGCACTTGTTTATTGTAACTCCTTCTCAGTCTGTTTTAGTAATCTTGCAAGTGATTTAAAGCAGTTTGTCACTTTTCATGAAGCATTTCAAGCTCTTGTAACCTTGCAACTCGATAGTCTTCCTCTAATATGATGTGTTTTAAGGAGACTCTTAAAGATGGTAGTTCTATTTCAATAGGTAATATTTCTTTTGTACCATAGACCAATGAATAGGGTGTTTCTCTTGTAGGTGTGTGTACCCCTGTTCTATAAGCCCATAGAGAATGATTTAACTGGAGATGCCAGTCCTGTCCTACGTTAGTGACAATTTTCTTTAGGATATTCAATATTGTCTTGTTTTTTGCCTCTGATTGTCCATTACTTTTCGGATAATAGGGTTGCAAATCTCTGATGTATTTGAAATTGTTCACATAGTTCTCTCATTTATTTATTCTTGAATGGATGTCCATTGTCAGTCACTATGCACATTGGAATCCCGTATCAACAGACCATGTAGTTAAGAATGAATTTTGCTATTTTCTTAACCATGGACTATGTTAGAGGGATTGCCTCTACCCATTTAGTAAAATACTCAGTAGCCATTAATATGAATTTGTGACCATTGGAAGAAGTAGGATTAACTTTACCAACAAGATCTACCCCCCATTGTGAAAATGTCCAAGGTGATGTGATAGGTTGGAGATCCTGTGTTGGCGCATGAATGAGGTCCCCATTAACTTGACATTGTCTACTCTTTTCTACATATTTATAGGCATCCTTTTCCACAATAGGCTAATAGTATCCAGTTCTTAATAATTTCTTTGATAGTGTTGGGCCACTTGGATGTGCACCACAAATTCCATCATGTAACTCTTTTAAGGAAATTTGTGCTTCTTCAACATCAAGACATTGGTAGTGTTCCATCAAGGCTCTTTTTTAGAATGTGTCAGCAATAAGAGTGTGTTTGGATGCTTGATGAATAAGAGTCTTCTTTTGATTTCTTGATAGATCAGGAGACATATACTGATTATGTAAGTATGCGTATATCTCATTATACCATGGGGATTTAGGAACCACAATTACACATACATATTCTGATGAGGGAATCTCATATGTTGATACTATCAATTGTTCTATAATAAACTTGAACTGAGTTTCATTATTAGGCATGTCTAGGAGAGACCCTACTATAGCCATGGCATTTGTTGCCTTCTTCTGCATTCTTGGAATTTGTTCAAAAGTGATGTTATTAAACTGTTCTTTGAAATATTCTACCATTTGTTTATAAGGCATCAATTTATCATATTTTATGTTATAGTCATGATTAACATGGTTGACAATCAGTTGTGAGTCATTATACACTTGTAGTTCTTTTTTTCTCCAATGTATAATGATATGAAGTCCTATGATGAGAGATTCATATTCATCTATATTGTTTGTACAGGGAAAATTGATTCTGAATGACTTTGGGATAGAATCACCTTGAGGGGTGATGAAAATAATCCCAACTCCTACTCCATAATTTGTGTAAGAACCATCAAAGTATAATTTCCATGTGGTGGATGCTGTCAATTTATAGATAGATTCATCAGGAAAATCCACTAGTAGTCGGTGATTGTCTTGCAAGGGAGCTTCTGCTAATTGATATACTATAATCTGCCCTTTGATTGCCTTTTTTTCCACATACTCTATGTCAAACTCACTTAAAATCATGACCCACTTGGCCAATCTTCCAGTTAATGTTACTCTTCTCAATAAATATTTGAGTGGATCAAAGCATGCCATGAGTTGAACTTTGTGACTCAACATATAGTGTCTAAGCTTCTAAGATGCAAAGATCACTGCTAGACATTCTCATTCTATGGGAGTGTAATTAAGCTCATATCCAATTAGGGTTCTACTTATATAGTAGATTGCTCTTTCCTTTCCTTGATCATCATGATATGCCAAAAGGGCTCCCAAAGATGATTTTGTTGCTGATGTATATAGTAATAAGGGCTTGCCTTGAGTAGGTGGAACTAATACTAGAGTATTCAAAAGATAATGTTTTAAAGCTTGAAAAGCTTCTTGGAACTATTCTATCCATTTGAATGTGACTCCTTTTCTGATTAAATTCTGAAATGGATGACATTTATCTGCTAGCTATGAAATGAACCTTCTCATAGACTGTAATCTTCCTTGTAACCCTCTTAACTACTTGAGTGTTGATGAAGGTTGCATATCCATGATCACTTTGACCTTTGCTAGATCTACCTCAATTCCTCTGTTAGAAACAATGAAGCCTAGAATTTTACCCGTTGTTACACCAAACACACACTTCTTTGGGTTTAATTTGACATTGTATTATTCTAATCAATCAAATATCTTAGCAAGGACTCCAAGGTGACCTTCTCTTGTTTCTGATTTAGCTAGCAGATCATGAACATAGTCTTCCATGATATTGTAGATCATGTCATGAAATATTATTGTCATAGCCCTTTGATATGTGTCCCCAGTGTTCTTAAGACCAAACAACATGATGTTCTAGCAGTATGTTCCCCATGGATAGGTAAATACCATCTTGTGTTGATCTTCAGGTGCAATCTTGATCAAGTTGTATCCTAAGAAACCATCCATTAATGAAAGTATTTCATTCCCAACAGTTAAGTCAACTATCATTTCTATGTTAGTGTAAAGTGGAAAAATCGAACCCTAGTCGTTCTCCCCTCCCCAACTCCGAGGAGAGAGAAGGGAGAGTCACTAGGGTTTATGGTTTTCACTTAGGAGGGACTTTACATTCAAAAGAGGGGTTGAAACCCACAAGATCCAATCCCACACAATGCAAGATTGGATTCTAAATGAGTTTCAAGGGTTAAGACATCAAGGATACCCTCTTTTGTAAAGAAATGTAGATAGAAAGATTGAACTAGGAATGCATGTAAAGTAGGAAAGATTCGCTTATAAACAAAGATAGGGATATGGGATGAAGCTGTAGACCCGGAATTAGTAGTAAAATGTTGAGATGGTGCTGTTCTGCAAATTTGAGCAAAAGTTGACGGGACGATGGCGCCCGGCGTGCACACGGTCCTCTGAAAAATCCGCGAAACGAAGGGGGATCTGTTCGTCTCTGCACAAGGATTCCAGATCTTCAATTACAGCCGTGTACCTGCAACCTACACACAAAAAAGAGAGGATGATTAGGGGGTTAGGGATGAGGGGTTTGCCTTTAGGTCAAACCCCGGTTTTGGAATTAACCAAGAAAATGAGAATGCTGTAAATGTAAATGTTTGTAATGTAAACAAATACTGATACCTTGTTGTAAGAATGTTTGTATTCTTACATGCAAAGGTGTAAATGTTGTTGTATGTTGTATGTTGTAAGTGATCTCCTCTTCAATGGTTGAATCCTTGTCTTGAATGCAACACTTAGCCTTGAATGGAGACTTAAAATGCTCAATTGCTTGAAGGAATGCTTGAATGCTTGAACGCTTGAATGTTTGAATATTGCTTTTGCGCCTTGCTCACATATTTCCTCCTCCCTTTTTGAGAGAGGAAATGTAGTTTATATACTTGTCAATTAGGGCTGATAGACTGATTTTCCCGACCTTACGCCGACCTAGGAAGATTATTTTCCAATTTGCAAACTTAAAGACCCGAAGCCCCATAAGAGACCGGGCCCAAAATAGGGCCAGGGACCAGGGCGTTGGGCGCCATGGTCCTGGGGGACCAGGGTGCTTGGTGCCCTAGTCCTGAAGGACTAGGGTGCTAGGCACCATGGTCCCACCTCCAGGGACAGCAGGGTGCAAGGAGGATCAGGCCAGGGTGCTGAAAAATGCAGTTTTTGGTGTCATGAACAAGTTTCGGGGTCTCCATTCAGGTTTTGTGTTGCATCGCCATCGTGAAGACCCAAATGCGGTCAAAATTGCAAGTGTCATAATTTTAGGACACTACATTTAGCCCCCACTTTAGCGGGAGTATAAGCGTACGCTCATACTTCCGGTAAAGTACAAGGAAACAACATTGAAAGACTTTCACCACGTCAAGAAGGCAAGATATACCAAGCCCCCAGTGGACTAAGGATCTTACGACTTCGATTGACAAAGTAAAAGGGAAGATCACGAGGGAGAACCATGACTGTCAGTAGTAAGGTTCCCTCACTATGAGTCATGCAAGAAAGATATCAAAAATTTCAAGGCAAAGCTAAATTTGTCAAGAAATTTTCAAGTATCTTGAAAAGATATGAACGGGATGTATGCCCCCCTACGTTAAAGCGATCGCGCATGCCTCACCGGGGGTGATTGCTTTAAGGTAGTGATACATATAAGAATGAGAAGGGAAAGGAGCACGTTATCACAAGGATTTAGCCCCCAAGTGTGAGATAAGCCCAAGGATAATAAACACAAAACACAAAGCACAAGGTGACTTCGCTTTCCTCAGGGTCAGTATGTTGTATGATAATTCATGTATATCATATGTATGTATGCATAATTGTTCTTCATTCCCCAATCAAGGAAGGTCACCTAGAAGAAGGGAACACATGTGTCTTTTGAGTCAACATGAGAGAGACCAAAAGAGATCTCAATTTTTTGCATCGTCCTCAAGTAGACAACACTAAGGACAACAAATATAAGAATGAGAATAACACATAGAAGAAGTAACAAAAGAGGTCAAGAGAGGAGGAGAGAGTCTGCTATGCTAATGAAACTAGTCTAGCACGTCATCTACCCCCCGATCTTGCTGATCAATATTTCGGGAAGGTAGGAAACACGCTAGAGGAGGAACATCCAACACAGCAGATGGAGCTATCACCAGATCCAAACAAGGGCTATGTCCATGTTCCAAGCCACGTTGTTCTTGTCTAGGAGCTAGGATAAGTGCTTTAGAAAATTCATTAGATAAATGGTTATCAACGTCAACATATTCATATTCACTATCAGAATGAACAGGAGTAACATTTTCATCATGAATAACATTTTCATCTATATCATCATCAAGATTTATAAAAATAGGATCTTTAACTCGCACAGGATCAAGACCATCATGCATCTTATGTTTAGGAGATTTCGGCTCAATCGTCGGTTGAGGAGAAAATGGAATAATATTGGCTGAAGGTGTTTTTGGGGATTGCAAAGTTTGAGAAGCAGCTGCCTGAGCTCTAAGATGACGCTTTCGTCGGCGTTCATGTGCAGAACGATTTCGTCTAGTCTTAGTAGGAAGTTGAGAAGAGTGAGGAGGAGGAATGTTCTCATCCTTATCACTTGGGTGTTTAGGTTGTGGTCTCTTAGGTTGAATAATAGGAGAAGAGGAAGATCTCTTCTCTCCATAAGAGGAAGGAGGAGGAACTGCTCCATATAAGGGAGGAATATTTGGTTTAGGAAGGAGACCAAGCCCATCATGACGAGGAGGTATAGGTCTACTTTTATGAAGTTTATTAGATATAGGCATAGTCACATTCATAGGAATGGGTTGGGAATCTTCTTGAGGAAAGACATTAGTTTTATCTTTCAAAGGAAGAACTTCCTTCTCAAGAATGATAGGGATGTCAAGTTTGGTTGTTCTAGGTTCACTTAGAGATAGGATCATATCTTTTTTCCACTTTTGATAAGATTTAAAAAGATGATCACTTCGCGGAGGAAGAGATTGGAATTGTTTAGGCCAAAAGTAATCAATAGGAATGCTAGAAGTTCTTTCAGCTGGTTTAAAGAGACTATGATTGACAGTAACAACTTCACCATTATGGGGAAATTTCAAACACTTGTGAATAGGAGAAGCAATAGCTTTCATGGAAGATAGCCAAGGATAGCCTAGCTTCACATGAAATTGTTCAGATGATGGAATAATAGCAAAGTCCACATCAAGGGGTTTGTTATGGACCTCAATAGGTAATGTAATAGAACCAATTGCAGGAGAAGAAAATGCATCAAATAGTTTCAAAACCACATTTGTTTCATCATAGATCACTTGATTCAATTGCAAAGTAAAAATAAATTCTTCAGTAATGATATTAACCATACAAGAAGGATCAATAAGCACTCCACGGCAAGGTGTATTCTTGACTTTTGCAACTATATATAAAGGACCATCAGGTGCCCTGATAGTTTCAATGGAATCAAAGGTGATGGAAGGTTCTTTAGGGATTTTCTGCTACTCTACAAAGTTAATCACATTCGGAGTCATGGACACAAGATCATCAAGTGAGACAGAGGAATCAGTAGTATCAATCGCATTAGAGGTATGAGAAGGCAATGGATCAGTGAAAATCTTAAGATTTTGGTTAGGAGGAGCTACAGATGTGTTGCCTTTATCATTCATACTAGAAACAGAGATAGTATTATTATCAATCAAATCTTGAATTTTACCCTTTAAAGCAAAACATTTTTCAGTATCATGCCCAGGATGACGATGAAATTGACAAAAAGATTTGTTATCAAAATAGGGTGAATTAATCTTTGTAGGATCTATTTGCCTTATAGGAGGGAGAGTAAGCACATTTTGTTCCAATAACTTATTCATAATACTATGCAATGATTCATTCAAAGGAGTGAACTTTCTTTCTTTCGTGAAAAACTTAGAAATAGGAGGCACACCTGATGCTGCATTCACATTGTTGTTGATGATGTTTTCATTGAATTTAATGGACTCTCTGATCGGTTTAAACTTCCCAAATGGTTGTTGACTACTATCACCCTTATCACTTGGAGCCATAGGATTTGCTTGTTCCATTTGACTCACAGTCAGTTGATAATTGTGAAGAGTTGCGCACAACTGTTGGAAAGAAGTAAACTCAGAAAACAGGAGTTTTTCTCTAATATCTTTTTGTAAATTAGAAATAAAGATTCTTTGAATATCATTGTCAGGCACTGGAAAGGAAATTTGAGCATACAAATGCTTATATCTACCAATGAAATCAGTCACTTTTTCTTTAACACCTTGTTTACAATGCATTAAATCAATCAAAGTAACTTTAGGACTTATATTGTTTTGAAATTGTTGAATAAAAGCATTTGCAAGTTGTTCGAAAGAATAAATAGAATAAGAAGGCAACGAGCAATACCATTGTAGGGCTTTATCTCTTAATGTTCTAGTAAACAGTTTTGCAAGCAACCTTTGGTCATAAGCAAAATCGGTACATATTGTTTGAAATGTCTTAATATGTGTTAGAGGATCACCCTTACCATTATAAAGCTCCAAATGCGGAATTTCAACATGTTTAGGTGGAATAGCTCGAACAATGTCAAGAGAAAGTGGGCTTGCAACATCAAATGTGGGCACACTAAACTTAGATTGATTCATAGAGGCAATTTGTTGCTATAAAGAAGAGACAGTTTGTGCAAGATTGTTAATGGTCGCTTCAGTCGAAGAATTCATATTAGACGTGTTAGATTGTGATGGAGGTGTTATGTTATTGAAAGAAGGTAGAGAGTAAGGTGGTGGGACACTATGATAGTTAGTCATAGGAGATGGTTGGAAAGGAGGAACACTACAAGGAGGAATGGAATGATTAAACGAATTGCCCCCTTGCGTCATGTTCATTTGTGGTGATATAATAGGAACACTCATTGAAGGAATGAATGAAGAAGTTGGATTGAGTGAAGGCAGAGGGTTGATTGAAGAAGAGGGATTGCCCCCATGACTGGTGATCATAGGAGGAATGTCTTGTGTTGAAGTAGTCATTATGTTTGATGTAAAAGTAGGTATACTAGCAATAGGAGTTGTCAAAGGAATAGAATGATTGACTTGAGTAGGAGGTTGTGTATAACCTAATGTTTCGGCACAACTTTTCATCGGCATCACATTCGAATCCACAATGTGTGCAATACCTTGCAAAATATCAATTCCATTCTTATCACTTTGAACCATACGTTTTAGACCCTCAATTAATGAAAGAGCTTGACTATCAGGGTATTCTTGAGACATCCATTGTCGAAAATCATCAAATTGGTTATCCAATTTTGAAAGTTGTTCTACAGAAACCTCATGGAGAGCTTCTTCATCATTAAGAGGATTAAAGGAATTACCCATGTCCTTGTTAAAAAGGCCATTCAAATTAGGTTCCATCTCCTCAGTAATTAAACCTTGGAAGGACTTAATTCTAAGGCTTCGTCTAACGAGAATAGTGTAAGTAGGGCTTATTGTTGTAAAAATCATGCACTAAAGAGAGAGAGAAGATTTTGAATTTTAGAGGTAGCAAATTTCAATAAAATCAGCCAATCTCCTAGATTTAAGCTGTTAAATACAATCAGGATGATCTCCCGAAATTTCGGAAAAAATGTCCGGGACCGTGGCGAACGGAGTGCACACGGTCCTCACAAATTTTTTCGAAATTTTCAGGGATGAAAGTTATGATGATTTTAAAGCTAATCTGAAAAAATTGAGTGATTTTACGATCTGTAGATAGGCCAAATTAAAGTTGCAATCTCAAAATTGAACCCTACCAAGATTGTTGAAAAATGTAAAATTTGAATTTTGAAAAAGAGGGGGAAACTGAAATTTTGAATTTTATGATTTTAGAAGGAATACTGAAAGCAATGCAGGCTTTGAAATTTAAAAGTTGACTCGATTTCATGCAAAATTCAATTTTGAAAGTGGAAATCAAAGTTGTTGCAATTAAACACTTAATTTCAAAAGTCACAAACTGCAAGAATTTGAATAAAGCACTGAAATTTTGAATGAATGCCAACACACTTTTCAGATTTAGTACAGTAAGGAACACAATTTTGATATGAATTTCAATTTCAACAATTTTTTGAATGATTAGAAGCCTCAAACCAAGCAATCGCTAGACCAACTTTGACTTTAATTCTGGATTTTAGCAGAAAAATACAGTAAGATCTAGCTCCCGAAATTTCGAAAAAAATGTCGGGGACGATGGCGCTAGGGGTGCACACGGTCCTCGCAACTTTTTTCCAAATTTTCAGGGATGAAAGATATTGTGATTTTATTGCGGAATCCAAAGTTACAGCCGATTTGGAGGTGTTTTGATTAGTGAAATTATCAGTCAAAGGTTGAATCAAGAAGGTCTTAAAAATTAGGGTTTTGACTCTTAACCACTTAATTTTCAGAATTAAAGCACAAATATGAATTAACAATTTGTAATAGAAGGGTAGATCTGAAACAAGCATTAACAATTAAACATTTCACAAGCTTAATTACTAACAAGAAAATTTTAGGGTTTTTATGCAATTAACCTCTAAAATTTGCAAAAGATCAAACATGGAAATGTAATTAAGGAAACAAAATTTTTAGATCTAACCATGAATAATCAGAATGAGGATGTTCACGTCGGGTTCACCAAAATGTAAAGCGGAAAAATCAAACCCTAGTCGTTCTCCCCTCCCCAACTCCGAGGAGAGAGAAGGGAGAGTCACTAGGGTTGATGGTTTTCACTTAGGAGGGACTTTACATTCAAAAGAGGGGTTGAAACCCACAAGATCCAATCCCACACAATGCAAGATTGGATTCTAAATGAGTTTCAAGGGTTAAGACATCAAGGATACCCTCTTTTGTAAAGAAATGTAGATAGAAAGATTGAACTAGGAATGCATGTAAAGTAGGAAAGATTCGCTTATAAACAAAGATAGGGATATGGGATGAAGCTGCGGACCTAGAATTAGCAGTAAAATGTCGAGACGGTGCTGTTCTACAAATTTGAGCGAAAGTTGACGGGACGATGGCGCCCGGCGTGCACACGGTCCTCCAAAAAATCCGCGAAACGAAGGGGGATCTGTTCGTCTCTGCACAAGGATTCTAGATCTTCAATTACAGTCGCGTACCTACAACCTACACATAGAAAAGAGAGGACGATTGGGGGGTTAGGGATGAGGGGTTTGCCTTTAGGTCAAACCCCGGTTTTGGAATTAACCAAGAAAATGAGAATGCTGTAAATGTAAATGTTTGTAATGTAAACAAATACCGATACCTTGTTGTAAGAATGTTTGTATTCTTACATGCGAAGGTGTAAATGTTGTTGTATGTTGTATGTTGTAAGTGATCTCCTCTTCAATGGTTGAATCCTTGTCTTGAATGCAACACTTAGCCTTGAATGGAGACTTAAAATGCTCAATTGCTTGAAGGAATGCTTGAATGTTTGAACGCTTGAATGTTTGAATATTGCTTTTGCGCCTTGCTCACATATGTCCTCCTCCCTTTTTGAGAGAGGAAATGTAGTTTATATACTTGTCAATTAGGGTTGATAGACTGATTTTCCCGACCTTAGGCCAACCTAGGAAGATTATTTTCCAATTTGCAAACTTAAAGACCCGAAGCCCCATAAGAGACCGGGCCCAAAATAGGGCCAGGGACCAGGGCGCTGGGCGCCATGGTCCTGGGGGACCAGGGTGCTGGGCGCCCTAGTCCTGAAGGACCAGGGCACTAGGCGCCATGGTCCCACCTCCAAGGACAGCAGGGTGCAAGGAGGATCAGGCCAGGGTGCTAAAAAATGCAGTTTTTGGTGTCATGAACAAGTTTCGGGGTCTCCATTCAGGTTCTGTGTTGCATCGCCATCGTGAAGACCCAAATGCAGTCGAAATTGCAAGTGTCACAATTTTAGGACGCTACAGTTAGGTAATGGGAAATCATCCTTAGGGCATGCCTTGTTTAGATCTTGGAAGTCTGTGCAGATTATTATGCCCCTAGTGGGCTTAGTCACATGTACTAGATTGGATATCCACTCCACATAGTCAATAGGTCTAATGAAGCCCACATCCAGAAGCTTTTGTAGTTCCACTTTTACCAGTAATGTAATCTGTGGATGCATCTTTCTAAGTTTTTGTTTGTACGGTTTGATTCCTGGTAGCAATGGTAAGTGATGTAATACCAATTTTGGATCTAGACCTAGTATATTTGCATAGAACCAAGAAAAATTGATCAGATGTTGTTTGAAGAACTGTATGAACTTGTCATTTTCTTCCTAATTTAGTGATTCTTCTAAGTGGATATTATTTATAACTTCTCCTTCTGCTATATTGACTTTTTCAGTCTTTTCCATGAGTAATGCCAAATTCTCTTGTTCAATAGGGAGATTGTCTAGCTTGTTTTTCCATTGTTATCACTTTCATCCATATCTTTTGACACAGAAGCACTTGCCTCTCCAAAGTATGTTGTTCTATCCAAGTCTATAGAAAATCCTGCCTTATTATCACCTTATGGAAACCATTCTCTAATACCAAGGAATTTTTCAATAGCTTCGTTTTTCTCAAACTAGTCTAGAGTTGGCTTTTCTTCTTGCCCCCAATCAATTAAATGTGAATGTATAAGGGGTAAGTCATTGCTTCCTTCTCTTGTAAAAGATTTTGACAATATGCATACCTAGTTATTTTGAGCATGTTTTACTAAATTTGGATGACCTGGTGCATCCTCATAGGCAATGCCATCATTAATGGGTGATTTGTTGTCATCTTTCGTGTCTATTGCTTGTGGGCTGCCATCATGGTTAGATAGGAATACATAGATTGGAGAATCTATGACACTTTCTATGTATATTCCACTTTCTGAGAATGTGTCACTTATCTCCTCTTGTTCTTGTAAATTAATTTGTTCTTGATTTGTGGACCTCTTTTGTGTGGTGGATACCCTCTCAAGCCTGGTATAAGCCATTGAAATCTTTCTTCATCTAACTCATTTGGTTGAGCTTGTGTTGTTTCCCTTGGCAAAAGTATTGACAAAATCCAAGGGTTAGGCTCATTTGTTGGTGCTAAGCTTGTTTCTGTTACCACATTTGCTTGTGTAGATATTTCAGGTACTATATCATTAGATGATTCTTCATTAGTTTCTTGTATAAGACACCTCATATCTTCACCATCTGATTCCATATTAGGATACGTTGGTGATTTCTTGCTTCTCTAAGATGAAGGGGGAAATACCCATGTTGATAACTGATTCTGAGGTATGTACTTTGATGGTACCCTAGGTTTATTCAATATATCTAGTATACATTGTCTCGCCTTTGTTATCTTTGGTACGTGTTTATATCCTAACCCTTGATTATTTGGGTTTTCCCAAGGTAGAATAGGTTCCAATCTTCCTTGTTTCTATAGTCCCAAGCCTATGGTACCATCATACGTATGTTTTTGTAGCATCTTGAAACCATTGCCATATTGATCTAAAAGTAACCTGGGTATCATCATGTCATCTTCTTCTTTATATATCCATTGATTGACATCTTCATTTAAGGATTATTCATATAAGTCTCCCCATCTAATGAATGAGCATGAATCTGAATACTTTACAATCTCTTTTCCTTTATCTTGTTTCATCACCATGTTTTGAGGTTTCCCAAAAGACCTAGGAGAAATATATAATTGTGTGACATTCAAGGTACTTGAAATGGAGTATTCCCCACAACTGACACCCTTAATCTATAAAAAAGATGTTGTAGGTGTATTTTTTTTATATTTTTGTGATTGTCAATGAATCCATTTGTGTAGTGAGCAGTGCTGCTTGATTAATCGGTACCTAGTTATCCACACTTGCCTTTAAGTGATTATAGTGTTGAAATGGGTTTGGAACACCATGGATGGTAATTTCAATACCATTGTATGGAAACTTAACACATTGGTGGAATGTTGAAGGTATGACCTGCATGGCATGAATCCATGGACAGCCTAAGAGAATGTTATACCCTAATTCTCTATCCAACCCTTGAAAGCTAACCTCTATTGTGATTGGTCCTATTTGTAGTGGTAGTGTGACTACACCTTTTGAAGGGCATTCTTCATCATCATATGATTTGATGTTTATTCTTTTTGAGGGATCGATGTGAAGTTCAGAATGTTGGCAGTGGGCTAGTGTCCCTCACGGGGATTTATGACATGGTTTAACAACCTCCTATGGATTCTATAAGTCCAGAGGTTGTTTCGGGCATTGGAAGTCAATCTTTTGGTGCAAAGACAACCCTATCTTGTAACAAGTGGTATTAGAGCTTGGTCACAAGTTTGAATCACATAGGTCATGATGAGTGACGCTAGGAGGGGGATTGTTGGCAGTGGGCTAGTGTCCCTCGTGGGGATTCGTGACATGGTTTAACATCTTCCTTTGGATTCTATAAGTCTAGTGGTTGTATCGGGCATTGACAGGTTGATCTTTTGGTGCAACGACAACCTTATCTTGGAACACAAAATAACCCAATGCCTTGACCAACTTTAGTGTACAGATGTTAAGACCGGCTCCTCCATCTATAAGTACTCTTCTGACTTTCTTCTTATGGATGTAAGCCTCTATATGTAGTGGATCATTATGGAAAAGTTTTATCATTAGGAACATCTCATTCCGTGAAAGCAATAAGGGTAGCATCAACTAGATTCCCTACCATGGATTGGAAAGCATTTTCATCTATGTCTCTATCAACTACTGAATCTTGAAGTGCTTTATCTTGGATAGCTCTGTGATTTGGTGATATATGCAACATCTCAAAGAGGGATATCTTTGTTGGGGTTCTCTTCAGTTGCTCAACCACATTATAGTTCCCTACTGTTGGTGACTGATTTGATGGTACTCTTGCAAGATTACTTTTGATCCGCGGGTAACTATTGCATAGTCTCTATCTCTTAAAAATATTGTGATAGTAACCACTATATTATCTCTTGTGAGGGACATTTCTTTAACATATGTTGTGTTATCAAAGTTTATTTTATATCCCATCTTATAGTCATCATGTCCAATTCTCACAGCCATGATTTGTGCTATAATTTTATCTTCAAACCATCCTGAATAAGGTGGTTCTTCCCACCCCCAGTCCATAAGACAAAGATTCTCATCTTTATCATATTTTGGTGCTTTTGACATCATACAAACTTGGTTATCATAGTTATCTGTCCCTTGAAGTTTCTCATCATCATCAATTTCTTCTTGTAAATTAGCATTTACTACATCTCCTGAGCTAATAGCATGAATGGTATAGTCATATGAGACTTTTTTGTAGTTGGTAGTGTTGTCTTGTGTTCCTGATGTTGATGCCTTACCTTTTTCATGTTTGACAAAAGGATCCTTAAAGATGGTGTGATTTGTGTTTGCTGAAGTTTTTTTCATGTCAACTATGATGTCACCTTGATCTATTAGGTCTTGAATTAAGTTCTTCAACTTATAGAAACTTGTAGTCTTATGACCTTTTGTACGATGATAGTCACATAAATAATTATCATTCCACCATGTAGGTTTCAAAGGACCCATTTCATATATTCTAACCTTTGGAAAAGTGATCTTATTTTTTTGTATTATTTCTTTAACGCTGATTCGATAGGCTCACCCAATGTTGTGTAGTTCCTTCTTGGGGCATTCATCCTTGGGAACCTTGTGTTTGTATCTTGCGCAATGTTTGCATTTGTTGACATTGTGTTATTTTCTGTATGTGGACTTTTATTTTGACTAGATGATTGAATAGGTCCTTGTCAAGATACAATCAATTGAGCTTTGTTCACTATATGGGCATCTACCACACCATCATTGGTCACATTCTTGTTTGTTGACCAGAACTTAGATTTATCATTGTTGGTGTTGTTTGTAGAATTTCCATATTTTATGATACCTTGTTCTACAAGTCCCTTCTCGCATGTTAAGGCCTTTTCAGTGATTTGTTTAAATGTGGTCAAACATTGCATTTGTATCTGGTACTTAATATATGGGATTAAGTTCTTTGAAAACATGTCAACTTGCTCAGTTTTTGGAATAATAGTCTTGCATATTCTATAGAGAGATCTCCATCTTTGTAAGAAGGATGCAAATGCTTCATTTTCATATTGTTTTGCAACACATTGATCTATCAATGTAACTATTGGCAATTGACACTCATTCGACTTAGTTGTGTTGTCATTGATGGCAACACACACATTTTTGGGTTAGTCACTTAACCAGTACTCACCAGTATTCATTGTTTGGCAACCGACACCAACAGACAAGGGAAACCAGCTAACTAGGAACTGGTATATGAGGTCGACATGGGAGATTGATCTGATGGGTCTACACAGAAACGATCAAAGGCATCGGTCTTGAAGTTTAATGAATTTTTTTTTTCTTAGGCCAACATGTAAATAAATTGTAATATCATTGTAAGTTGACATAAGGAATTTATGTTTTTGTTTGGGAAGGGTATTTAAGTCAGTCCGGTTAGGTTATTTAAGAAGGACATGAAAAGTAATGAAATATAGTGATGAGATATTGTGTGAGAGATCTTGATCGACAGAATGTGAATGTAATATTCTGTAGTCGGTCTTGGATATTGGTTTAGAGGTTTGGGAAGCGAAGAAAGATACCTATAAGGGAGAAGATAGTGAAAACCAGTACAACTTGGGCTTTAATTGAAACTCATCCAGCATAGCAGATGCACTCTCGGAGTTCAGAATTTTGTTTGTAACTCCATATGTGGTGTTTGTAGTCAGTGAGTCTCATTTTGTGATGAG
Source organism: Cryptomeria japonica (assembly GCF_030272615.1). NCBI lineage: Eukaryota > Viridiplantae > Streptophyta > Pinopsida > Cupressales > Cupressaceae > Cryptomeria > Cryptomeria japonica. The sequence goes on from NC_081415.1 coordinate 370,422,894, forward strand.
CAATGTGCTCTAGGCTATTGGCCTTCCTGCATGTGCAGGCCCCTATTCTAATATTTATTCATTTGGCTAGTGGATAGATATTGTGGATCACCACTCCCATCGTGGTTTTTCCTCTTTGAGGTTTTCCATGTACAAATCTTTGTGTTATGGTGTATGCTTTTTTGCTTCATTTCTATTTGTTGTTATATTATTTATGGTTATCGGCTACTGAATTGCATCATTAATAAGGTTAAAATTGATTATACCAGTAGAACACTAATTCACCCCCCCCACCCTTCCCTCAGTATTCTTGGATTCCAACAATTGGTATCAGAGCTTGGTGCCTTGGAGTAAGTCTAACAACTTGAGGAAGATCATGAATCTGGAATCCATGGAGATGAGTCTACAGAAACAACTTTAAGTAGCACTTCAGCACTATGATGCTAAGAGGATGAAGAACTTTAAGTTGCAAGATGAATTGAACTCTGCAAAGGAATTCATTCTTACCCTGTAGGAGAGGTTGTCAGCTGTTCAAGCTAAAATGATGGGACTTTTACAAAATCCAGATGATAAAGAGAAGGATGCCCTTAAGGAACAATGTTAGAAGTTGAGTCAAGAGAATGGTGTGATGAATAACTAAATGCAAGTGATGACTATGAGGATGTCCAATGAGATTGAAGACCGAAAGAAGAATGAAGAAAATCTTGGCAGATCGTTGAAAGACAGAACCGAGGAATGCATTAGGTTGGCACATGAGAATGATGTGTTGACAAATGAGTTGGTGCAATCACAGAACAATGAGAAAGAGTTGCAAAGAATGATGTCAATCCTAAGAAGTGATCTTGATGATGCAAATGAATACAAAGAAAATTTTAGGGTTAGTTTTGCAAAAGGATCAAAGAGACACTAGAGGTTTTGGATTTTAGCATGGAGAAAGCTCTGGTACTACAAATCAGGGGAATCCACTAGACAACTAGAATAGGAAATCACTGGTAAGGGAACCCAATGCACATAAATTTAATGGTAGATACTTTGTTTGTAATAAGTTTGGTCATAGAGAAATTCAATGCAGAAATAGAGTAAATCGGAATAATAATGTTGTTCTCGGTCAGTGTTCAAAGTGTAATAAGTATGGTCATAGGAAAAAATATTATAGAATGAATGGCAAATGTCATGCATGTGGAAAGTTTGGACATATGGATAATCAATGTAGGTCAAAGAATGGTCAAGGACTCAACAAGGCAATTCAAAAAAATAATGTCACTTGCTATGCATGCAACAAAACATGACATTGCCAAATATTGCAAAAGAAAGAACAATTCGGTAGGAAATGATGAGAAAGGAAAACAAAAGGTTTAAGATATCCGGAAAAATCATGAGAAGAAATGGGTTAGGAAATGTAAAGATCAACCAACAAAGACAATCAATCTAGTTACTCAACCGATAGAGCAGAATGTTCCCGCACTAGCAGGAAACTTATCTGGTAACTAAGGCATTAGCCTTAGGGGGAGGAAATTTAATGTTGAATCTTGAATTACCTATGGTAATGGTCTGGAGGCTTGTTTCAAATCTTGGAGAAGACAGTCTGGAGATTCATCGGTGCTAAGATAATGGATTTTGTATCCGATATCATATGCCGACATGCATTAATAGCGATGAGAATTTAGGGTTTTCATAGAATAAAAGGAAAATGTTGGTTCATTTTTTATCAAACAACATTCAGAGAAAAATAGAGCGAGTTCAAGGAAATTCAAGGTGATCAAAAGTATTTTAATAAAATTCTAGTGCATTAACAAGCGAATTTTCAAGAGCTTTCACCGGCGAAGGTTGTGAGGTATTTTATCAGTTTTTTGAGCTATCTTTTGTTTGCAATGGCTTCTGGATCATCTTCTACTCTGGCAAGTGTGGCTACCCCTATTGTTGTCAACATCAAGGATCATCCACACCCTATTTTCAAGCAATGCCCTCAGATTGCAAAGGTCAATGATTTAGTTGGCATATTCTCTAGGGTTCCTGAAGGAGTTTTGTATGTCAAAGAAGTTCATGCATATATTCACTACACTTTGGAGGATTTGGGTTCTACTAAGATCAAGAACATGTATATTGGCACCTTGCTAAACCAGGATGGGTCGATGAAACCGAAATTTCAAATTTTGAAGGATCAGGGTTTTATCGACATTTTGGAGATGCCAGAATTTGAAGATGAATTGATCTGGTATGCACTGAGCCGAGTCCATGGAAAGTTCATATGGCTAGACTGGACACACAAAATCACCAAGGAGGCTATTCGTGCAATCACTGGTTTACCCAGACACGTCCAACCCCTGGAAGGAAGAAGATATCTAATACTGAGGTGGAGAAGTTAACTGGTGCAACATCTGACAACCGGTCAATGAGAATTAGTACTATTAGAGACAAAGTAGTTCAATTTGAAAGCATGATCATCGGTTACAAGGTAACCCAATCAAACCGGTTGAACTCTTTTTCCAACTCATGCATTTACTATGCTCACAAAATGATTAAGGAGAATGAAAGGATAGATCTATGTCAATGGATGTGTGATGAGTTAATTATAAAACTAGGGAAGATTAAGGGTGAGAAAAAGGGCATTTTTTGATATGGCAACCATGTTGTTTGTTTAATTCTTTTGTTTCTGAATGTGTTACCCAAAACCAGTAAGACCCAATGGGCATTTGATATACCAGTAGTAAAATAAATCAAATATGGTATAAGGAATATGGGACAAGATAGGGAGGCCATTCTTTGGGGTTATTTCAAATCATTCCAGAAGGCAATGAAGAAGAGAGAAAGAGTTCCAAAGCATATATTCAACTAAAATTTGTTTTATTGTAAAGAAGGATAAAACATTGATGGAGGCAGTTCAACCTAGGAAGATCTAGATAATATAAATGGGATATGAGGTAGCTGTTGAGATCTTGGACTTGTATTCCAAGACTTATGAATGCACTGGTTGATGAAGCAGAGAAAGGCTTTGGGACTGCAAAGAAAAAAGAAACTGAAGTTGAAATTGGATTCAATAAGAAGAAAAGGGAAGGAAAGATCAAAAAGGTTGGGGAAGCTATACAAAAGATGTCCTTTGAGATAAAGAAGATTATTGGACTAGCTGAAGGGTCATCTCCAACAGTAGTCCAGGCTCCACCAGCAACAACAACCGACAAGGGTGTAGTAAAGAGGAAGAAACCAAAGACCTATATTGCCTCTGTTACATCCACTTCTGATACTGATGTTGTGCCCCCAAAGATTCCCAAAAATTTCATCAAGATACCAAGGAAGAAGGATAAGAAGTAAAGAAGCAGAAAGTGAAGGTTACCCCTCAAACAACACCAAAGAAAATTTTGATGGAGAGGAAGCCCACAGAGAAGAGGAAACCAGTTAAGGAGTCTACTTCTACTATCGGCAAGAAGGAGAAATCAGATGTAGATATATCTCTCAAATCCAGTAAGAGTATTGAAGTCATTCCTCCTCTTTCAATTGCTGAGCTGATTGATCAAATAATTAAAGAGAATTTTGAGTAATATACAACATTACTATGTACATATGGATGGTAAGGAGCAAATGGAGATAGAGGAATCAATTTTGTTATACTTAGACATATATAAGAAATCACTTTTAGATATTGAAAAATAGATACCGACAGACTTGTATAGTAAACTAGATGCTAGAAGGTTATCTATGGTTGAAGAGAATAGACACATAAAGGTATAGGAATTGTTAACTATTTGTGGTGCTATAATTGATGAAGAGATGTAGCAGTGTTTAGAGTTTGGAAATAAAACAATTATCTAGACCAAACACCGATATGTGAGTCTCATGGTAGGTAGAGTAAATGAGATAATTAAGGAGACTCATGAGGCTTTGGTAAAATTCTTTGTAGATAAACCTATACTCTTTACTTCACCGAAAGCCCCTCAAAAATATAACACTCTAGACATCCCAGTAGATGATAAGGGGAAAGGTATATTGGGAATGGATACACCGGTTTTGGATCATAAAATATCAGAGGACATTCCTCTAGTAGAACCACTTGTACCTAATATAGAGATATCAGTAGATAACATTGAAATAGTATAGCATAAGCAGGATACACCGGAATAGAACATTCCAAATATAGAGGTTATTGATGTGGATACAAAAAATAAGTAGGTTGAGGATATTGAACCTCTGACACTAAATGTACATACTCAAGAGGTTAAGGTTGAAAATGTTACAGCACCAAGTGGTGAAGCCACTGGTGCAAGTCAAGAGGTCGAATCCTCCAGGAAGATTTTGGATAGTCATTAATTGTTGGAACTTGACTCATCTAATCAAGTTGATTTTATACAAAATAATATTGAGCAGTTGAGTAGTTTTGAATTGGTGTATGTTACAACTCAAAAGTTAAGGAAGGAAGGGACTGGAGACAAGCAGGTTATTGAGCAGGCCATTTTGGGTTTGTAGTAGCTTGTACCAAAATGTAAGGTAGATCAGATTGGAAGCCCATCCAAAAATCTGAAAGGTTTGATAGAGCATATTGTTAGATAGTTCAGATAACCAAAAGACAATTGAGAGGGGGGGGAGTGAATTAGTTGTCACAGATTACATGAACCATTAGCAATTTAAACTTTAATACTGGAACCCAAAACAATAATACCAGAATAGCAGTTAAACTAATTAAGCACAAACAATAATCATAGAATAAAATCCATCCACATAACACCAAGATTTGTACGTGGAAAGTCCAGTAAAGGGAAAAACCACGGTGGGAAGCCTACCCATAGTTTGATAATACTTATGTAGTAAGTATGTGAATTACAATGAAAGGGCATGCACTTGCAGGAAGGCCAATAGCCTAGAGCGCACTGCTCATCATAAAAGGATCCTAACTAACTACATACAAATCCAGACTACAATCCAGAGAAGTGTTGAACTGCAAAAGATAGCATCTCCTATGCCTGAGTATAGTTCTGGTTAAGCTCAATACCGAAGGACTAAATCCTCTTACATAAACCCAATTTGATCTACAATTATCAACCAAATCCTCTGCCTGAATGATATTACATTATTCACACATTACATTCCTTAACCATGACCTCTTACATTAACCATGATGATCTACAGTAAGAACTTGCATCTATATATACAAACCCTTGACCATAAACAATCAAGTCAGCAACTAGATAATAAATCGATTACATAATTACAAACCATCTCGGCCTTAGACAAAAAAAATAATATCAACACATAAGACATCTCAAAAATACATCAATAGGTCCTATCCACACGTTACATTAAAGTCGGTCCATAACCTAGATCAACCGAGACCAAGTATAGGTCAACACACTTCAGCAATGATCTCCTACTACAAAGTCTCAAACATGATCACCAACAACATCCTTTAACTCCATCAGAAGCTACACCAACACCACTTATGCAATTCATCAAAGATCTTCATCAAAAGCTCTGTTGGTGAAATCCTCATCGGAACCAAAAACCAAGCTTCTAAGAAAGCATGATAGCATTTGATCTCCAGACCAAAACCAACTGACCAAATATGAGTATAATTATAATGAACAAGCCAACTCCATCATCAAACTATACCAGAGCCTACTGGATCATGTTGGATCCAAGTTAACCAAAAACCACTCAACCTACCACGACCAGAAGGGTGACGGTAAAGCATCAAAACAACTAGTGTTGGCATCAATGACAAAACATAAATGCAACACATAATAAATTCCACCAAATTGCCAACACATATTTCCAAAGAGTTGAACACTCTTCAACAGGTATCAAAATGACAGTTGATTGAGTGGTATAATGCAACTCGGAAGGTCACTTGTGACAACATGATTTCATCTGATAAGGCTAAGTTGATAGATGAGATATAAATATTGATGTGGCTCTAATTAAGTGTAGCAATATATAGGTCTTGTACTAACACCAACAAACTAACAGTGGAGCTTGAGGTGAAATTGAAGGCGACAAAGGCTTGGTTAGAACATTTGGCTAACATTTTTGATGATACTCAGACACTGACCAATACCATTGATGGTCAGATTTTGATAACAGAGTCTAAGATTTCTGCATTAGAGAAGGACATGGATAGGCTAATCTAGCATGCAAGGGAATTAAGAGGTTTGGTGAGTCCTCGATTGAACACTCTATTACCTCACAAGAGGGAAAGCATAGAGTTAATGGATAAACCTACTCCGACAGACCTATCAGAAGAAGAGATTCATGCATATATTCTTAATGGTTTTGTATCCACTTTGAGAACATTGAAGATGGGTTGGGATGCATACTTAGGAATTTTGAAGAATGCTTACCGAGATATTTTCAAGTTCATCTAGGTCTTGTAATCACAGTTTTTCTCTCATTCTTTCATTCATTTGCCTTGGCTTTGTCATTGATGTCAAAGGGGGAGAGGTTGATGTGAAAAATGATTGGGACATAAGAAGTAATGTATAGCTCGGGGGGAGTAGTCTTCCAACTATTTTTGAGATCAGTTTTGGAGTTTTTGGCAGGGAACCGAAACAACACTTCAGCGATCCATTTTTCACATGAGTGTTGCCATCAATGCCAAAGGGGGAGATTGCTGGTAATTGACACTCATCTGGATTAGTTGTTTTTTCATTGATGGCAACACACACCATTTTGGGTTGGTCACTTAATCGGTACTCACCAGTATTAATTGTTTGGCAACCGACACTGACAGACAAAGGAAACCAGCTAAATAGGCACCGGTATATGAGGCCGACATGGGAGATTGATTTGATAGGTCTACATGACAATGATCAAAGGCATCAGTCTTGAAGTTTAATGAATTTATTTTTTCTTAGGCTGACATGTAAATAAATTATAATATCATTGTCAGCCGACATAACACATTTATGTTTGTGTTTGGGAAGGGTATTTATGTCAGTCCCATTAGGTTATTTTAGAAGGACATGAAATGTAATGAAATATAGTGATGTGATATTGTGTGAGTGATCTTGATCGCCAGAATGCGAATGTAATATTTTGTAGTCAGTCTTGGATATTGGTTTAGAGGTTTGGGAAGCAAAGCATGATACCAATAAGGGAGGACACACTGAAAATCAATACAAATTGTGCTTTAACCGGAACTCATCCAACATAGCAGATGCACTCTTAGAGTTCAGAATTTTGTTTGTAACTCCATATATGGTGTTTGTAGTCAGTGAGGCTCCTTTTGTGATGAGCAGTGTGCTCTAGGTTGTTGGCCTACTTTCATGTGCAGGCCCCTATTGTAATATTTATTCATTTGGCCAGTGGATAGATATTGTGGGTCAGCAATCCCGCCGTGGTTTTTCCTCTATGAGGTTTTCCACGTACAAATCTCTATGTTATGGTGTGTGCTCTTGTGGTTGCTTCATTTCTATTTATTGTTATATACTTTTATGGTTACTGATTATTGAATTGCATTGTTAATAAGGTTAAAATTGATTATACCAGTAGAACACTGATTCACCCCCCCTCTCAGTGTTCTTGGATTCCAATAGTAATTGGGGTATCAATGTTATGTGAGAAGTTAGCAATAAATTGCTTAGCTAGTTCACCCCATGATGTGATCGTTGATGGGAGATGTGAAAACCAGTCCAAGGTAGAACCTCCAAGACTTTTTGGAAACAATCTCATTAGATAAGTGTCTTCAGTTGCAACCTCTATACATGTAGTGAAAAATTATCTATGTGATCTCTAGTATAACCTTTCCCTCGGTATCCATCAAATTTCGATGTTTCAAAATGTGGAGGGAATGAAGGCATGTATATTGTATGATCAAAGGGATAAGGATGCAAGTCCTGCATCGTATAGCTCTTTTTGTCATTACTAGTTTGCATGGTTGTCATCTATTGTTGTAGATTATGTATTTGTTGGGTTAAAATTTTTGTTTGAGTCAGTGGTACACTTTGCGCATGTATATTTCCCACAAAAGGATTTGTGGGACTATAAATAGGAGTTTGTTGGAATGTACCATAGCTATAATTCTGTGTGTTGTGGGTTTTGCTGGGTACTATGAAATAAGCGAATTATGAACCCATGTTTGATTGGGTTTTACTAATTATATTAGCAGAACCTGGATTTATGTTCTAATGACTGTATGTAGAACCTATTGAGTAGGAAACTGGAGGTTGAGTCACACTTGTTGTATGAGAAATATGCGAGGCTTGTGTTTGACTTGGTGTCGAAACAATTGAAATTACTAGTGTAGTTTGAGAGGCTATGATAGCCCGTGTTTGTGCGCTAACATTCATTATTAAGGACAATGCACTCGCTTGAGAACTTGTGTTAGACACCAAATTTGCTTGGGTTGACGATGCTGGTGCATTTTGGGAGGAACTTGAAGTCATTGCTTGTGTTTGTGTTACATTTGGTAGTTGAATGCTATTTTGACCTAAAGTAATCCCTAGTGGTAAGATCGTTGTGACATCAAAACCTTGAGGTAACTTGGCACCATTTTGTAATAACAAAGAAAGATATCTATCCATGTTATTGTTTATAAGAGCGTTTAGAATCATAAGGACATGTGGGTCCTATTGAGCTGACTCAATTTCCTCATGTGTTAAGTTTTGTTTTAGCTTGTGTATTGTCGGCATGACATACGGATTTGACTGTTGAGAATTATGACTGCCTGACAAATCCATATTCCAAGTAGGGATAATTGATGAGTCATTGTTTGGGTCCATTTTACTCTTTGACTTTTATGACCTTGTGATGGGCATTTAAGAATTCTATATGAGGACACTTTAGGACCTAACTAAAGATGATGAAAGACCTTGATTAGGAATGCAAGCCTCCAGACCAAAAAGTGAGGTATGCAACACTAGACCTAACTCTCTACTGGGGATTTGGATGTAGAACTTGTTGAGTACTTTGAGATTTTTACAACACAAGTTTTTCAAGTTCTTGTCTAAGAAGTTCTACAACAATTTCTCTATCAATTCTATGAGCAATTTATACTCTCTATCTAGCTCAAACTCGACCCCTATGTACTAAGGTACACTTGTCTTTAATTGCCAAACCAAGTTATCTAAGATGTCAATGATTTCTCATTGACCGTCATTTGACACTAGATTAGGTTGCTTGAAGAGAATCAAATCATCACCTAGTAGATCCATTAGGAAACATGCTATGACTTTCTAGGATGATTATGCAAATGATGACGGACTAAGACAAATGTATATGAGGTCTAAACAAGGACTAATATGAAGATTATTACGACACTAAAATGAACTAGGAGGTTAATGGGACACAAATAAGGACTTATGTGAAGATTACGATGATGTAAATTATAATGAGGATGATAATGAGGACTATGCAAGGACTTATGAAAACCCTAGGGATGTAATGAGGACTATGTAAGGACTTATGCAAATTCTAAAGACGTAAAATGAGGACTATAATGAGGATGATAATGAGGACTATGTAAGGACTTATGCAAATTCTAAGGACATAAAAACACCTATGGTCACAAGTATGTAAAATTTTGGACTTTGTTGGATTGTCAAGTGTTTCAAGGTTGACTTTCTTTTAAATAAATTTGTTTGTAGAACAAGTCTATTTTTTTAATTCTGAGAACATTGTGTGAAGATAAGTATAGTTGAATGAATTATGTTCTGAGAAACTCTGAGAATTTAGAGATATGCAAGGTAGTGCCTAAAATAGCCCGAATACTGACTCAATACTAATTTAGCACATCGATACACATAAAAACACAGAAGACAATCTTAGGTTGGAAAGTGGAAACTATTTAATGGCCCCCCCGCAACAAAATACCAAAACAAGAAGAACATAAAGAGAGTCTGGTAGCATTGGCTCCACTCCACGACACACACTTCTCGGGCATGCCAATCTCTCTTACCCCAAAGATCTGAAGATCTTATCATTAAGGATTTTTTGTCTCATCATGCAAGGTACATGGAGGGTATCTATGGGGTACAATCCACACATATGAAACCAATAAACATTAGATTTGGGATACTAAGTTGGTTCTTATTGTAAGTTTTGAGGGATCCCAATCCAATGACAGATTCTTAGAGAAAACCACTTAAGGCTTTAGTTAAGCTTATCGATGCAGGGAAGGCCCCCAAATACGTCTAATTCACTCAACACTCTAGCTGCCTAACCGGTTTGTTTATATAGCAGCTCGAAAAACCCACTTGAGAGTACACTAGGAGATATGATATCCCCAATGCATCCCAATTTGAAGTACCTCTATGGTGTGATGAAATCCCCAGTCAAAGATACTCCTCACTACTAAAAAATAAAAATTGAGTGTCGTTAACACTTTTCTTGCACCCAGGTCCATGAAAGTCAGGGGAGAGGATACTGTGTGTTAACAATAGGGCCACTCCAAACAAAGAGCAAGTGCTCAAGATTCATTCCTTAAGACATAACAATCTGTGATTATTCTATTCATAAGACTGATTCACGTTCATTTTATAGCCCAACCTAAGGTGTGAGATAGACATGTGCATGCCTATTTTAAACACCAGAGTGAAGTGTGAGATCATGCATTTCAATTTTAATCCCAAGATCAATTTTAAGCACCAAGTTGAAGTGTGGAAGCATGCATGTCAATTTTAACCAAATTTGTTTTAAGCACCAAGCTGAAGTGTGAAAGCATGCATGTCAATTTTAACCAAATTTGTTTTAAGCACCAAGCTGAAGTGTGAAAGCATGCATGTCAATTTTAACCAAATTTGTTTTAAGCACCAAGTTGAAGTGTGAAAGCATGCATGTTAATTTTAACTAGATTTGTTGTAAGCACCAAGATCAGGTGTGTAAGCATGCATGTAAATTTTAACCAGATTTATTTTAAGCACCAAGTTGAAGTGTGAAAGAATGCATGCCAATTTTAAACCCAAAATCCAAAAGTGATTTTAACCCTAAAGGGTCTTGCAATCAAATTGTTAGTGGTTTCCAAAATAATCTAGCATGATCAAGCCTTCTCTGTAATTTTGCCACACACTGCAAATAGGGAATCAGTGACCAAAAAACACACAGAAAAACTACAAAAAAGAAAGCCAAACTACCTATTAAACGAATGTGTGACCCTAACAGAGTGAATGCGTAATAACATCTAGGAGATTGCATAATGGTGACTAAACTAATATGTAAATCTAACAAAGTGAATGCATGAAGGTGACAGGGTGAATGCGTGACAGAAAAACATACAATTAATAAACCCTATCAAAAAAGCATAAATTTTCCCAGAAACCTGCAAAAAGGCCCCCAAATACGTCTAATTCACTCAACACTCTAGCTGCCTAACCGGTTTGTTTATATAGCAGCTCGAAAAACCCACTTGAGAGTACACTAGGAGATATGATATCCCCAATGCATCCCAATTTGAAGTACCTCTATGGTGTGATGAAATCCCCAGTCAAAGATACTCCTCACTACTAAAAAATAAAAATTGAGTGTCGTTAACACTTTTCTTGCACCCAGGTCCATGAAAGTCAGGGGAGAGGATACTGTGTGTTAACAATAGGGCCACTCCAAACAAAGAGCAAGTGCTCAAGATTCATTCCTTAAGACATAACAATCTGTGATTATTCTATTCATAAGACTGATTCACGTTCATTTTATAGCCCAACCTAAGGTGTGAGATAGACATGTGCATGCCTATTTTAAACACCAGAGTGAAGTGTGAGATCATGCATTTCAATTTTAATCCCAAGATCAATTTTAAGCACCAAGTTGAAGTGTGGAAGCATGCATGTCAATTTTAACCAAATTTGTTTTAAGCACCAAGCTGAAGTGTGAAAGCATGCATGTCAATTTTAACCAAATTTGTTTTAAGCACCAAGTTGAAGTGTGAAAGCATGCATGTTAATTTTAACTAGATTTGTTGTAAGCACCAAGATCAGGTGTGTAAGCATGCATGTAAATTTTAACCAGATTTATTTTAAGCACCAAGTTGAAGTGTGAAAGAATGCATGCCAATTTTAAACCCAAAATCCAAAAGTGATTTTAACCCTAAAGGGTCTTGCAATCAAATTGTTAGTGGTTTCCAAAATAATCTAGCATGATCAAGCCTTCTCTGTAATTTTGCCACACACTGCAAATAGGGAATCAGTGACCAAAAAACACACAGAAAAACTACAAAAAAGAAAGCCAAACTACCTATTAAACGAATGTGTGACCCTAACAGAGTGAATGCGTAATAACATCTAGGAGATTGCATAATGGTGACTAAACTAATATGTAAATCTAACAAAGTGAATGCATGAAGGTGACAGGGTGAATGCGTGACAGAAAAACATACAATTAATAAACCCTATCAAAAAAGCATAAATTTTCCCAGAAACCTGCAAAAACATCAATCAACCTATATCAACAGAATATCTAAAATATCAAGGAAGTTCCCTGAATAGTAGGATATTTGCGTATGTAACCGAGAAAAATCAACCGATAGCGATAACAAGTAGCTTTGTAGATTTGATCATTTTCTTGTAGCTCAACTTTTAGCGCTCTATGAAACTCTTTCTGCAGTCTTCTTTTCACTGTTCTTTCTCTAGAACCTGAAATCCTAAATTTCACCTTTGTAGTGATTAGATACCATATACGTAAAGCATCATACATAGATAAAAGCTTCAGATTTGTAGAATTGAATGACAAATTGGATAGAACAGAGAATTGCAACTTCGAATAACACAATGAACAAAACCCCTAAATTTTAACTACGAATGCATAATCTTATCTAGGTGAATGTGTTGAGTTGCCAGCACAAATGTGTGACCCTGATAGGTCAAATGTGTAATTTTGTCTATACAATTGCATGATTTTGTTTGCACGATTGCGTGATTTTTGATTCCGCTTTTGAAATCCGTACAAAACCGGCAAAAAATTTGAAAATTCGTACGATCTACAAAAATCACATAGAAAACATAGAGCATTAATTAGTTGTTATTCACATCGCGTTCACCACACTAACTCATTTGGGTGCATTTTTCAATGAAGATTTTCGACAAACTATGGGATTTCTTTTACTTTGTCGGATTTTACAATGTAATTTATGTCAAATTTCCTTTTTTTTTTTAAACTTTGCCGGCGTTCGTCAGAATTCCGATGAAAATGGTGTTCGTTGGAAGTCCTCATCAAACACTAGTACATTTGGAGCAGTTTTTCGACAAGCTATGGGATTTCTTTTGCTTTGTCTGATTAATTTTTAGTTTTTTTAAATTACCCCGTGTTCGTCGGAATTCCGATGTGTTAAAATTTCATGGATTTTACATGTTGATTGACATATGTTGGTCTGATGATTTTTAGAGCCTCTTGATTTCTTCTTACTCATTAGGATAACATAAGCCAATGACCTCTCTTCCTGCTGATCGGTGCGAGTTATCCCACAAGTCTCATCGGGCATCGGGATAACTTAAAATGTGTTCAGGCGATGAGCATAATTTCCCTGATGTATTTTCCCTTGGCATAGCTCCTCCCAATATATTATGTCTCCTCAGCATAAGCTTTGACCCTTTATCACCGTAACCTTTACCAATGTGTTTTACTTTTGCCAGTGTCCATCGAGATAAGTCTAACTGATAGCATCATCAACTATCGACGATACAAGATTTCTCCATTGTCGCTAGTGTGTGTTCTGTCGATAGACTTCATCGGTGTATTCTATCCCGATCACATGCTTCTACTTGTGTGTTACTATCAAGTTGACTTTTGCCGATAGTGCAAATTTTGTATTTCACGTCAAAATTCTAATGAACACGTGGTATTTAAAAAAAAAAGGTGATTACGTGCCATCATTATATGCAAGCTCAGGGTGCAAAAATTGGGAGGAAGTGGGCACAATTGTTGCAGATAGATGTTGGGCAACAACTGTACAAGAGGTTGGTCCTTTCGTTCTTGTCATTAAGATTTTTTTGAAAGTTCCTTTTCTTTCCTTGCATTATCTTGTTCACTTTGTTTAATGGTATCCACTTTGGCAAAATATGGATCATCAACCTCCTTAACCTCTCCATTCTATGGCTTCTAGTTATAAAGACAAGTCGCTTCATAGCTTCTAGAGGGGTCAACAATTCTCTGCAACTGTAAACCCTTCTAGCCCTTTGTATAAAAGAAACTTTTCTAGGTCCAAGGCCAGCTACAAATTGAAAAGGAGAAAACATCCATTCATGTGATGCTGCTAGGTTTATGTCAACACCAACTTGGTTGGTTACTGTAACCATTACGTGTTTGACAACTTCATACTTGTCATCTAACCTAAGGAAATATTCCATTGAATGAAGCTTCAATGATATTATCTCTTTGCTAGGACCACATAATGTTGCAACCATGGCCAATGGATTCTGAAGATACCAACCAAGAGCAGCAACATGCCTCACAGTCCCTACTATAGATGTTCTTCTCCCAGAAGGATTGGTTGATCTATTTTTAATATTTTAAAATTATCATCTATCCATCAAGAGATCCTTACTAAAGTGTTAAAAGATGCACACGTGCCTACTAATATTCATCCTACCCAATTCCAAGCACCTATTCAATAGCTTCATACTTGGGAGAAGCAGGCACAATTGCTGCAGATAGATGCTCGACATAAACTGTACAAGAGGTTGGTCCTTTTGTTCTTGTCATCAAATTTTTTTTGCAAGTTCCTTTTCTTTCCTTGCATTATCTTGTTCACTTTGTTTAATGGTATCCTCTTTGGAAAAAGATGTATCATCAACCTCCTTGACCTCTCCATTCCATGACTTCCAGTTATACAGACAGGTCACTTCATAGCTTCTAAAGGGGTCAACAATTATCTGCGACTATAAACCCTTCCATCCCTCAAAATTGTTGGGATCCAAAAACACTGAGAGGGGGGGGGGGTCAATCAATGTTTTGCCGTAATGAATAGTTTTTAACTTTCTAAACCATGCATATATATACTGATAAACAAATAAGCATATAACAAGAAGAAAATAAACCATGCATATGAATGAACACCATAACACATAAAGTTTATACATGGAAAACCTCAATGAGGAAAAACCACAGTGGGATTTGTGACCCACAATATCAGTTCACTAGCCATATGAAATGATATTACATATAATAGGGGCCTGCACTTGCAGGAAGGCACACTGCCTAGAGCATACTACTCATCACTAAAGAGCCTCACTGACTACAAGCTTTCTACCAAAGTAAATTACTGAAAATGAACTCAAGAATGCATCTACTATGCCGAATAGAGTTCCGGTTCTAGTTCTGCTCTGTACCGGTTCATAAACTCTGAATTGCTACCGGTATCACTTCTCCTCCAAGAATGCTTTCCAATCCATCTACAGATCATTGTATGATATAGCATTCATATACAAAATTATCTCCATACATATATTTCACATCATACAATTCTTCTATATTCCCCTATATCCATACATATCATATATCTTGCTTTCTTACAAAAATAACCTAGCAAATTGACCTATATACCTATTACAAATGATATGCCTTATGTCGGCTTACAATACATTTAGAAAAATCTGGGCCTTGACAATAATAATTACAAAATGATTTAAGTAAATCCTCCTTGATGTTGGCTTCCAAAGAAGTGTTGATGTTAGTGTCGGTGTCGGTGTAGCCCTGAATGCTCCAAAGCTGGTATCTACCAATATATGCTTCCTAGTGCCGATTTATGACTTCCATCATATCTTGTTGCCATCAATGACAACAAAATGAATCCAATGAGTGTCAATTGCCAAAAATCTCCCCCTTTGGCACTGATGGCAACACTCGTGAAAAATGGATTCCCTGCCAATATGCTCCCCCTGAGCAATACATTCCATCTGAAATGTGTTTTTCTCATATTTTTCACATATGAACATACTCCCCCTTTGACATTAATGCCAAAGACCAGTGAAAGAATTGAAATAATAAAAGAATATTGTTAGTTTCACTGGAGCTTTGCCATCTTCAGGATTTCTAGGTATGCCTTTTGCAATAATTGAAGATATGTATCCCAACCGGATTTGAAGGTATCAAAAATAGATGCAAGTCCACTTGGTAAGTGGGCAAGTGTTCATTTCTCTTGGATATCTATTGGTGTGGGTTTAGCTATCATATCCATGCATTCTTTCTTGTGAATACCCAATGAATCTAGTCTAGGACTTACCAATCCTCTTAGATTTCTTGCTCTTCTCATGATTTTGTCTCTCTCCTTTAAAAGAAAAAATTTGGTTCTCCAAGGATAAAATTTGTCCATCAACATATTTTTTTGGCCCATTTTGTCGTTGCATCAAAAGATTGATCTGTCAACACCCAGTACAAACTATAGAGATATGGATCGCATGTTAGGCGGTTAGTCCCTTGTCACAAATCCCGAGGGGAGCACTGACCATTTTGCCAACAGTGGTTAGTCTAGTCAATTCATAAAAAGAGTTAGTAATTTTATCCATCTTATCATATAACTCCTTAAATCTGCTATCTACATTAGCTATAAGACTTTCTATGTTGCTGTAAAATTGTCCAAAGCCTGTTGGTTTGCTATCTGCCTCAGAGATTGAAAATTGTTGGATATGTACTATGTTAGAGTCTTGAGCTTACCGGAAGGGTTTGGTCCATCTTCAATCTGACAGTCAGGTAATAATCTGTGCAATATAGAGACCAATTGATCAATTAATCCTTTATCCACAGTACCTTCCTTCAGTAATTTCTGAGTAGCCACCATCATTAATTCAGTTAGACTCAACTCAGAGACTGATTTCTTCTCAACTTGAGAAGTGTCAATTTCCAAAACCTTTGCTGGGGAATCAATTTTATCTACTAGTATGGATTCAATGGTTACCTTGTCCATCTTAACCTCTATTGCACTGGTGGCTTCACCACTTGGTGCAGTGTTGGTTACTGTCAATGGGGTATTATCCACAATATTTCCAGTTTCCTATACATTGCCTTGCTAAAAAATGTTCTGTGTCGGTACAGACTGTACACTTTCCTTAGCTGAGTTTGATTATCTATAGTTACTATTGGTGGTGTCAAAACTGGAGTTGAACTGCCCAAAATACCTTTCCCTTTTGATTTGTCAAGAATGGTGGAAGATGTTGCCCTTGCAAATTCTTCTTGAGATGTGAGAAAGTTTGGGTTTTTCGGAAAGAATTTTTTCCATCCCTTACTTGTCTCATTTACCACCTCATTTACTCTTGCCATCATAAGACTTTCTATCGGGATTTACTACTAAAGATAGTCCTATTTGTAGTATCAATACACCTTTTCAATTCCACATTATTTACAGTACCACACAATTCCAAAAGTGCAACTTCTTTGATTTCCCTATCCCTCTTGACAGTGTCAAGTCTCCTAGCTTCAAGTTTATTATACAAGGCTAAAGGTATCTCCTTCAAAATTTCAATTAAGGCTTTCTTATAGATGTCCAAATATAAAAAAATAGCCTCTTCTAATTCACTTTTCTCATTCTCTTCTAAATCTTCATAATACTTAGATACATTTTTTAACATTTCATCTTTTGTAATTTCATCAACAAGTTCAACACAGGTCATTGTGGTCTTACTGATTCTAGTATCATCGCCCTTCTGCTTTTTGCTTGTGGTTGCTAGTGTGACTAGTTTTCTCTTTTGTATAGGCTTTATTGCCAGTGGTAGAGGTGCAGTAGGCTTAGTTACCTTTCTGACAAGTCTCCTCCTAGGTTCTGCCTTCTTCTTCTCTACCGGTGGTTTTACCACATTCTTCCTTTGTACCCTTCTGAAAGCCAGAGGTTCATTATCCTTAGGATCAGAGTCAGAAGTGATAGGGGAATGTGAACTTGTGGCTTCTTCACTTTTGTAGTACCAACCTTTGCCGGTTTAGCAGCCTGTTTAGATGTAGAGCCCAGCTGAGTGTCTATCTTATAAAGCACATCTTGTACATATGCAGACATCTTTTCTATTTTATTTTCTCTTCTGTTCTTGTTAAAGCTGGTTTTCACTTTAAGAGCCTTCTCTCTTTCTGTACCAAAATGTTTTGTTTTACCATCTAATGGGGCATCTAACAACATCTTTGCATAGAGTTCAAAAATTCTATCATCTACCTCATATCCAAGCTTAGTAATCCATATTTGCCTCGGTTCAACTGCTTCCATAAGAGTTTCATCAGTGTTTTACCATGAAACAGATATCAGTGGAATAAATCTCCATGATGTTCTTTGAAATTCTCTCCCTTTTCTTCATGTTTTCTTGAAAAGTCTTAAAATACCCCCAAAGCTTCTCATCTTTGTCGGTACCTAGACCGGTGATAGCTTCCTTGATCTACATATCTATCGGTATGTCATGAGCCCAATGCTTCTTCCCTATACTGGGTAGCTCATTTAGGAAGTAAAGCATTAAACAAACAATCAAATTTCCATATCAAAAGGTGCCTTTCTTGATTCCTTTGATCTTTCCAAGGTCTAACATCAACTCACTCCTCATCCAATCACATAAATCATACTTCACATTATTCCTTAGCATCTGATATGTGGCATGAATGCATGAACTAGCAACATAATTCAATCTGTTGGATTGAGTTACCTTGTAACCTATGATCATGCTTGCAAACTTTATATCCATGTCAGTGATTGGGCTTATCCTCATTGATTTGTTGTTAAGTGTAGCACCAATGAGTTTTTTGACCTCTATGTTGGAAATTTTATTGTCAAGTTCTTATCTGACCTAGGGTAAGCTGGTGACAGCCTGAATTGCCTCCTTCGTGATCATGTAAGGCCTATCTAGCCAAATAAATTCATTGTGAACCCTGCTCAGAACGTATCTGATCACCTTATCCTTGAATTCTGGTATGTACAAAATACTGGTTAACCCTAGATCCTCAATTGCTTCAAATTCCAGTTTGATGGTTCTGGAGTCTCCCAATATCATGGATTGATACATGATTTTGATGTCTTCAGTGCCCAAGTCCTCAAGGTTGCAGTGAATGTATGCCCTCACATCTTCAACATACATTATTTTGTTAGGAACCCTAGAAAATGCTCCTACAGAGTCTTCCTTTTTAGAAATTTTGGGAACCTCCTTAAAGACTAGCCTCAGCCTATCCTTGACTTTGACAATGGTGGGATTTGCAATAAAAGTAGGTGTTGAAGATCCAGATGCCTTGTCAAGAAATACCTGACAGTGAATGTCGGTGGAATATTGATAATTGCTTGAAATCTTTTCACAATACTTCTACTCGCTCTTGATTCTCCTTATCTTCGCTATGAATGCTTGAATACTTGGTGAGTGAAAATGAATTTACTTACCCTCTTTTATCAGTGAATAAAATCCTAATTTTTGTAATAAATGCTTCACCAACAACCCTACAGATGTCAGTTTCATAGTTATGTGTCGGGTGACCCTTTATCGATAATGAACATAATTCTCCAAATCTCTCTCCAAATCTCATTAGATCTCTTATCGGGTAATATGCAAAATTTAGCAATGACTTTGCCAACCCCTAAGGCTTATGCCTCAATTACCGGTGGAATTTCTTGCCGGTGGAGAGATACTTTATTCTACCGATGGAGTTACTGGTATAGATCCATCTCCACTTGGTTCTTCATATTTTCTAACCCATCTCTTGGTGTGATCTTGTTTTATTTCATCTACCTTTTGCTTTCCTTTCTCATTATTAACTGGTTGAGTCTTGCTTCTGCAATACTTAGCAATATGACCTATTTTGTTGCATGCATAACATGTAATATTGTTCTTTTGAATTTCTTTGACATATCTGGTATCATTTCTTGACCTACAATGATTAACAAAGTGTCCAAACTTTCCACATGCATGACATTTAACATTCATTTTGCAATCTTCTAATCTATGACCATATTTCTTGCAGTTTGTGCATTGACCAGGAATAGAATTGTAGTTTTGATTTACCTTATTTCTATATTGTTTAGCCATATGTCCAAAATTATTGCAAACAAAACATCTACCATTGAATTTATAAGCATTAGATTTCCTTACCGATTTCCTCTATTCTGATGAGTTCTGCATACCGGTTGTCTGATCTTCATTTGTAGTACTAGAGCTTTCACCTTGTACAAATCCAAGTCCTTTAGAATCATCAATCTGTCTTTGTCTTTTCAATAAGTCATCCAATTGTAAAATACTGATCCTAAACTTATCTTTATACCCACTTGCAGTAGTCAGATCATCTCTCAAAGTGATTACTTGTCTTTCAAGTTCTTGTTCATTGTTCCGACAGTGTGCCAAATAAGTTCTCAATAGATTATTTTCATGAGTCAATCTTCCACATTCATCAAATTTGTTCTTTAGAGATATAACCAGATTATCTTCCTTCTTCTTTCTATCCTCAATATATTTTGATAACCTCATGGTCAAATCTTGCATTTCATTCTTCATAAGCATGTTTGCTTGACTTATTTTCTGACATTGTTCCTTAAGAACATTTTTCTCCTCATCATCTGGTTGTTGCAAAAGTTTTTTCTCTTGGCTTGAGCAGATGATAACCTTTCTTCTAGGATAAGAATGAATTCATTTGTAGAATTCAATTCCTCTTGCAATTTCAAGTTCTTCATCCTTTCAACATCATAATCCTCAAGAGCCATCTCAAGTTGCTTCTCCATAGCCATGTTCAAAGATTCTGGTTTTAGGATCTTCCTCAAGCTGTTAAACTTCTTCTGAGGTACCAAGCTCTGATAGCAATTGTTGGGCTCCAAGAACACTGAGAGGGGGGTGAATCAGTGTTCTGCCAGAATGAACAATTTTTAACTTTCTACACCATGCATATATATATATATATATATATATATATATATATATATATATATATATATATATATATATATATATATATATATATATATATATATATATATATATATATATACCGGTAAACAAATAAGCATATAACAAGAAGAAAATAAACCATCCACATAAATGAACACCATAACACATAAAGTTTATATGTGGAAAAACTCAATGAGGAAAATCCATGGTGGGATTTGTGACCCACAATATCAGTTCACTGACCATATTAAAAGATATTACATATAATAGGGACCTGCACTTGCAGGAAGGCACACTGCCTAGAGCATACTGCTCATCACTAAAGAGCCTCACTGACTACAAGCTTTCTAACAAAGTAAATTACTAAAAATGAACTCAAGAATGCATCTGCTATGCCAAATAGAGTTTTGGTTCTGGTTCTTCTCTGTACTGGTTCATAAACTCTAAACTACTACCAGTATCACTTCTCCTCCAAGAATGCTTTCCAAGCTATCTACAGATCATTGTATGATATAGCATTCACATACAAAATAATCTCCATACATATATTTCACATCATACAATTCTGCTATATTCTCCTATATCCATGCATATCATATATCTTGCTTTCTTACAAAAATAACCTAGCAGACTGACCTATATACCTATTATAAATGATATGCCTTATGTCTGCTTACAATACATTTACAAAAATTTCAGCCTTGACAATAATAATTACAAAATGATTTAAGTAAATCCTCCTTGATGTCGACTTCCAAAGAAGTGTTGATGTTGGTGTCGATGTCGGTGTAGCCCTGAATGCTCCAAAGCTAGTATCTACCGGTATATGCTTCCTAGTACTGGTTTATGACTTCCATCATATCTTGTTTCCATCAATGACAACAAAATGAATCCAATGAGTTTCAATTTCCAACAAAAATATCCCTTTGTACGAAAGCAACTTTTCTAGGTCCAAGGCCAACTATAAATTGCAGAGGAAAAAATATCCATTCATGTTATGCTGCTAGGTTTATGTCAACACCAACTTGGTTGGTTACTGTAACCATTACCTATTCAACAACTTCATACTTGTCATCTGGACTAAGGAAATGTTCCAATAAATGAAGCTTCAATGATAATATCTCTTTTCCAAGACCACATAATGTTGCAACCATGGCCAATTGATTTAGAAGATATCGACCAAGAGCCACAACACGCCTCACAATCCCTCTTGTAGAAGTTCTTCTCCCAGAAGGATTGATTGATCTATTTTTGATATTTTAAAATTGTCATCTATCCATCAAGATATCCTTACTAAAGTTTTAAAATATTCCCATGTGCCTACTAACATTCATCCTACCCAATTCCAAGCACCAATATGCCATCTATCATCCTCTTATCAACTAGCCTTAAATCAAAATAATATGCTACCGAGTGATCCAACCCATAAATTTTTCCCTACACATTGAATTCATCATCATAAAACACAAGGTAAAATGAGTCCTAATGGATATTGGTTCTATCATGCAGAATCATTTTGAGTTGGAGGCTTGAAATATGAATAATTTATCTCATCTTATTTGTTAGTTGCGTATTTTGTTATGGGTTAATATAAATCTGGGTATTGTATAGAACTTTAAAATAAAGTAGAATAGTCAGACACTATATTTCATTTGATGTTATCAATAATTTTGACTAGTTTTCTTCATAATGTATATCTTGTATAGTTTATCTTAATATTGTCTATCTTGTATCCTGTAGCGAGTTTGGAAGAATTGTTATAAATTTAATTTGAACCATTGGATCTTTCTATAAATTGGAGGATAAGTCTATAACAATGATATCAAGAGACTGATAGGAGTGATTGGCTTCATTACAAGGTAAGCACAACCTTTTTCAAGTTTGTCTTCCTCAAAGTATGGTTGGTGTCTATTAAGTTGTTGTCTTGTAAAGGTGTTTTGAAGATTGAGAGGAGACTTTTGATGGGTATTAATCCCATTGTTGTCAAGTATGCCTGATTTGAATTGAATGTTTCTAAGGTTTATGTGAATTAGAAGGTAAATGATTCCTGAGACTGTCACTTCAATTAAATAATTACTGAAAACTTTGAATTGCTTGCTTGTAAATGAATGCTTTAAATAAAAGGTTACTTTATTATAAGTATGATTTCTTAATTGAGATTACTTTGAAAACACCTGATTAAATTATCTTCAAACAATAGTAGACCAGTGCCTTCACCCCTATAATAATGTTACATTTAGTCTTACTGAATGAAACTTTGCTCTGAAAGACCAATAAGACAGAATGAAGCTTGACATCCAATCCTTCAAACTGATAATCAAACTGAAACCCAAACTATAATAACATAGGATAGCACATTGAAACAATCTAAATGAATAGATTTATCACAGGGAGATAATCAAACAATCAAAAAGATAAATACCATCAGAGATGAAAAACACTTGATCTTTGTATTGAAATAAACATAAGATAATCAACCTTCAATTAATGACTCCAATATACCATTTTATTATTAAGTTTTTTTGCTAAGTCTATTCGTTTCATTATGTTTTTTTCATATTTAATCTTTGTCACAGGGCGACATTCATCCTACACATAGCATAGACAGGGATGTAGCTCCTAGCCCTTCTACCAAGTAGGTAAACCTCATTGTAATTGTACAAATTAGATAGAAGAAAAATGCTATATTATTATGTTCTTTTCTTTAGGGTTTTTGAGTAATTTTGGTAATGTTACTATTATGCGATGATGACATCCCATATTCCATAGACCCTATCGCAATGATGAGAAAGATCCAAAAAAAAATAATAGATAAATTATTGCTCTGGCATACCAAGTCCCTCAAACTGATGCAATAAATGAGAGGTTGCAACAATTGATGCAGAGAGCACAAAACTTGCAAGTAAGCAGTAATGAAATCTTTAATTATAACACAAGTTCAAAAATGGTTTATATTTTATACTCTTTTATGTCAGGAACTAAAATATGTACGTGTTGTTTTTACAGGAAATATTGTATCCTCATCAAGTTGGTGGCCATGATCAGGGTACTCTAGGTATTTTAGGTGATGACCATTTTCCATACATTAAAACTACTTTGATTCTCTGATATATCCTTTATGTGTTCATAAGCTCCTTGTTATCAAACATGTGACTTCCCTGCACATTTTATAATTGTTGCAGAGCATCCACATTATAACTCATCAACTAGGGAAAACCTTCCACTCAATTTCATCTGACTCACACACCATTTGACTCTATTCTGTATGCCTCCATACATGGCACAATATATTCATACATCCTTCAAGGTTTCACAACACCCGGGTTGCCAAGTCACAATTCATTGACTCAAACATACCAATTAGGACAATGATTATCTAAGACTCCATACCCTCACTTTGGAACTCTCAATCACTCCCAATGGAATTCAACATTACTCCTAGGGTTTACTCAAACCCCCACACACCAACACATTACTTGGTTTTCAGAGTAGAGACAATATTCTCACTATTTTCATAAGTTGACAGACTATGTAAAATTTAGGACAGTGACAAAGAAATTAGGCAATCACTTGTCATAAACACCCAATCTTGATTCAAGACACTCAACCCTCCTTCCAAACATACACCACACACTAAGATTTCTATCCACATTATCTTCCAAGACTATTTTTCATTCAACCCTCACATGTCAAAATCTTTTTATCATTGTTTTCAAGTTTACTATCATGAGGCAATACAAGAGGACAGTCATGTCACATCTTTGGTTCAAGGCCTTTTAGGGCCTTAAAAATCCTTTTAAATATCTAAGATGACTCCCCACACACCTTATTCAACCCCCAAAAATATACCAACACTCAGTCATATGTACTTTTGCACCAAACCCTCACAAATCTACCTTTTCACTGTCCTTCTTGGACTGAGACACCCAAAACAATCCCAAAATTCTTCAAATTACATGCCAAACTTGCAGTGAAAACCCTAAAAACTTGAGGAAATGAAAGTACATAATATAATATAGATTTATGCCCATTTGTGGGCTTATTTGTCAAAGAAAATAAGGGATATTACATTTTGAGTGCTTTTTGATAGCCCTAGGTAGGGTTTGGATAGTTTTCACCAAAATGGCTATAACTTTTCAAATACATATCCAAAATTAATGAAACCAAATGGAAATGAAATTATATTCATGCCACTTCAATCTCCAACTAGTTTCCAAATCCAATCAATGCATTTTATGGTGGAAAACATGTGGATAACAGACTGGAATATTTAAAAAAATGAGAAAGAATGCAGGGAATTGAAAAGCTTTTATTATTCAAAGGCTCTAAAATTGATTGTTCTGCTTTAAATAATTGGTCACAGTTCCTCATTGTTCTCTTGGTGCTCCTACACCACTATTTTATTTCTCATATATTTAATTTTTTATATATTTAATGTATTATTCTTCAGGTGATGTCCATGTTCCTGTGCAAACGTTGCCTCATCAGAGGCCACCATCCCCACCTATATTGCCAACTGCAATGTCGGCAACACGCAGAATGTAGAAATCCACTAGTGCACATGATACCAACCCTAGATTTGGTAGATCCCTCTTTTTCTCTCTCTTTTGTTATGTGTTTGTTTCCCTTGGAGTTTTCTTTCTTGGGGGCATTTCATAGCGGATTCATTTTCTGTAGCAAGACATGTACATGAGGATGCAGAGGCCACTAGTGGTGATACCATAGCAGCATTTTCTGGATCTTCCCATATTGCTAGTATGGGAACGTTGCCGGTCACATTTGTGGTGACCGAAGATTTGCTTCCCATAAAGATAGAGAAGGTTCTAGGTACTTTAAAAGTATTATGCTATATAGAGTAATTGTAATTTACTTATTGATAACTCATTTTGGACTAATCATCCCATGATTTGTTTGTAGGAAATGATATTTTTTATAGAAATCTTGATGAAATGACATTGGAGATATTCGGCCCCACCATACGTAAACGGTGGAATGAGAAAGAAATAAACAACTTTTATTTTAGAGCATGTAGATTGTGGTGAGCAAGTTGAGCATGATCCAGGTAGACAACATCAAGAACGTGATCAGGCCCCACCAGGTAAAGAGGACCACTGTTATTCCTTTAAATGAATTTTATTGCAATTGGTGTATTGATTAATGTAATCTTTCATGTAAAGAGCACCCCTATAATTTTCTTTTAAAAAATGGAATACTTGTAACAATAATAATAAAACTCATGAATTTAACCCATTTCTTTGTTATCACAACGGACACCCCTTTGCATATGCATACTCATCGTGAGTACAAGACTAGGCATACATTAATTAGATCACAAGAAAAAGGTAGAAGAACTGAAGCGGGGACAAATGATGAGGACAACAATGGTCCACTTAGTCTTTATGTCGAAGCTTCAAAAAGAAAGAAAAAAAATGATTGTAATCTTATTATATGTTAACACCTAGATTTTATGTGTTAATGAATTTAATTGTTAATGAATGTTAATGAATGATATGTGTTAATGAATGTTGATGAATGTTACTTGTTAATGAATGTTAATGAGTGATATGTGTTAATGAATGTTGATGAATGTTACGTGTTAATGAATGTTAATGAATGTTCTGTGTTAATGATTGCTACAGGATAATGAATGAATGTTATGTTTCATTAATGGATGAAAGAATGTTAGATGTTAATGGGGAATTTAGAGTGATATTAGGGGGGAAGGGAACAAATGAGCTTCCACCTTCGCATGGTTGGTCCTGTTAAGTAGAGAATATTAAACTATTCTTGAAACAAAGAGAAGCTCAGTAAGGTAACACACTTTTCAATATTTCATTATGCTCCACTGTTAATCTTATTGATGCTAAGCATCTTGTTTGCAGGTTACATATTCAGTGTTGTGGGTTGTGAACATGCTTTTACGAGAAAGTTCCCCATTATAAGTGAATACATGCCTCATTGGTTTTGTGAGTTTATTTTGTTCTAGAATAGACATATTTTCCATGTTCATTCCTTAACATTTGTTCATTTTTTTTAGAATAGACACACTGCCTCATTTTGTTCATTCATTGTTCATTTTGAGTTTATTTTGGGTCGAATTTTAAGAAAGAGCATGCATAAAAGGAGGTGAAACTGCTGAAAACTGGCTGTTAAACTAAGTTATTGACTCTTCACTAAAACCCTTGGATCCTAATTCTGCCTGGGCCCTGGTCTGATCTTGATTCCCCTTGGATTCCTCCAAGGTCCTTCTTATGTGGTTTTATCCTTAGTGATTATTCATCATTTGTTGTGCCTAATTTTGGGGCAAATTAATAAACTAGTGTTGGCTACAAAGTGTACAATTTAAATTTTCATCTCATATATGTTGCAACCTTTTGTAAGGGGTGTGATCTGACCCAAACTACTATCCAAATTGCAATTATCATAAATACACAGCCTGTAATCATTGATGCAATTTGATCTTTATTTCTATTTTTGTTGATTTCTTCATACTGTCATAAGGATGTGAAACTTCTATTAGTGATTTCTTTTTTGGTCAACTGGTTATCATATTGATTAGTAATCAGCTCTGAGATCTTCCAATAGTTATAGTGGCATTATTTATTACTAGATTTTGTCGTCCTACTATCTTGATGACTAGATCTGGTATTGTCAATATTTTTCTGAGGGTTTCAAGACCTAATTGAGCATCATTAATCAAATCAGTTTCTGCATCTATGCAATTCACTATATGAGTGTTTACTTTGATTTCATTTCAGTCTGTCATAAACTAAATAAATTCAAGATTACATTTTCTCTCATATGTTTTTATATCATTGGAGTAGATTTTGTCATATATATATGTGTGTGTGTGTATAGATGTACCCGTACCCATACCCAAGCATTATTTTTTTTGCCGATTCTGTGAATCCGTACTCGATTATGTATCTGTATGCACCCGAATCAATAACTTAGCTATCAAATTATCTAAAAGCCATCTTGTCTCATGTATGACCTATGAGGGGCTTCTAACTGATGTAGAACTGATGAAATTTTCCTCAAAATATTGGAATCCAAGAACATTGAGGGGGGGGTGAATTAGTGTTCTATCAAAATGATCAATTTTAACCTTATTAAAACATGCATAGACCAACCAGTATACCAGTACATTTAGAATTGAAAGAAGTAAAGCAACAAATAATCCAATCACATAAATGGATACCATAACACACAAAATTATACGTGGAAAAACCATAGTGGGATTTGTGACCCACAATATCAATTCACTGGCCATACGAAGAGATATTACAAAATATAGGGGCCTGCACTTGTGGGAAGGCTTACATCCTAGAGCACACTGCTCAATCACAAAAAGGAGCCTCACTGAATACATAAAAATCTAGACTAAAATCCAAAGAAATAATTGAACTACAAAGATAGCATCTTCTATGCCTGAATATTGTTCTGGTTAAGCTCTGACTGTTCTAGTTTGAAACCCTAAACCCTTTACCAGAATACCCCTTACATAAATATCTCTCATATGTTTTGCATTACATAACATCATTCTATTCTCCTATCAATCCCTTACATATCATATTTCAAAATGATCTAACCAATTGACCTATATACCATTTACAATTCATCATGCCTTATGTTGGCTTACAAAGATAATTACAATGCCAATATACATGTCGACTAGATAACATAAATACATGAATATCAAAACAATTGTCAATGCCAAATCCAAAAGATGCTAGCCTCCAATACCTATTAGACAGTTCAAATAACCGAAAGACAACTGAGAGGGGGGGGTGGTAAATCAGTTGTCACAGATTACAAGAACATTCAACAATTAAACTTTGATATCGGAACCCAAAACAATAATACTAAAATAACAGTTAAACCAATTAAGTATAAACAATAATCATAGAATGAGATCCATCCACACAAGACCAAGATTTGTACATGGAAACCCGGTAAAGGGAAAAACCACGGTGGGAAGCCTACCCATAGTCAGATAATACTTCTTCAATAAGTATGTGAATACAATGAAGGGGCGTACACTTTCAAGAAGGCCAACAGCCTAGAGCACACTTCTCATCACAAAAAGAGCCTCACTAACTACATATAAATCCAGACAACAATCCAAAGAAGTGTTGAACTGCAAAAGATAGCATCTCCTATGCCTGAGTACAGTTCTGGATAAGCTCAATACCAGAGGACTAAATCCTCTTACATAAACTCAGTTCAATCTCGAATGATCGACTAGCTCCTCTACATGAATGATATTACATTATTTGCACATTACATTCCTTGACCAAGACCTCTTACATTAACCATGATGATCTACAATTAGATCTTACATTTATATATACAAACCCTCAACCATAAACAATCAGGTCGGTCACCAAACAATAAACTAATTACATAATTACAAACCATGTCGGCCTTAGACCAAACATAAGACATCCCAGAAATACATCAATAGGTCTTATCCACATGTTACATTAAAGTTGGTCCATAACCTAGATCAACCGGGACCAAGTATAGGTCCACATGCTTCATCAATGATCTTCAACCACCAAGTCTTGAACATGATCACCAACAACATCCTAAAACTCCATCAGAGGTTGCACCAACACTACTTATGCAATTCATCAAAGATCTCCATCAAAAGCTCTACCAGTGAAACCCTCACCAGAACTAAAAACCAAGCTTCTAAGAAAGCAAGATAGCATCCAATCACCAAACCAAAGCCAACTAACCAAATATGAGTATTAGTATCATGAACAAGACAATTCCATCACCAAACTATATCAAAGCCTACCAGATCATACTAGATCCAAGTTAACTAGAAACCACTTATCCTACCGAAACCAGAAGGGTGTCGATAAAGCATCCAAATAGTTAGTGTTGACATCAATGATAAAAAATCAATGCAACACATAATCAATTCCACCAAATGGCCAAAAATACTGATAACCTGATTCTAAACCATGTCGGCTTGCATTTTCGGTAACCAAAGAATTCCTTTCAACCTACCGGTGCCAGTGTTGGTGCCAGTGCCAGTGAAGTTTCTGTGAAGTGCCTGTTGGTACACAATTAACCCAAAATATGAAGCCAGAATAAATTGCCATGTTGCCATCAATGACAACATAGTGAAACCAACCAATTGAGTGTCAATAGCCAACAATCTCCCCCTTTCCAATTAATGGAAACACTCATGTGAAAAATGATCATGGTTTCATCTGTCGGTTTCATCCTGAACCTGCTCCCCCTAAGCTAAATATTCATCTATGATCATAATAAAAAATACTCTATATCTCCATATCTCCCCCTAATGTATACAACTCCCCTTTTTTCTCTCTTTTTTTTTCACATCTATATCACTCCCCCTTTGACATCAATGGCATCAAAATTTCTGAAAAGAATACCAAAAATCCAAAATCGGGACGAAGAATGAAAGATATTGTACAATGAATATCCCAAAAATACCTTACTGGAGCTTAATATACTTGAAAATTTCTGGATAGGCCTTCTCAAAAAGATCTAGATAAGTATCCCAACCAGATTTGAAAGTGCTGGAAATAGATACAAGTCCATTTAGCATATGGGCAAATGACTCTTTCTCATTTTTCTCTCTCAATGTGGGCTTATCGACCATATCTATACACTCCTTTTTATGTAGACTAAGTGAATCCAACCACGGACTCACCAAGCCTCTAATACTTCTGGCTCTTCTTATGATTTTATCTTTTTCTTTCTCAAGAACAGAAACTTGGGCTTCCAAAAGTAAAATCTAACCATCAATGGATGTAGTCACTGAATTCAATCCATCAAAAGAATTGGCTATACCTACAATTTTCTCATGAAATTCCTTAATCCTCTTATCCAAATTAACTATAAGAAAATTTGTGTTACAACATACTCTGTAAATATTTGTACACTTCTTTAAAGAATTATCTATCAATTTCAACTTATCATTAATTTCCTTCCTTTCAGACTCAATCATTTGATCAAATGTAGCTCTCTTTGCCTGTGTGAACCTCTCTAGTGCTTGTCGGTTTGAAATCTACTGCAAGGATTGAAAATCCTTTGAAATATGTCCAGTGATTATCTTAAGCTTGTCGGATGGGCTTACTTCATATCCAAACTTGCACTCTAGGACTAGTCTATGCAAAACAGTGACAGACTGGTCAATAACACCTTTATCCATAGATCCCTCCATCATTTTTTGTGCAACCATCATCATGAGTTCAGTAGAACTCATCTCGGTTATGCTTTTCTTTTCAACCTATGAGGTGTCAATTGATAACAATGATGGACTTACTATTGGTTCCCTACCAGATTCCTCTTTTTTCTCCTCTGATGATTTAACCTTTATAGCTTCCTCACTTGCACCAGTGGCTTCGCCACTTGGTGTAGTCTCAGTAACTACTGGTTTCTCCCTAGGAACTATAACCTCATCCTATACATTTGTATTTGGAGGACTATTGTCCTCAACATTATTAACTCATTAATTATCAACCTTTACACTCTATATTTTCCGGTATCTCAATATTTTTCTATACATTTCTATCTACTGAGGGCTCAATTTCCACTATCTTAATATTTTTCAAAATTGAGGGTGAAATACCCATAATACCCTTTCCTTTTCCTTCAACCGAGATGTCTATAGTATCTTTCTTAGTTTTTGATGAAGTATAAAAACCATGGTTCTCCTCAAAGAACTTAACCCATGCCTTGTGGGTCTCCTTGATTTTATCATTTACTCTTTATAACATAAGACTGATTATTCTATGTTTGTTAAATATTTTCCTATCTGCAACTTCAAGTGTCTTATCCATCTCCTCTGGAGCAATAGAAACACAAACATATAACAACTCTTGTATCTTTATATGCTTGTCCTCTTGCATTCCTAATATTCTTCTAGCATCTAACATATCATACAACTGTGCCAGTATTTGGTTTTCAATTTCTATCAGGGCTTTCTTATAAATATCCAAATATAACAAAATTGCTTCCTCTACTTCTCTTTGTTCATCATTTTCTAAATGTTCATAATAAAACCGTACATTCTATAACATACCATCTTTATTAATCTCATCAACTAACTTTGCACAAGTCTTTGGTGGAATGATAGTTACATTACCAGATTCAATTGCTAGATCAATGTCATCCTTCTTCTTTCTCCTTCTAGTACTGGATGGGGTTGAAGGTGTTTCTTTTGGTGCTTTCTTTTGTGCCAATACACTAATAGTAACTTTCCTAACTGGTTGCTTCTTAGCCTCTACCTTAGTTTCTTTAGTTTTCTTACTTATTACCCTTCTGAATGCCAGGGGCATGTCATCTTCAGATGTAGACTCTACTACAATAGGCTCGATGAATATTTATGGTTCTTTTCTCTTCCTGCCTTTCTCTGGGACAACATCAATCAATGATTTGATGTCCCGTGAAACCTTTTCAACAAACTTACTTGCCTTTCCTTCTTGCTTCTCTCTCTTCTTCTGGTTTAACTCAGTTTCAACATCTTGTGTCTTCTCTTTAGCAATGCCAAAGGTTTTTGCAGTTTCATCTACCGGTGCATCAATTAACATATGTGCATAAGCATCAAGAATACGAGCATCAAATTCATAACCCATCTCCTCAATCCATATCTTCCAGGGTTTGATCACTTCCATGAGTGTTTCATCTTTCTTAACCATGAAGCATATGTCAGTTGAGTATTTCTCAACAATGTGCTTAGGAACCCTCATCCTAAAATTCATAGCCTTTTGAAATGCTTTAAAATATCCCCATAATTTTTCATCTCTTTGAATACCTAATGTATCAATAGACTATTTTAGTTGCCTCCCTACTGGGATATCAAATGCCCATTGTCTCTTCCCAAAACTGGGAGTTTCATTGATGAAAAATAACATTAAATAGATAATTAGGTTACCATATCAGAAAGGCCCCTTCTTTTCTCCTTTAATCTTTCCTAGGTTAATCAATAGTTCATCTAACATCCAACCACATAGATTTATCTTCTCATTCTCCCTTGTCATTTTATAAGTTGAATAAATGAAAGCGTTAGAAACAAAATTCAGTCGGTTTAATTGTGTTGCCTTGTAACTGATGACCATGCTTCCGAATCTAATGTCTGTATTAGTGATATAACGGATTCTCATTGATCATCTATCCGATGTTGTGTTGGTGATCTTGCTAACCTGATCATTTAAAATTTTCTTCTCCGGACATTGTCCAACCTGTGGTAAACCGATGGTTTCCCTGATGACCTCCTTTGTAGCCTTATATGGTCTATCTAACCAGATAAACTCTCCATGCACTTTGCTCAAAACATACCTAACAATTTCATCTTCAAATTTTGAAATATCCAAAATGCTGGTAAACCCTAGATCAACATTATGCTGGTATTCAGGTTTAATCTTTCCAAAATCTCTCATTAACTCATTCATGTACATTCTCTTGATATCAATCATTCTCAAATCCTCAATATGACAGTGGACGTAAGCTCTTGCATCTTCAACATACACAACTCCTCCCAGGACAAGGGTAAAAGCTCCAACCGAATCGTCTAGGGTAGCTACATGTGGATATCACTTGAAAATTGACCTGGGATAGTCCTTGACCTCAACAATAGTCGGATTTACAATGAAGATAGGTACAGATGATGATCCTTCTTTCATGATTAAAGATAAATACTCGTGAATCGCTGCCAGTGAAAAATCCTAAAGGCCTCTTTCAATCACTGGTGAAATCACTCAAGAAGATATTTGATCACACTGAATCGCCCTTAATCACTCTGAATCTCTCTAAATGCAAGGTGATAAAAAATGAAGTAGATTCAACCTTTTATCCTTCAAGAAAGACCCTAATCTTTCATTGACATAAATGACTTCTGGTGGAAGATACCGGATCTCGATAAACATCTCCATGCCAGAAAAGCATCTCCAATGCTTGGAACATCTTCTAGAACCTCTTCTTGGGGAATATGCAACATCTTCATGAATTTTTCCTACCCCTAAGGCATCTACTCCAATTACCAGTTGAGCTTCCTTCCGGTGCAGGAATAAACTCCTCTATCAGATAAGTAACCAGAGCATTACCATCTATAGATTGATCTTCAGTCTTCCTAGCCCATCTTTAGGTATGATCTTGTCGTATTTCATTAACCTTCTATTTCCCTTTCTCATTTGATCCTCCATTACCAACCAAATGATTTCTACTTCTACAGAATTTAGCAATATGTCCAACCTCATTACATGCATAACATGTAACATTGTTCTTTTGAATTGCTTTGCTAAAACTGGTATAATTTCTTGACTTGTACTAATTAGCCATATGTCCAAATTTTCCACATGCATAAAATTTTACATTCATTCTGCAATCTTTTGTCTTATGACCATACTTATTATTATTACTAGGGGAAATTGGTTTTGTGGTTGGAAATGGTTTTGATATGCAAAGTTGTTGAAATGATTATGCTGATATTCAAGAGGTATTAGTGTATGGAAAATTGTTGAAGTGATTGTGCTGGTGTTCAGGAAGTGTATTGGTATATGGAAGATTATTGCGTCTATGATCATATAAAGGGTTTTCAGACACCTTGTAGGTATTGTTTTTTGCATTGACTTCATTTTTATTGCTCCCCCTTTTATTTGATCCTTGGGTTGCATGTTCGAACCTTGCCCTATACCTTTCCAAGTCATGATCAATTTCATCTTCATTAATATTCATACCCAATTTGGCACATAATTCTAAACACTCTTGTACTCATCCAGTATCCTTCATTTCAATGGCTACTTCCATCATTTGTTTCATCAAATATGTCATACGGTCTGGTGCATCCATCCTGCTTGACCCTAAGGAAGTTGAAGTACCTATCCTTGAATTCAGATGATGATTTTCAAAACCAGGAGGGAATTTCCCTTTTTGTGCTCTATCCATAGCCGCCAAGTCCTCATTCTAGGGTATGTAGGAACTGTGTAGTTATATTTATTTAGAGCTGGATGTGAATGGTTTTCAGAATAGTACTGATTATACTTTCCATTCATGAAGTCATTTTTGGATTCCATCAGATTGTCTATTGATTCTTCTTTTGAATTCTTTCTATTTCTTTTCTAATTAAAGTTTAACTGTACTATTGGGTGGCCTTGCATTATTGACCTCCTCCCATACATAAAACTTCTCTTTACTTCAAAGTTGCCACCTCTCTTTTGAGAGGAAATTGTATCTTGTATATGAGTTCTTTCCCACAACAGAGTCTCTTTTTAAGTGAATGTTTCCCCAGTAGAGTCGCCAATCTGTTGGGTCTCAAATCAACAGATTGGATAGGTTCTAAGGAAATGCCAACTCCTATGATCAAACCCTGCAATTGACTTGGCCAACTTATAGAGTGAACCTATTTGGTTACAAACTCTCTCACTTCAAGCTCTGCAAGACCTAGGTGGGTATACCTATTCACTAGTAGCTTTAGATGACTAGTGCCTTTTATAGTAGATTTGAGTATCTTGATCTAACTTCCTCCTATCTCAGAATGGCATAAGTCCCTAGTATGAAGATATAGCAGATGAGTTCAAGATTGTTGTTGTGGACTCTATTCAATCTTTGTTCTTGAAATTCATATGTATACATTATTTCTAATTTGTTCTATATTTCCTACTCAGCTACTCCTATTGCTTTAAAATAAAATGTGAATTGATATGGTGATAAATTGTATTTTATAGATGATTAGTGCCTTCTTCGTTGTTTGGGCTATAGAGTCTTTATATTTCTTTAGGACTTATTGTGTAAACTTATGAGACAATTTTTAAACCCACCCCTTTTGGAAAGTCTAACAGTTACTGTTTCTTATGAGCTCTAATTTGATATTTATATTGTAAACCAGTTGAGTGAATTTAACTCTAACTTTAAGAGACCATCCAAGGAAGAGTTGCAGGGAACAATTACAATTCACAAGAAAATCCTTTTGATCCAAATCTACAATATAGAACACAAAATTTCACTGGAAGAATGCAAATAACCCTATCCCCTTTAGATAATATCACAAGCAACTACCTATAGAAAATGCAGTAATCCACAACACATACGCAAAAGAAAACAACTAATTGTATTATATATTCATCAAAATGGTACAATGATGAGCCCATATCTATAATGTATCTTCGTCCCTTAAATATTACAAAAATTCCCTCATTTATATGAGAGTATACAATTT
Source organism: Cryptomeria japonica (assembly GCF_030272615.1). NCBI lineage: Eukaryota > Viridiplantae > Streptophyta > Pinopsida > Cupressales > Cupressaceae > Cryptomeria > Cryptomeria japonica. Next base: position 370,458,804 of record NC_081415.1, read on the forward strand.
CACCAAGAGGTGTGACTATTTAGTATGTAACTACTAACTAGTGCTTTTGTTAACAAAGTGAAAGATAAACAAATTTAACATCCCCACATGTTCTATGTATTTGTCATCTTTGTACGCTACAATATCATTTCTCATTCTCCTCATGTCGCTTTCTATTAGGAAATAATTAGAGAGAATGTGATTCACATAAGTTGATAAATCTTTGCCTCGATCCAATCCTGCTACTACTTGATCCTTGTCGTTAATGAATTCTTATCTCCAAGATCCTTAAATATATCCTCCAGACCTTCCTCGACTGCCTTAATCTTTTTACACCTTAAACTAGATGATGGCCACTGATCAATCAAATCCTGGGCCAAGGAACGCCCTTCCTTCTTATGTCTTTTGGGTTTTTCTTCTATGGTAAGAGGTTCCTTTCCCTTTCTAGTTTTACTAGATTTAGATGATGACTCCATTTGAATTTAAGAAGAAGCTCTGTATATGGACAACTTACCTGAAATTTGTGAGCCTTCTCTGTGAATTTGTTCTATTTCTATTTCTAGTTTGTCGCCTGTGGATTCTTCAGTACTGTGTCCTTCGTTACCAATTTATCACTTATGGTGAATTGAGCAGTTAGTAATGGTAGTTGAACAATGGACACTTATATATATGTTTGAATTAAATGGTGATGTGACCTAGCCGAGATTTGATTCTAATCTTTGTGGCAATTAATAATCACTTCGATGAAAACATGTTTTTTGATCACTAGTTTTTTGGTCCATCGATCCCTTTATTTCCATAAAAAATGCTCTTGCCTCAAATATCATGTCGATGAGGTATTTTCACCTTTTATCAAAATACTGTATTTGATGAGAACGTCTACCTTTTCACAGATACATATCCTATACCAATCGACTTCCATGTCGAAGAAACTTCAAGCTTCGATAACTCCCTCTATCTTTCCATCGAAACATATTTCTTATCGATACCATTGTACCCTTTTGATGAATGAGTATATTGTTTCATCGAAGCCCTTCTTTATTCAATGACCTGCTTTTATTAACATCTCTCATCGATGAATTCATTAATGGTTTCTTCGATCAAATTTCCATCGGTGACTCATCTTTTGGTCTCCTCGAAACTCATATCCTATTGATAACTTTCTTCTGTTTGATTGACATCACTCTTTCGATAAGACTGTTGTTTTCAGTGAGTCTCCTATGTGTTGAGCCGATAGCATCACTTCCTCAAAAGCCTTTTCCCATCAATGAGACCATTTCCACTTTCTTCGATATTCTTTTGTTGATGGAATCATTGCTTTCGATGAGTTCCTTTTTAAGTTCATCGGTACTCCTTTTTATTTGATAGCCCTTTTATATTGATGAGACATCGATGGGTCTCATCGATACTGATTGAATTTGAATCTTTCAATAGGATGCCATCACATTTGTTTGACAACTTATAGGATACTTTGTTTTGGTAGGAAAATTATGGTTTTTTCTTAAAAATGGAGGATTTTATGATTTAATTTCACAAATCAAGAAATTTTATTTAATTCAGATTTGGTGCTCAATACATATCTCCATGTTGCATTGTCTAATCTAAAACTTATTGTCATGTGCCACTGTATTTAGAACCTCATTTCTATCACAATCCTTATTCTTCACTCCTCATTACTGGTCTGCAACATTGTATCACCATTGTACTGAGCCTCTGTGCATGCCTTATGACTACTACATCTTTGAATTCCTTTGAGTTCTTTTTTTTCTTTGATAGACTTGATCTTCTTATCTCTCTATGACTCTACTTTGTCTTTGATTTTCTTTGCGACAAGTCTTTTATGGACTACAATTGGCATTGATGGAATCTCCTTGTATTTCCCTTAAGTTTGGAACCTTGAAATGGAGTGTACACCTTATGATGACACTGTCTACTTTGTGTTTTATAATATTCTCATGTTTCCAACTCAGATGATTATCTTTTATGACTAGAAATATCTTTGTAAGTGCTTTCTTTGTTAATCATTATCTCCTTGAGTTGTGTATGCCTAAGACTTAAATATTGTTCTTGATAGTCTTGTTGCTCACTATTTTGTAGAGTTTTCCTTAGGCATGTGCACTATCACATGTGCCCTTTAAACAAGGTCTAGGACTATACCTAACCCTACATTGTTATCCATGACTGCATACTAAGTTCTAGGTCTCTATCTTTATAATATCCTCCTTTGATAGTATTTTTAAACAACAATATGACTATCTGTATGAATATTTATGAATGCTTTATATACTGGCTGCAAGACATTTTTGAAATTTACTATTATGATTCCTTATGATAAGTCTTCTCATGCATTCTTGCAGCTATTTCATCTGTATCTTCTTGATAATGAAGTACCTATTGCGCTTAATCCTTTGTAAGCTCACTGATATTAATGTTGTTGATATTAATCCTTTGTAATCGGAAAAAGTCAACCTGGTGGTAACACCGACAAGTAGAAGAATGTGATCGGGATATCATACACCATTTAAGTCCATCGACAGAACACACAACAGAGACAATGGAGAAATCTTGTCTTGTTGATAGCCGATGAGGATATCGATAAGAATTATCTCGATGGACACTGGCAAAAAGTAAAATGCATCAACAAAGGTTACGACAATAAAGGGTCATCAGTGTAGACAAAAGCAGTCGGGATTTTTTTTTTTAAATGTTGGGGAAGGTCAGAATTTCAATGAACACCACAAGACAACTAAAAATGTTGCTATACCTGTGATGACAAAAACTTCGCAGGATGCAGCCTCATCTGTCGTTGTAATTGTTGAAATTCTGACATCTCCTTGAAGATGGTCCATCAGAAGAACACACACTAGCGGCAATGGAGAAATCATGTCTTGTCGATAGCCTCATCGACTATCGATAAGACTTATCCCAATGGACACTAACAAAATTAAAATGCATCAGCAAAGGTTACGACGATAACGGGTCATGGACAAAGGTTACGACGATAAAGGATGCCACGAGGTCGGAATTTTGATGTCTCCTCATCAAAAAAACATGTCATGGGTGCATATAAATTTTCAACATGGTGTCATCAGAATGTCGATGTGAATCCCATCATCAGAATCACCGACAAAAAAATAGTGACGAGGATTTTCTCCCCGAATACGTCTGAATTTTGATGTTTAGTTGTCTGAGTTCCGATGAACGGTCATCAAAAAACTGCTCCAAATATACTAGTGCCAAAATGTCGTATGTAAAATTAATCATTATTCAATTAGAATCAAAGGGAAATCATGAATCCCTAACTAATCAAAGAATCCTAAATAAACCAATGAAATAATGCAAAGAAAAGCAATAGGAATATAAAATATTCAATTAAGACTCCCTATTCCATGACTGCATATAGCTTCCATCATTCTTCTCTTCTTCGTGGTATGATGGCTCTCAAATTTTGCGCTAGCAACTTGCAAATGACACAAAGATTCAAAGTTCATGATTGTTGAAAATGAAGATTGAATGCTCAATTTATATATTATTGGGTGAGATTGATTGAGAGGTGGAACAAATTGATCAAGAGGTGGAACTCAGGTGAACTCACATGCTGATTGATAGTTGAACTGCTGATTTGGAGGTGGAATAGAATAGATTGAATTGATAATTTGAGTTCACTTATTGAGAAAAAAAATAATCGAAAGATAGAAAAAGAATGATTGGAGGATAATTAAGAAATGATGCAATTAATCAATTAATTGAAAAGACCAATTAAAATAGATTGAATAGTTAACTGATTCAAATCTTTTTGGAAAAAAGAAAAATGGAAGATAGAAATAGGAATTGAAAAGATAATGATTTAATTAATTAATTAATTGAATTAATTAATTTAGCATGCTCTTTCACTTTGACTTTGACTTTGATTTTCAATTTGATCTTTCCACGAGATTTAATTCAAATATTGAATTTATTTTAAATTCAATTTGTTATTTGAATATATTTAGAACTTGACTTTGGTATCCAATTTGATTTTTGAAATCATGCACATGTATTTGAAATTAGAAGAAATTAATTAGCTAATTAAATAATTTATAGGAACTATTTAATTATTTAGAAATTGAATTCAATTAAATAATAAAAATTATTTAAATTAAAGGATTAAAATCATAATTAATTAAATAATTAATATTTAATTAATATTTAGAAGAGGGTCTAGATCATGGTTCAATCCTTTCTATTTTGGCACTGGAGGATCTGGAATTTGGTACAAAGTTTGAGAATCCCTTTCAAATGATAGGGACACACATATATGATAATTCCATAGAATGCAATGAAATGGAATATGTTACTGCCAAGGCAATTAATAGGTTGCCCTTAAGAGAAAAGGAGATCAACATAGATTTTGATTCAGATGCCTCAAAGAATACGTTTATTAACAATCACAACTAATAGGAAAAGGGCTCTCTGCAACACAAGAAGGAAGATTTTGATTTCTAACAAACCTTGTCAATCAAACAAACTCCTTCCACACCTTTTGCAGACAAGAAGACTCCCAAGCTGAGAGTTAGAAAACCCAAGAGCACTAAAATCAAAGAGGATATTGAGTCAAGTATGCAGTCCACACTTGACGGAAATTTTTCATCCACAAAGAGAACAGCGAGGAGGACCAAGGGTTCTCCTTGTCTAGAATGAGGATAATCTCATGGAATGTCAGAGGTATTAATGCCTTTGACAAGAGAAATATGATCAAGCAACAACTTGATTCTTCTCAAGCAGATGTTATATTAATCCAAAAGTCAAAACTTTCCAATGACAATTATCAAAACATAGTAGGGAAATGGGTTGGTTGGCTGTCAGTACAAGCGCAAGTAGTAGGTGCATTTTGGGGTCTCATTACATTATGGAATCCCAAAACTAAAACATTATAGCTGGTCAAGCAAGATGTGTAGTGGCAATTGTTAAAAATTCAAAATTTTAATCTTGCATTCTATTTAATTAATGTTTATGGGCCAACCTCTACATCGGATAAAAAAAGGACACTGACTGCTTTAATTGTTGTCATACAATAGTATGTAGATCTCAACATTGTCTTAGGTGGTGACTTTAATGTGATAACATGACATGCTGAAAAAAAAGGGGGAATACTTCCATCTATTAAGAATATGGAGGATATCTCTATCAGCATTTGCATGAAGATTGCATTAATGAAATGTTATGTTGTCATTGATGTCAATTAACCGATAATGATGTTGTTATAATATTGTTTTGTAACTGGTAGGAAGAGCTAGTGAAGGGAACTACAACCGGTAGGTGAGTTTGTGGAGGAAGTTGGTATTGTTAAGAAGAAGTGAGATCAATTGGTAAACCCTACCTTTTGATATGATAAACCCTAACCGATGAATTTTTTTGTATTGGTTTATGATCTGATGATGCTAGGTAATGATTATGACATGTATGCATGTTGTATGAGAAGAGTTTCAAATGGTTTTTGGTGCATTGAGATAGCGGTTTTTATCTTGGGAATGAGCAAGTTCATTGCATGTAATGCAAACCGCATGATGAGTTACAGAGTTTGATGAAGTGATGATCAACGAACGGTTGAGGCTATCTTGAATAATGTGCAAAGATTGTTATGTAATCCAACGGTCATACTTGAACCAAATTGTTTGTAATCTCTATGAGAGAATTAGGTTTGTATTGTGTTGCTGACCTATTGATTTGTTTATAAGGTCAATGAGTTGTTTTATTGAAGTGTTGGTAAATTTCTAGTTGAGTGTGGTTGTTGAACTGGATGATGTATCTATAGTTTGTGTAAAGATAGATAGGAGCATGAAAAGGATCTGAACAAGAAAGTGTAGTTCTATTCAAATAGATCAGCAAATCCCTGTTGTTTTCTAACAATTACAGCAGTTAAAATCCCCTAACCGAATAAGCTCTAACAAGCTTAGTGTTATTCAAATCCTCGAACCAGGTGGTCCATTAGCTTGGATTTTAAATTCTCTACCAAGGTTACTCCTCATAGGGTATTGCTTCTAATAGGGCATTATACTCAATCCCTTAATCGAGTGGTCCCTAACAAGATTTGTTCTTAACAAGAATTTTTGTAAAGCTTTAATAGGCTTGGCTCCTAATAGGGCAAACTTCAAAAGAGTTCACAATACTTGTGGGTATTCATCCCCACCATGGTTTTTCCCATTTGGGTTTCCATGTCAAAAATATTGTGTCAAGTGGTGAATGTTTTTGTGGTTATGTTTACTATGGTTGAATTTCTTAACTCTTAAATCCACTTTGATAAGTTATGTTAATCAACAGCAATCTGAAATGAGGTTTTACTTATGCCAGTAAAGTATTTGGATGTTTGTGAGTTTCAAGTTGTTTTACTATTAATCTGTTATAATAGTCAACCGGTTTAACTTGGTAGTGATATTGCATTTGTAGTTTAGTAGTTTAACTTGTGAGTTTAGAGTTTTCTTTGAGAGGTTGATTTTGAGATTGGTGAAAATTTATATCAGTTTTTCTATCTACTGATTCACCCCCCCTCTTAGTAGTTGACCAGATCCTTATTCTTTCATCATATCATTAATTGGTATCAGAGCTTCTCAGGTCCTCTAAGGTCTAAGCCTAATAGCTTGAGGTAAAGATCTTGTAGAACATGATGAAGAAGGAAGGTCCAAAGTTTAATAGAGAGAACTACAGAATATGGAGTGATAGAATAAAAATTTATATCAAGAGTCTAGGAAGTCAATACTGGGAACATCTTGGTACTCAATATGTTGCACCAAGTGGGATTATGACTGATGATCAGAAGAAAGAGTAACAAGAAAACAATCAAGCACTAGAGGCTATTATCAATTCTTTGTCTGATGCAAAATATGTAGATGTCCATGGTCTGGAGACTGCTTATGAGGTATGGAAGAAACTTGAAGAAATTTATAACGGTGATGAACATGTGAAGATTTTCAAAGAAGAGAGTATATTTCAAGATCACCTAATGTTAGTTATTTCAAGATATTTGGTATTATATGTTTTATTAAGAGAGGTGACTATGTTAGCAAATTTGAGGCAAAAAGTGATGAAGGTATATTTCTTGGTTACTCCACCAAGAGTAAGGCCTACAAATGTTACAACAACCGGACACAAAGAATCATTGAGAGTACTGATGTTCGAGTGGATGAGCATATTGAAGTCTCAGGGGAAACCAATGTGGAGAAAAAGGATGAAGATTCTTGCATTCTATTTTTGGAACCAGAACTGGTGAAACCTAAAATTGGTAAAGAGAATGTCGTTGTACCAGTTCAACCGGAATAGGTAGATTCAAAAGAAGATGATGATAATGAAGTAGAAGAACCTGAAGATAATGATCATGTTATTTCGAGGTATGTGAGACTCAATCACAATCCTGACAAGATTATTGGAGATTAGGATGCTGGAGTGTTAACTAGAAGAAGAATTAGAGAGAATTCTAGCATGATCTCCACTATTGAGCCTAGAATTGCTAAGGAAGCATTTGGATATGATCATTGGAATAAAGCTATGGAGGAGGAACTTGATCAAATTGAGAAGAACAACACATGGACCCTAGTACCCAGACTGGTGAATAAAAATGTGATAGGTACTAAGTGGGTATTCAGGAACAAACTAAATGAAGATGATACAATAGTCCAAAACAAAGCTAGATTGGTTTGCAAGGGTTATGCACAAGAATAAGGAGAAGATTATGGTGAGACTTTTGCACCAGTTGCTAGACTGGCAGGTGTCAGAATTTTACTTGCATTTGTAGCACATAAGGGATTCAAAGTATATCAAATGGATGTGAAGTCAACATTTTTGAATGGAATACTGGAAGAAGTATACATTGAGCAGCCAGATGGTTATTCTTTGACTGATAAAAAAGACATGGTATGCAAATTGCACAAGGCACTATATGGGTTAAAGCAAGCACCGAGAGCATGGTATGAAAGCCTTCATTCACACTTGATGAAGATAGGTTTTCAGAGAACCAATGAAGACAACAACATATATCTAAAATCTGAAGGAGATAAGATACTAGTTAGTGAAGTGTTTGGAGATGATATCATATTTAGAGGTAATGATGACATGAGCAATGAGTTTGCAAATGAAATGAAAATTCAGTTTGAAATGTCTCTAGTAGGAGAGATAAAAAAATTCATAGGCTTGCAAATTCAACAAATGAAGAGTGTTATTTTTATCACACATTCTAAGTATGTGAAAGAGGTATTAAAGACATTTGGTATAAGTGATTGTAAACCAGTTGGGACACCAATGATTATAGGTTGTAAATTGTCTAAGGAAGATGAAGCCACATTTGTTGATGAATATGAGTACAAGTCAATGATTGGGAAATTGCACTATGTTGTTCACATCAGACCAGATATAGCTCATGCAGATGGTCTAGTTGCCATATTTCAAAAGAATCCAAAGGAAACACATTTGATAGCAACCAAGAGGATATTTAGATATTTGAAAGGCACTATTGACTATGGATTATGGTATCCATATGCAGGTAACTTTGAGTTGAAGGTGTATACAAATGAAGACTAGGTAGGTAATGTTGATGATAGGAAAAGCACAACCTAGGCAGGTAATGTTGATGATAGGAAAAGCACAACTAGTGGAGCATTATTTCTTGGAGGAAGACTTGTTTCATGGAGTAGCAAGAAGCAGAGTTGTATATCAGAGTCTGCTGCTAAAGCTGAGTATGTTGTAGCTTATATGAATTGTACCTAGGCTATCTGGATGAGGCACATTTTGGAAGGTTCCAAGATGAATTTTACAGAACCTATAAAGATCTTATGTGACAATACCAGTGCCATCAATATTTCCAAGAACCCTATTTTCCATGCATGAACCAAGCATATTGAATTGAAGTATCATTTCTTGAGGGAAAAAGTGCAGAGTAAAGATGTGATATTGGAGCATGTTTCTACCAAGGACCAGCTTGCAGATATCTTTACTAAACCTCTACCTAACACTACTTTGAGTATATTAGAAGTCAACTAGATGTTGTACCCCTTAATGAGGTCAATTGAGCATGATGTAGAGTACATCAATCCCGAAGCTACTTGCAAAATTTTACAGCAGGATTGGTGTAGAATGGAGTTATTCCACAGGGGGAGCATCAAGTTGCAGATTGTTGATGCTGAACAGTGAAGTTTGACATTGCATGTTTTACTTTCACTTTGGCATTGTTTTCAAAGGGGGAGAAGAACTATATGATTAGGGGGAGAAGAATTGTATGATTGACAGAGAGAAGATCTATAGCCAGTTACCAGTTGAAGACAAGGAGATTACATGGTAAAATGTAAACCGGGATTCCTATTCACAATCATAGCAATCAATGGTATTGATATTTGTATTGCCATCAATACGAAAGAGGGAGATTGTTGGCATTTGCATGAAGATTGCATTAATGAAATGTTATGTTTTCATTGATGTCAATTAGCCGGTAATGATGTTGTTATAATGTTGTTTTGTAACTAGTAGGAAGAGCTAGTGAAGGGAACTACAACAGGTAGGTGAGTTTGTGGAGGAAACCAGTATTGCTAAGAAGAAGTGAGATCAATCAGTAAACCCTACCTGTTGATATGATAAACCCTAACCGATGAAGTTTGTTGTATTGGTTTATGATTTGATGATGAGTGGTAATGATTATGACACGTATGTATGTTGTATGAGAAGAGTTTCAAATGGTTTTTGATGCGTTGAGATAACAGTTTTTATCTTGGGAATGAGAAAGTTCATTGCATGTAATGCAAACCGCATGATGAGTTACAGTTCGATGAAGTGGTGATCAAGGACCGGTTGAGGCTATCTTCAATGATGTGCAGAGATTATTATGTAATCCAATGGTTATACTTGAAATGACTTGTTTGTAATCTCTATGAGAGAATTAGGTTTGTATTGTGTTGCTAACCTATTGATTTGTTTATAAGGTCGATGAGTTGTTTTGTTGAAGTGTTGGCAAATTTCTTGTTGAGTTTGGTTCCCAAACTGGATGATGTATCTGTGGTTTGTGTAAAGGTAGATAGGAGCATGAAAAGGATCTGAACAAGCAAGTGTAGTGCTATTCAAATAGATCAACAAACCCCTGTTGTTTTCTAATAATTATAGTAGTTAAAATCCCCTAACCGGGTAAGCTCTAACAATATTAGTGTTATTCAAATCCTCTAACCAGGTGGTCCATTAGCTTGGATTTCAAATCCTCTACCAAGGTTACTCCTCACAGGGTTTGCTTCTAATAGGGCATTATAGTCAATCCCTTAATCGGGTGGTCCCTAACAAGATTTGTTCTTAACAAGACTTTTTGTAAAGCTTTAACATGCTTGGCTCCTAATAGGGCGAACTTCAAAAGAGTTAAGAATACTTGTGGGTATTCATCCCCATCGTGGTTTTTTCCATTTGGGTTTCTATGTCAAAAATATTATGTCAGGTGGTGAATGTTTTTGTGGTTATGTTTACTATGGTTGAATTGCTTAGCTACTAAGTCCACTTTGATAAGTTATGTTAACCAACAACAATCTGAAATGAGGTTTTAATTATGTCAATAAAGTATTTGGATGTTTGTGAGTTTCAAGTTGTTTTACTGTTAATCTGTTATAACAATCAACTGGTTTAACTTGACAGTGATATTGCATTTGTAGTTCAGTAGTTTAACTTGTGAGTTTAGAGTTTTCTTTGAGAGGTTGATTATGAGATTGGTGAAAGTTTATATCAGTTTTTCTATCTACTAATTCACACCCCCCCTCAGTAGTTGACCGTATCCTTAATCTTTCATCATACCATCATTCTCAAGATTCATTAATGATAATGCATTACAGGATGTTGCCCCACAATATGGTTTGTATACGCAGACAAATAGAAGGGCTAATTTTCTTCAGATTATGAAAAGATTGGATAGGTTTCTTGTGTCAAAATGTTGGAAGATTCAATATTTCACTCTTTAATTAGAAAGATTTCCATATACAGGTTCAGATCATTTTCCAATCTATCTTAACATTAGTAAATCATCAATGTTAACAAATCATAAACATAAGCCTTCCTTTAAATTTGAAAGGATGTGGTTTTGCCATCCTCACTTCCAACCACTATTAAAGCAATGGTGGTCCTCCTCTCCATACTGTGAAGGCACTAAGATGTTCCAATTCTTCAAAAAGATGCAGTTTGTCAAGACACAAATTAAAACATGGAAGACCCAAGTTTTCAAAAACATATTTGCTCAAAAAGGCATTGTGTAAAGGGAGCTTGTTGAGGTGAATGAGAAGATTATTAGACATGGGTTGGATCCAGAAACCTTTCAAAGGCAAAAGCAGTTAAAAGAGGATTGAGAAGAATTGTGTAAGAGGGAAGAAGAGTATTGGAAGCACACATCCTGAGAATTGTGGCTTAGAGAAGGAGATAAGAATACAAAATTCTTCCATATGTCAGCAAAATATAAGAGAGCAACAAGTACAATATTCACCATTCAAGACTCTAATACGGGAGCAGTAATCTCAAATGCTCAAGATATCCAAAATGAAGGGAGATTTTTCCAGAATCTTCTCGACCCCCCACCTTCCCCTCCCCCTCAAGTAGAGCAAGAATTTGAGGTATTAGATGCAATTCCTACCCTTATATCTCCATAGGATAACTAAGAATTGATGGCTCCATTCACCCTATTGGAATTGCAAAAGGTTGTCTTCTCCCTCGCTTCAGATAAAGCCCTAGGACCTGATGGGTTTACTACACTTTTTTTCCAGCAATGTTGGGACTTAATCTATTGTGACCTTTTGGTAGCCTTGGAAGAGTCAAGAAAAAGTGCCTCTATCTTTAAATTTTTTAATGCAACTAATATTGTCATTATTCCTAAAGTCGAGGAACATAAGACATTTACTGACTTAGGGCCAATTTCACTATGTAACACAATATACAAAAATTTTACAAAGGCCATTTATATGAGACTTCAACACATAATTAAACCAAAATTGTCTCCTCAGAACAAGGTGGATTTGTACCAGGGAGAGAGACTATGGAAGGAGCATTTGTTGCACATCAAGTTCTTCATTCCATTAATGAACATCAAACATCTGCCTTTGTAATCAAGTTGGACATGATGAAAGCTTATGATAAAGTTAAATGGTCTTTTCTTTTCAAAGTTCTCCAAAAGTTTGGATTTGCTGACAAGTGGTGCAAGTGGATTAAAGCATGCATTTCTGGTGATTTTTTTGGTCATTATAAATGGGGTCCCAACCGGGTTTTTTCCATCTTCTCAAGGGGTAAGGCAAGGAGATTCATTGTCCCTAGCCTTATTCATCATCATGGCAGATAAGTTATGTTGGGCATGAACAGGGGCTTTGGAAAGGAACAACTATAACATGCACCTCCATATCAGTCACTCATTCCTTGTTTGCCGATGACACTCTCCTATTTGGTAAAGAAAATGTTCAAGAAGCTAAGAAAATTAAATCAACCCTAGACCAATATACTTCAGTTTTAGGTCAAAAGATTAATGCACAAAAGTCCAAGATCGTCTTATTTAATGTTAATGCTATGATATCAAAGAGGATTGTCAAGATTCTGGGATTCTCATTGGAAGGACTTCCTTCTACTTATCTCGACATTCCCCTCTTTGTGGGCTCTAATAAGGCTAATTATTGGAAAAATATCATTGACAAAATTATAAGTAGGGTTTCAACATGGAAAGCTAGGTGGTTGTCTCTTTTAGGAAGGATATTGCTTATTAAAACTATTCTTACTGCCATTCCTAATTACTACATTTCACTGTTGAAAGCCCGCACTTCTATTGTCCAACAAATTGAGAAATTAATCAGAGAATTCCTATGGAAAGGAAACATGAATAATAAAAAAAATATTCCTTTGATCTCCTTAAAAAGCATGTCCCTTACCAAATATGTGGGTGGGATAGGAATGCATGATTTATCAATAAGAAACAAAGCATTTGGGGGAAAACTCATTTGGCAAATGTATAGTTAGCCTAAAAAAAAGTGGTGCAAAATTATGCAAGAAAAGTATATTGATTCGCCTGACCCTCTTAAGTTTATTACAATCTTGGATCCAACCAAGGGTTCAACAATATGGAATTTCATGATCTCATCTAGAGAGGTCATATCTAATTATGTCTCCTAGGAAGTGCATAATGGGGAGTGCATTCATTTCTAGGATGACTCCTGGAATGGCCTCCCACCCTTAAGCCAAAATGAGGATCTAAAAGAGATAATGTAATTGACAATTAGCTGTTGGGGCCCTAAACTCATTAACTATGTTAGTGCAGTAGAAATTTTCTCGAGAAAGGTCATCTGGAAAGAAGTATCAGACTTTCCTATAGCTGCAAATCTCAAATCTATGTTCCATGATACACTTTTGAACAAGGTAGTCTATTTATCAAAGGACAAGGACAAGTTAATATGGGATCCTTCAAAGAATGGCTCATACACAATCAAGACGAGATATAGAGCAATTCAACAAATTCAAAACCAAAATCTCAAACACATAGCATTCTTTTTTTGCTAGAATAGTGTTGTCTTACCTAAGGCGAATTTTTTTGCATGGCTGGCATTGCATAGGAAGATATTGACTAGTGATAAATTTGGAGAAACTGTGAATTTCCCAATCTTTCTGATGTGTATTATGCAATGAAGAAATTGAGGCAGTTCACCATTTGCTTCCCAACTGCTCTTTTGCTCAACAGTGTTGGATCTTCATCCTGAACAAGCTCAATCTTTCAATGTCTCTGCCATTTACACTTTGAGATTTGTTTCAGTCTTGGCCAACTCTTTTTCCTACTTCAATGTTTGCATGTATATGGAGATGTCCCCCTGCAATAATAATTTAATGTATCTGGTGGGAAAGAAATAAATGAATTTTTAGACACAATACCTCCTTGCTTCATGAAGTTTTGGATGGAATAGAGAAGTCTATATCAGAAGTAGCCAATGCCTTCATCCACAAAAACATTAAGAGTAATATCCCCCTCTCTTCTTGGGATGGACCAATGATTAGGAATTGGCATCGATTGGTTGCTCCATCTCCCCCTTCTTGTAATAATTATAGTCATCAATCTATTAATAGAGAAGATGTCAAATGGCTGCCACCACCCATTGGTTATATGAAGATAAATTTTGATGGTTCCTCGAGAGGTAACCCGGTTAAGTCGGGTATTGTTGTTTGCATTAGGGATCATTTAGGAAAGTTGATAGCTTTTAAAACCTCTTTTATTCCCCCTGGCACAAACAATTTTGCAAAAGAATATGCTCTACTGACTCGCTTATCATTAGCCAAAAAATTGGGCCTCTCAAAAATTCATATCGAAGGAGACTCAAGTGTCATTATTAATGCCTGCATCACGAAAACATTGTCAAATTGGAAAATAGAATACATTTTAAAACAAATATGATCCCTCATTGATACATTTCATGATCACTTAATTTGTCATACTTTGAGAGAGGGAAATAAAGCAACAAATTTTTTAGAAAACTTGGGATGTGATAACATTAATTTAAACTCATCCAGATTGGGGCTCAGTTTGGGAGACTTTCCTCACCTAGCAGAGATAATCATTAATGAACAAACCTAAGGTTGCACATATGCACATCAATATTTAATGATCACTCAGTTATTTTTTGCATGGGAAAGGCATGGTAGTAGTAGTATAAGGCCAAAAGTATATATTATCATTCACTCAAATGGGCTGCTAATCATGACAATTAAAGGATTTTTTTCCCATTTTCTCTAATTATTAACTGCATTCATTTTACTCTGTACTTCACATGTGTAAATTGTCATGTGTTGCAAGCTAAGCATGTGCTACATGACTTCTAGTGGTGTGTTTCTCCTTTTAAATTTTGATTATTGTGCTCGAGAACTTTTTGTAGTGCACTCGTTGAGCTCAGTTTCGTCTTCCTCTGGCTCTGGTGACCTGTATTTTTAGTGAATTCCTTTCAACTATGGAATGTCGACCTAGAAATTATAGAGTTTTCTTGTAGGTTGAAGATTAGGAAACACCTTTTCATGACCATATTTTTGAATCTTAGCTCAGTCAAGGTTTTAACATTCAGTGTCAACATTGTAGAAGATGTGTGAATAAAATTATTGGTGAGGAACTGTTGTACCCACAGGAGAAAAGAATCATATTTCCATCGCAGCTAGTTTCCATATTCATGTCTAACGCCTTGGACTTACTTCAATCTTGGAGCAGTTTACAAAGTATTTCAAGTAAGGCCATTAAACCTAAGTTCACACTGGGTAATAAACTAATTTTTGCGGTTCAAAAATGTTATCTTTGGAATGGTAAAGCAAATATTGGTGGTCTCTTCCTGAGACATTACTTGTAGATTCAAGATGACTTTATCATCATTTATGATAGTATTATGTGCTCATTGGACTTACTTTTAGTTTGGTCATTTCAACAAGCAGTTCGAAATATAGGCAGAGCTCTTGATTCTGAGATAAGAAGCAGGATTGCGATCATCGGGGCATGACCACAATGTCCCTAGCCCATCGACAATTTTAGGTCTAGATGTTCACACTTTGTTGCAAAGTAGCACCATTGAACTAGGTTTACCCGAAAGGCAATCTTTGTCTCAATTCACTCCGACTTCATCACAGTTGAATTTGGAAATCCCTATTTTCCACTTTCAGAACCTGAGCTTGAATGAAGCTAGTGAAGAATCATGTGTACAACCTATGGAAGAATAGTTTCCCTAGTCTCCAAATTTTGCTTCCGATTTTACAATTTTGATAATGGCGCTCCTTGGCATTGACAGATGATGATAGTCAGTGAAGATTTAGATGGTTAGGCAAGCAATATCACTTGAGTTTGTGTAGATTTCCCTTAGTTTTTCTTAAGATATTATGGCCCTTAATACATAGTTCTCTTCGAAGGTCATCTCCTTCCCAATCATCTTTGTGCTGCGAATCCTTCCTTCTGACTGGGTCCTCTTTGGAAGAGTAAGGGGCAATTTTTCAGTCTATTAAGTGCCCTATTTTTTATGTTGCTGACATAGCCCAACCAATATAGCCCAACCAGTGTTGCCCAACCAGTATAGCCTAACCAGTTTAGCCCAACCAGTGTTGAAACCATTGCCACCATTTCCTTAGAGGTTGGTGAATAGAGCCCCACCTTGAAACAAATTTTGATTTCTTGGATCAACTAAAGCATCTGTGTGTCAAAATACCTTTATTCCAAGCTATCAAAGATGTACCTATTTATAGTAAAGCAATAAGAGATATATATCTCAAGAAGCCAAGCAGGAAAAAGAAATATCCAACAACAATTCATGTAATGGGGTAGTTAGCATATATAATGTTAGGAAAAGTAGTTGTGCCTAAATATTTTGACCCTGGTAGTCTAGTAGTTGTAGTGACTATTAATGGTAAGGTTGAAAAAAATGCACTTATTGAACTAGGAGCTACTATCAATGTGATAACTAAGGATATAATGCAACACCTTGGTCTTACCGATATGAGACCTACACCTACTGTCCTCTAGTTAGCTGATAGCTCTACTGTCAAACCAGATGGCATTATGGAAGACATTGTTGTTACTTTGGAATCTTGGGAATACCCTACTGACTTCATGATTTTATCCCCTAAAGCCACTTTAGGTGGATATCTAATAATTTTGGGGAGGACATGGTTGGCCACAATTGATGACTATATAAGTTGTGGATAAGGGGATATGACTATTTCCAATGGGGATAGTAGCAAGAAACTCATACTTTATCCTCCAACTCAACCACATGAAGAAACCAATAATCCTATTTGGCCTGACTTAAGTGAAGAATAGGAAGAAGAGGTGAATTCCTTGGCAACACTAATGATGATTGATAGAAGTCCCTTTATGCAAATCCAAGGTGATGATCAGGTGTTGTCTCAATTTTTGCAAAATAACTATGAGATATAAGATATAACATAGATGTCCTTCTTGCCCATTGCAGATATTGTTGCCTAATTTTTTTATATGTACATATCCTAAAGCATCACATCTTCTGCATACATTGTTGTCTCATGACGTCAAAATGCCAAGTATTAATGAATCATCTATGATTGAATTGACAAAGTAGATAGAAGTTATTACAATCTAGGGTTGTTGTTGCACCAAAAGATTGACCTATCAATTACCGATACAACCAATAGACTTATAGAATCCATAGGAGGTTGTTAAACCATGTTGTGAATCCCCACGAGGGATGTTGTCCCACTACTAGTAATCCCCCTCCCAGCATCACTCACCACAGCCTACGTGGTTGGAATCTGTGACCAAGCTCTGATACCACTTGTTACAAGCTAGGGTTGTCGTTGCACAAAAAGATTGACTTGTCAATTCCTAATATAACCAATAGACTTGTAGAATCCACAAGAGGTTGTTAAACCATGTCACAAATCCCCACGACGGATGCTGGCCCACTGCCAACAGAAGTTTCACTGAGAAAACTAATGCGGAGCTTCAAAGGACCCAACTCAAACTTAAAAATACAAGACTATTTGATGATAAAGTTGACACAAATGGTGTCATAATATTCAATCAAGAGAAACACGACCCTTTGAGACTTTACAAACTGCCTAAATGCATTGACAAAGAAAAATCATTGCAAAACTACCACCTTGCTGCCATATTGATAGACCCTTACACAGTCACCCATAACTTTTGCAACTGAATAAATTTATTTGATCTCTCTAGTGAAATTATTTGTAATGTGGTTATACAAAACATATCCAAAAATACAAAAAATCCAACGGTGGAAATGTGAGATATGACCACCGTACTAGGACTGTATTTTCTGCAACAGTCTGCCCCTAAAATTTCAAACCTTTACTCCTACAATGCACATGCCATCTTGTGCATGGCCTCCTAAAACCAAAAATATAATACACCATCATACCTATTTTTAGGGTTAGATCAATTTGGAAATAAAATATAAAACATTTTCATGCTCACTATTAACCCTAGGGCAGGGATATGACTGTTTTCATAGGAAATTAGACATCTTCACCCAAACAAAACCAAATCACTTCAAACAAAAGCCAAAATAAACTTAGTTCATTATAGAAAAATATCCAAACATGAAGGAATGAAAACTAATTCATAAAATCACTCAAAACAATGGAAAATCAAATTGTTCTACGTAGAAACCTGGAAAATGCACATGAAAATTAGATTTTTATTGCTTCAAAACTCCAAACCCGAACAAAAAACATTTACCAACAACCCCAAAATGATTCAATTATATCCATTTATAAACCTAAAGGCCTTATAGGCCGAAATCCAACATAAAACCAACTTATAACTAACTTATGACAACTTTTTGCATTCTTGACAACTTTTTGACAACAAAAAGTTGCTCCAAAGTTGTCAAGTTTGACAACTATGTATGTCAACTTGCCAAACCTATATCTAAACCTTCTAAAACATTAAAATGGTCATTAGATGAGCTTATAAACATATTTTATCCACCTAAACACACTTCTACCCCAAAAACCCAATTTTAGCCTTTTCTAGGCCTAATTGCTCAAAATGGCAATTTTACACTTTTTGACCATTGCATTGCATTTCACTACATTTTATGGCTCACATGGCCATGTTACATCATTTAAAGACCTTATAGGTCTTGTTTGTCTTCATTTTTCATCAAATCCTCCATAGGGCCTATCAGTGACCCTACTCCACCTTGTCTTCCTGGGTGCTCCTGCACCAAAAACATTTGAACATCAACATCAGTCCTTGGTTGCATTGTTGCAGTCACATAAAGATGCATTCGCTTGGAGTTATAGTGATACAAAGGGTCTAGATCCAAAAATATGCACACATAGGATCTATATCATGGAGGATAGAAGACTAGTAAGACAATCACAAATAAGGGTTAACCCTACAGTAAGAGAGATAGTTAAAAAAAATTATCAAAATTATTAGATGCAGGTTTTATTTTGTTAGACTTGTGTGAATATTCTTGTCATTGATGTCAACCTAGCTATTCGATTTTCTCCACATAGTATATGCAGTTCTGTATTATCTGGGTTGGTTTGGATACTATATGTAGTCGGTATGTGCAGTTCTTTGTTATGGACATATGTTATGATGTAGTTACATAAGAGGTGATATGATGAGCTAATCTCTAGAAGATCTTCATTCAAGATTTTTGAATTCTCATTAGTCCTAATATCATTTATGAGTTCTGGTATTAGCTGTTTTGGTCATGATAGTAGTATCTCTTCGATTTTCATGTTATTGTATTCTTGGTATGTGTGAAGCCTATATCTTTGAAAGATTGGAGATTCTATTATTAATTTTGTAATAATGGGTCAGTATCTTTGGGTCCCGATGACCCTACCCCATTCTAGTAATGTTGGTATATGCATTAGCAAATGAATTATGAAAAATGAAGCATGTAGAGATCTTGCAAAGGCCAACGTGAGTGTCTTGTTTATGTTGGACAATGTGTTGGGCTCGGATGACACACATACATGCATATATGTAGTAGCATGTGTGTGGTAGAGAGAGTATGTTTGCCAATGAGATTGAGAAATTATATGAGGTGTGTTTGCAGAAGATAGTGTAATACCCTAAAAATGGTCATCTAAACCATGAGCCCCTAATCTCGACTACAACACCAAGGTCCTAACCAAAGGCAATTAAATCAATCTTGAGCACTTAATTAATTAATTCCTAAATCATCAATATTCCATGGCAAATTAATCACTTCAATTAAATATATCATCAAAATCTCTTTAATCAATTATCCCATTTATTTAATATCCTAGCATATTTAATTAATAAATCAATTTTCCATTAAATCATAAAAAGGGAATTATTTTGAAAAAGAAATCAATTTGTGATAATTACAAAAAGAATTTTCAAAAAAGGAGCAAAATTGAATAAAAGAGAATAAATCAAAGAAAGCTTGCTTTAAGAAAGGAAAATGGAATAAATCATTTTTTCTAATTTTATCTTAATTTTAGCTCAACCTTATTTCCTTCAACCTGAAGAAAGCAGCCAATCACATCAAATCACCTGGATTGTGCTTCCTCTTGGAGAATCTTGACCTCTCATCGACAATCAATCTCGATCGTTGTTTTCTCTCTGGATTTTCTATAAATTCAGGCTCTCATCTCTCAATCAAAAGAACCATGGAGATTTATTCTTATTATGTTGTTTTTGCTCTAGAGTCATTGAGAATATTGTGCATTGAGATTATTGCATCTTATCTTTTTGCATATTAGTTTAATCATGTTAGTTTGATTAGAATCATATGGCTTGATAATTATTGTTTGCATCCATCTAGCTTAATTTGCTGAATCTTGTATCCATTTAGCTTAATTTTGCATTCATATAGATTAAATCCTCCATCTTGGTGTAGTCTAGTCACTGGTATTGCTTAGGTAAATCTGAAAGCAAGTCTATAATTGCATCTTTTAGGAGGAAATAGGTCGATTTGTTATGGTTTTTACATTCATTATTTATATTTGTCTAACCATGCATGCAATGACTTATTGAAGTGTTTGTGTCTTATAGCTTACAGGATTACCACTTTTCACACACACATTTTTGGTGCCACCTTGGGGCAGGAAACTCAATTTTTTGGGCCTCGCAGATCATCAAATTCTCATATTTTGGATTCTGTTTGTACATTCTCAGCAAAAACTCGTACAAAATTATATTCATTATAATACAATATTCTATCTTCTATCGTACGGTCAGGTGAGAAAAATCGTACGAATTATTGTTTTCTCATTCGGTTAGGTGAGAAAGTTTGTATGAATTTATGTAAGTTGTCGTGCAAATATTTATCTTTTTTCTTATGGTTTGGTGAGAGTTATCATATGGATAGGTGAGAAAACTCGTACGATTTTTTGCTCTCTCCTGTGAAAAACAAAGAGGTTTTTTTTAGGGTTTTTTTGATTAGATTTTGTTGATACTTGTGATGGTGGGAAAATGATGAGTGATAGATCAAGAGGAAAACTAACCCTTTCCCTCAAAGAGAGATGAGAATTTCATTATTGATTATCCTTCAAGCACTTTTCACCATTACATTAGGGAATGAGGGGGTAATTCACTAGATCCAATCTCCACACAAAGATGATAGATTGAATTCTGAATGAATTAAGGACGTTATGATGATCCCCTTATTCCCTTTTTGTTTGATTTGGAAAGGAATTGAAATTGATTGAATTATGTAATGCAAAAGTAACAAATAATCAATTATCGTAGACACCTAAAATTGTCCAGTCTAATTAAATAAATATCTTTATTTATTTAATTATCTTAGCCTAATTCTTCTATTAATTGAATAAATCTTTATTTGTTTAATTAATTCATTTATCCTCTTCTAGCCTTATTTCTTATTTAAATAAATACATTTATTTATTTAAATTATCCTTTTTCTAAATTAAATAAATATCTTATTTATTTAATTGATCCCACTTCCTCTATTAATTAAATAAATATTTATTTATTTAATTAATTCATTATCCTTTTCTACCTATGACACATGTCATTCATCTCTTAATTCCTACACTACCTACCCTTTCATTATTTTCTTATTTCCTCTACCTACCCTTTAATCATAGCCAACCATTTATCTTTTACACCTCTCAATCTTATCCCTCCATTTCATATAGTGTCTTCTATATAAGGAGATGCTTCCTTCATTATCAAGACCCTCGATGATTATTCAACTACTCTACGCTTTCGAACTGTCATATGCGATCAAGCCTATTTGCAACCACATTTCTATTCTTTGTTGAGCTCTTGTGCATATAAAATCTGAGAGCAAATATATCAAGCAAGATCAATGGAGATAGGAAGAATGGAGATCCAAACCCTATTGGACATGTGATGGTGTAATCTTTGTGATTTCATTTGATTTGCATTGTCTTAAGTAATCTTCATATGTTATGGTGGATCTTTGTTGTTGTTAGGCTAGGGTTTTGTGGTTGAATTCATTTAGTCTTTCAATATTGTTGTTATCCATTTTCACCGTATACAATTATAACTTGAGATCTGAATATGGGATGAAGTTGTGCACCTGGATTTGGTAGTAAAATTTTGAGATGAAGTTGCCTTACCAATTTGACGAAAGTTGTCCGGACTGTGGCGAGAATGTACACGGTCCTCCAAAAAATCCGTGAAACAAAAAAGGGTTTTTCTACCTCTACAAGTGAAGCTCAAATTTGAAAGTACAATTGTGCACCTACAATCTACACACAGAAAACAAAGGGTTCAAATGTGTTGGGATTGGGGGTTTGCCTTTACGTCGAACCCCAGTTTTGGAATTAACCAACTAATGAAAGAAAGTACTTGCAAGTAGATGTAAATGAAAGAATGAAATGTAAATCACCTCAAGGGAGGTAGTAGTAGAAATTTTGATAGAAATGTTTGCGTGGATTTGTATGTTGAAATCAATCTCCTCTTCAATGGTTGAATCCTTGACTTGAATGCAACACCTAGCCTTGAAGGGAGACTTGAGAATGCTCAATGCTAGAAAAGAATGCTTGAAGGCTTGATCTCTTGAACATATCCAACTTTAACCTATCCAACTTTTATTGAGCTTAAACTTATGAAAATGAGAGGACAAATACCCCTTAAATACATGTTTGAGGGATTTGAATTTTGTCATGGGCTGACATCAGGGAGATTTCCCGCTCACTGCACAACCCACAATGCTTGCACAAGAAAGGTCCTACCCCAAAATAGGGTAGGCATAGGGGCGCCATGCCCCTGTCCTGGGATAACATGGGCACCATACCCCTATCCAAGAGGGGATAGGGGTTCCACGCCCCTATCCTACCCTAGTCTCTAGGGCAGAGTGTGGATAGAGTGATGCGGAGGCCAAGGAAGAAACAATTTTCACAAGCCAAGCACTCTCTGGTCTCTAATCAGGCTATAGGATTTGAGTTTGCATGCGTGAGGACCCTAAAGTAGTCATTAATTGCTAGGGTCACAATTTTATGACACTACAATACTAATGCTAACCCTGACCTATTTTCTGTCTATCTAAGAGATTTTCACAGCCTAACAAATTTATGAAAAACACTTGTCAAAGAATCTATTTCTCAAAATTATGTCTGTTAGAGAATCTACTACTCAAAAACAATATGACTACTAATTCATTGTTTTTGCAGGTTTCCTAAGGAGATTCAAGAAACTTTGTGTATTCTTATTTTTTTTCTAGGCACCTAAATTGCGATGTGGTAAATGAACAAATCTATTTTTCGTGTTTGAGAAAAGTCTAAAAGGTAGGACAGTATGCTCTTGTCTGTATAGACAATCAGAAATCTAGACCCTTGAAGCTTTTCTAGTTTGAGATTTGTGTACCTTTTAGAGGGCCTATCACATTGGGAAAAAGTAATCACCTTGTGAGAATGAACCAAGTGATTACAACTAGACCCAATCATTCTAACTCGCTATAATAAATAGGCCTCTTTGAGATTAAAGTCTCAGAGGACAAAGTTATTTGAGTTTTCTCTTTGAGATCTCTCATATGAGACATTTTTTAGGGCCTCATGGTCTCAATCATGCTTCTATGACTACATCTTGTTTTGGTACCTTGTCGGGCTATAGGATTCAATCGTGCTTGCGCAACTTCAAGGGGTAATTTCGAGCATAAATCCTTACTAAGAACTCTAGGATAGAAGCTACCTGGTTCACCTTTGAAAGGCGGATAATCTGTGTGCAAGAGAGATAGTAACTCTCCCAAGATACTTGCCATATCATGCCCCCATTAGCATTTGGAGTCGACTAATACGACGTTGAGAATCCATTGCATGAGACTCAGTGGCTGTATTCTGATTAGCTATTGGGTGTGTACCTAAGTTTGCAAGCAAATGTTTTCTCTCTCAACCAACTTCCTTAGGATTAGCATGTTGTGATTGAATTCACTTTACATCTTGTGTATACTAGGTCTTTATCATTAAACTATCTCAAACTGAAACTGAAACCTTGAACAATCAACTAAAACTAGAAAAACAATTAAAACATAAAAACTCAGTGGTCAAAACCCTGTTCCTATCAAAAACTTGTCCTCTATCCAGTCCTTTGTCGTACGAGTCAAGACGCCAATGTCCAGTTTGTCATACTATCTCTTGAGAATTGTCATCTAGTAACACCTAAACCATTGTACAAGTCTATCCATCATAGTGAGTGTATACCTGGTCTTTTTTTAATCCTGAGCATAGAAATCTTGATAGTGTACCCCTATCGTTGTGTTACATGATTATGTCAATTATATCCTAGCTGGTTCAATCAATCATTCATCAATCTGATCAATCTGACCTACTTAGATCATATCTTATACAGGATAGATCATTCCTAAAACCAGACTTGGTCTCAATCTCTTCATTCAATCATAACCTTAAACAAACATCTAGCTTAGATTTGATCTTGACATCTATATCACTTCTAGCTCTCCGTCACATTAATTATAAATGCATATTCAAACCAGGAGCTCTTCTAAGAATTCTGACAAAATTAAGAGATAGTCTTACTCATTGCAAACTAATCCATTCTTCCAAGAACAACCAATCTTTGACAAACCTTTTTCATCAAGCCAACCAATTTTTTATCAACCATTATCTTTCAATATGTCTAGGAAAAACCAAGAAAAAGAGGCTTCTAAATGCAGTGTTCCAAATAATATTAGCACTCAAGTTACTAATAGTGACTCCTCATCTAGTGACTCTGAAACTTCTGAATTTGAAGAATATACTATAGTTAAATGTCAAAAGGACAAGGATTTCAGAAGAATGATGAAAATTATCATGGCCAGAGAAAAAGAAGAATATTTTCTAGGCTAAATAAGAAGCCAGACTTCCCACTGACTACAACATTGAAAGCCTTATCACTAAAGAAGAATATGTTCCATTAAGGTTGGTAACCAAACAATTGCAAGAACTACAAACTAAGATCAAAGAAATGAAACACACGGATAAATCTTATGTGTAGTATTCCTTGGACACAATCTGCTTGTTTCCATTCGACAACAATCTTCACATGCCTCCATTTCCTTCAAGAATGGAAATTCCTAAATTTGACAAATATGATGGCAACTCAAATCCTCAAGACCATGTTTGAGAATTTTGTGCTCTATGTATGGAATTTATGCATGAATGGACATATCTTATACGTCTCTTCCCAAGAAGTCTATGAGGACAAGCTATGGAATGGTTTTCAAAAGTGCCTACAAGAATTAAATCTTTCGAGGAGCTGGTTGAACTATTTCTCCAATATTACTCCTACAAAATCCATCATCCAGTCACCATGATTGATCTTTGTAATACAAAATAGAAAATAGGAGAACCTTTCCTCACTTTCCTTCAACATTGGAGAAAGTTGTTCTCTAGATATTCACAACCCATTCCTAATTATGAAAAGAAGGACATCTTTGTCAACAATCTGATTCCTGAGTTACAATATAATGTTCAAATGCAAGTACATCTTTCATTTAATAAGATGGTAGACAGTGCTCTCAAAATAGAAGATGTGCTTGTGACGAAAGGTGAAATCTCACTTTATAAGGAAATACAACATGGCTCTAGTTCTAAAGAGAAGAACAAATAATAGAAATATGCCAAAGATAATAATAGAAATGTTGGGAATGATGGAGTAGTTGATATTGTCAAACCAAAACCAAAACCAACAGTATTTAATCTGATTAGTAGAACACAGGCCCTGAAAGTTGATGAAAGTGTTGTGGAAAACCCTCCTAAGAAATCGAAAGAGTGGTTTAAAGATAAGCCTTGGATTTCAAAGACTAAACGTGATTTCACTCCTTTAGGAGAATCCCATGAAACAACTCTTAAGACTCTATTGGCAAATGATCTGATCACATTACCTGACAACTCCAAACTATACGATCCTAAAGTCAAACCCAAATGGTAGAGAGAAAATGATTACTGTGAATATCACCAAAACAAGGGTCACACAACTAATAACTGCATGAAACTCAAACATGAGATTCAAGACCTTATCGATAGTGACAAAATTGTTGTTGGGAATCATGCAACCAACTCTGATCACAAAGCTTTCAAAGATCCATTGCCTACTTATGAGCAGGGAGATTCCTCTAAATCCAAGGGAGGTGCCAAGATAAACTACACCTATACAAATGAAAATAACATCATCAACATGATTGAAACTTATCAATCAGAGCATTCTAATGTAATCATAGTCAAAGAAGAGAAAAACAAACTGAGAGAAGTAAACATTGTGACTTGTGGTCAAAGAAAAGTTACTCTCAAAGGAGTTGGATCCTCATCTTTTGATCAGATATCATCATCAAATCCATCGACATCATCAAAATTGTCAACATGTTCAAATAAATAGACAACTACTATCACTACTAAGTCTTCTCCATCTAAATAGGTGGTTTCACCATCTTCTTTCGGCTACAACATTGTTGAACAGCTAAAAAAAACTACTACTCAAATCTCTATTCTTGAACTGCTTAAGATCTCTCCTGCTCATTGAGAGATTCTGGACAAAGATTTACTTGCTACCAATGTCCCTAAAGACTTAAATCTAGGTTGATTTCAATCTATGTTGGGTCATCTAGCTTCACCTCACTACCTATCCTTCTCTCAAAAAGATGATAATTCCTTGAACCATCCAGATAATCAACCATTACATATTCAAGCCATGATCCATAAACACCTTGTCAAATGTGTTTTGATAGATGGAGGCGTTGGGATGAACATTTGTACTTACAATCTACTCATACAATTAGGATTTTTTGAGAATGATATAGATCCAAGAAAGAAGATAGCAATAATAATTAATGATGAAGAAGAGAGAACCTCTAAGGGTTTGGTGCTATTACCAATTAGGGTAGGACCCATGGAAAGAGATATTATCTATTGGGCCATGGAAAGAGATATTATCTATCAGGTGCTTGACCTTCCTCTATCTTACAAAATTTTGTTGGGAAGACCATGGATTCATAATATGCAAGCAGTTCCATCTACATACCATCAGTGGTTGAAGTTTTAATGGAGTTGAGGTCAGTGTTCCTACTGATACTAGCTACCCTTGCAACACATTAAAACAATGTGCTAATACTCTTGTCCCTCATAACAGAGCAACCTCTATATCTAAGAGTTCAAAAGCTATGATGAAGGACTTAGAAAAGAAACTAAAAATCCTAGATGCCAACATGGGCGGATACAAGATAGAACTTGTACTTTCACTGATGAATCTTCCTCCATCACCTAGATAGTTTGGAAAACCATCTAAAGCTATGAACCCAAAAACTTCACTTGCAAACATCATCTATGATAGTACTTTGGTGCAATCCTCTACTTCTCTTGCAAATGAAATAGAAGAGGTAGTTGTTCTATAATGGCTTTACAAAGGGGAAAATGATGATACAGAAGTGCAATGTTGTGAAATTCCCCCTGAACAATATGGTAAAGGCTATCAGATAATCCAATGTATGGGGTATTCAGATACAGGTCCTCTAGGAAAATGACAAGAAGGAATTATAGAACCCATCAAGCTACAAACCAAGTCTACAAACAATAAAACCAGACTTGGATACCATCTACATAAACGAACAAGGCAAAATCAACAATCTTATCAGCCACATCAAAACAAACAAAAAACTCAAGAAGAATATGAGAAATAAGGAGGAGAAGCTTATAACCAAGTTTGAGAGGTACCAGTAGGAAGAAGACCAGAAGAAGAAATTCTAGAAGAAATGAGAGAATGCGTGGAAAGAATCAAAGAAATGTTTGCACCAGTAAATATTCCTATCACATATACGGGAAGGATACCAAAATAAGATTCAGAAATAGACTCAAATGAGTATGAATGGGGTCCAGAACCTCTATCAGATGCATCTACTAAGGAAAATATTGAACAATCCAATGCTATTATAGATGAAGCACAAGAAATAGGCCACATGAAGCTATAATAAGAACTAGAGGAAGTTAGGCTAAAAAGACAAGAAGCTTATGAGCAACAAATAAGAAAAGAGAAAGCATAGGAAAATCACTCACCTATTGTATCCATCTACAAAGTCAAAAAAATTAGGTATGGGAACAGAATTGAAGAACTAGAGGTTAGTCAAGCAGGACCGGTCATCAGTCCAGAAGAAGCTGAATGAGAAAGAAGACAGAAATTGGCAGAGTCATCAAGGCTATGTGAATAGATATGTCAACTACAGTTGATCAATGAATCAGAACAAGAAGGAACTTGCAACATAAAAGATGTCGATATTGATACCATACATTCTTTCACTGAGTCACTTGAAGACGAGTCAGATGCTTCATCTTCTAACTTTGATCAACATAAAATAAGATCCATCTATGACATTACCTATTCAACACCAAACTATGACTACTTTGTCATGAATTTTGAACCTCTGCCTGAAGAAGCTATTGTTGTTGAACCACAATACGTAGTCTAGTTTGAAGTAAGAGAAGGGTTTAGTGGTAGGTCTGCCAGGTTATATTCTCTAAATGCTAACGTAGGCTTTGATAATCATGTTATGACTCTTCCCGGTCTCAAGACACTAATGCAAGGTAGTCTTCTAGAACTCAACTTGATGGTCTGAGGTTGTGATGACAATACTGTTAATTCCCTTGAACCGTCGAATCTTTATCCCTAGTATACCTTGAGCTTATTGAATGTACTCTACAAGACCAACCCATGGATATCCCTAATTTTTCCAATGACTATGCCTTATCATGTTACCTTAATGCAGTTGAACCCATGACCTCTTCAATCAATGAATAGAGTGTGAACATGACAGAAGAAGATATCAAGTATCTTAGTCTCAAATATCAAAAGAAGAAAAACAAGTGTTCTGATGGCGAAAACCACATTGTGGTGGTATCAGAACTAAAAAAAGTAAAAATAAAAGACGTATCTGATGGTGAAAACCTCCTCGAGTCACCTAGAGGTGAGATGCTTCATATTCTGCCTAATCACTTTCAAGAGAAATCATCAGTACTGATTGAACCTGGACAACCAGTGAACATTGGAACAAAGGAAATTCAATATATAATACATGTGGCTCAATCCCTATCAACAGAAGAATTAAAAGAGTTTACTGATTTCTTCATAGAGAAAAAGATCAACTTTACATGGACATATTCTGATATGTCGGGTCTGGATCCTAACCTTATAATACATCATATTTATATTTCTCTTACAGTCAAACCTATCAAAAAAAAAACTCCAAAAAATGCATCTTCATGTTGCATTGCTTGTTAAATCTGAGCTAGAGAAATTACTCAAAGAAGGATTCATTCGAGCAATTGATTATGCTAAGTGGATATCCAACATTGTCCCTATTTCAAAACCTGATAAATCAATCTGTGTCTACACACACTTCAGAGACTTAAACAGGGCATGACCGAAAGATGATTTTCCATTGCCTAACATATTTGACATGAATATTGGCTATGAAATGTACTCTCTAATGGATGGCCTTTCCAGCTACAACCAAATCAAAATCACACCTGAAGATCAAGAGAAAACAACGTTCACATGTACTTGGGGAACTTTCTACTGAAATGTCATGCCCTTTGAATTAAAGAATGTAGGTGCTACCTATCAAAGAGCTATAACTATAATCTTTCATGATATGATGCACAAAAACTTGGAAGACTATGTCAATGATACCTTGGTCAAAACTATGAAAAGACTGACACATCTCTCAGAATTGGGTCTAATCTTAGATAGAATGGAAAAGTTTAAACTCAGACTAACCCTAAGAAATGTGCATTCAAGATTACATCTGGCAAACTACTAGGATATATTATTTCAGCAAAAGGGATTGATGTTGATCTAGAAAAAGTTAAAGCTATAATGAAAATGCAACCTCCAAAGAATTTAAGTCAAATGAAAACTCTACAAAGGTGGTTGCAATCAATAAGATGCTTCATTTCTTAGCTGGCAGATAAGGCTCATCCATTCATAAAAGAATTACGGAAAGGAGTTACATACAATTGGGATGAAGAATGTGAACAACACCTGAAACAAATCAAGGAATATCTTTCCAATCCACCCATTTTGATGCCACTGATTCAAGGCAAACCTTTGATTCTCTATATATCAGCTACTGACACATCACTAGGGGTACTTTTGGCTTAACATGATGAGAACAACAAGGAACAAGCTATATACTATATCAACAGAATGTTGGTTTCCTATGAGATGAATTACACTATCATTGAGAAAGCTTGTTTGGCAGTGGTCTTCACTTCATAGAAATTGAAACATTACATGCTAGCACATTCTATCAAATTGGTTGCTAAGATTGATCCTCTCAAATATCTTCTAAGCAAAACAACACTCATAGGGAGATTGGCTAGATGGGTTATGATACTCATAAAATTTGACATTAAGTATGTAGAACGCAAAGCTATAAAAGGACAAGGCATTGTGGATCAACTTGATGGCACTCCACTTGAAGATAATCAACCTCTGAACATGGAATTTCCAAATATATCCATAATGCATCTTACTCAGCAATCCTGGAAAATGTTCTTTGAGGGATCTTTTACTCAATAAGGTTATGGTGTTGGGATCCTTTCTATCACTCCTCAAAGATACTCAATTCCAAAGGAATACAAGATCCTTTTTCCTTGTACCAACAATATTGCAGAATATGAAGCCTTGGTGAATGGAATCAAACTAGCTATTGAATGGAAATTTGTTGAGCTATACATCTATGGTGACTCTCAGTTGATAATCAACCAAATCAACAATGTGTTTCAAACTCAAGATGAAAAACTGATGCCTTATAAAATAATGGTCAATGACTTTAAGAAATACTTTGTCTTTGTTTCATTCAGCAAATTCCTAGAACAACAAATAGAGCAGCAGATGCTATGGCTACATTGGCATCTATACCACAACTACAAGAAACACAGTTCCGCTATGAGTTCCTAGGGGAAGAGCTTTGCTATCCTGCTTATGATTCCCCTGATTCCCAGATGGTTTGTTCTATCATTGGGCATGACTCATCTTGCTATAACCATATCTACTCCTACTTACGTGATCAAATCATCCCTGATAACCTTACTCTCAATGAGAAAAGAAACCTGATCTGTAATGCTTCACGATATGTCATCATCGCTAACAATCTATATAGGTGAGGTTTAGATGGTACTTTGCTTAGATGTCTAGAAATTGAAGTCTCAACATGCGTTATCTGAAGTCTATGAATGTATTTGTGGATCTCACTCAAACGGTCTAACTCTAGCTCAAAAAATGCTAAGGGCTAGCTACTATTGGCCAGATATGGAAAAAGATGTTGTAAAATTTACTAAAACTTGTTAGAAATGTAGCTGCATGGAAATCTCATACATGCTCCAACAAGGGAGAACATACCTCTTATCACACATTGTCCTTTACAACAATGGGCGTTCGACCTCAGTGGCCAAATCTATCCTTCATCATCCAATGAATATAAGTTTATCATAAGTACAACCGAATACTTCACTAAGTGGGTTGAAGCAGTTCTGCTAATCAAAGCAACTAGCAAACAAGTGGCTATGTTCATTCTTAACTATATCATCTGTAGGTATGGAATCCCCTCCTCAATTGTAATTGACTTTGGGGAGCAATTCAAGAACAATGATATAGATGAGCTCTGTGACAAGTTCAAAATCAAACAATTTTGGTCTTCCATATACTATCCTCAAGAAAATGGACAGGCTGAAGCATCTAACAAAAATTAGCTGACCATCTTGCACAGAATGATCAACAAATTTGGAAAGGATTGGATTTACAGCTCAATCCAGCGCTATGGGCTTATAGAACGAGCATTAGAACACCTACTGGAGCTGCACCTTTTTCTTTGGTGTATGGGGATGAAGCAGTCTTGCTAATTGAGGTTGACATTCCTTCTTTGAGAGTTTCTTTGCAAGATCTTATCAATGATGAAGATCGCAGAATATCTAGATTGCAAGAACTTGAGTTGCTAAATGAACGTCAGCAAGTGGTGTTTGATCATCTGAGAGCTTACTAAAAGATAATTTCTAGAGGCTATTACAAGAAATTTTGACACAGAGAATTTTAGGTTGGTGACCTTGTTTTGAGAGGGAATCCTAAAAATCAAAAGCATCAGGAAGAAAAAGGGAAGTTTGGACCCAACTGGTTGGGTCCCTACATTGTTACCACAGTCTTTGGCTCTGGCACTTGCCAGCTATCAACACCCGAGGGAGAACAACTTTGTGAACTGATCAACACCATCCACTTGAAGAGATTCTACACTTAGCATTCTCTGCTCCAACAATCTATACAACTAAAATGTCCTGAAAAAATCCTAAAAATCCTAAAAAGTCTTGAAAAATATTATAAAAAAAAAGAGAAAAGAAGGAAAAAAAAATCAAAATATGAAAAAAATCAAATGCCTTGGTAAAAACCTAGTAAACGGGCACCTTGGTAGTAAAAAAAGAGAAAATCTGCCAAGAAGATGAAAACTTGGCAAACAGGCGCCTCTTGTACTGAAGTGCTCCATCTATCAACGCAAAAAACTGACATTTCCTGCTTTATTTTTTGTTTTCCAGCATCTTTTCTTTAGCTTGTATATATACTTCAGTCGCTTTTGTGACACCTTGGTTCTTCTTGGAACCCTCATGGCTTGAAACCGATCAATGTCTTAGTCTTAGGGAAATCGACTGATCAATCTAAATGTCCTAAGCAATTTAACCAAGTCATCTTTATGTCAGTAGTACTGGATCTTCCAATCCGAGTCAGTTACCTATCTCCTAACGACTACAGGCTTTTGCCACTGACATCTCATCAAACACACAAAGCAAGAACAATGAAAACAATCACTAAAATTGTTTGAGCTATGATTGAAATTTTCTTTGTATGTTCTCTTTTAAATTGGTTTTTTCTTATTATTCCCTTTGAGTAACTTAAGGAAGTCTATCTTGACTAAGAGGAGCAAGGACTGGGGGTAATGCTTTTCTTTGTTTTCTGCTTGTAGGAATGATTCTGATGATCTGGAAACAACTCATAAACTCAGTGTCTATGATAAGTGCCTTCACATCAAGGTGAAATGTCCACACACCTTGACTCCGTTTATTTGTATGCTATAGGGAGGGAACTATTTCCTTGTCTATTTTGAGTAAACTTTCTTTATTATGCAATCTGAATTCATGCTTAAATTGTCCTAGGATATGAATGATCAAAGGGTCATTGCAAACAAGATAATCACTATTGCCTAGTAAACAAAAGGAACTCTTCTTTCTCTGGTGTGTTTGCATGTAAGCAACATTCAGGTCATCCTCACTCTTTATGCCTTGGTTCTTATGTTCGCTTGCTAAATCAAAAGGACACGACATTCAGGTCATCTTGGCTCTTTGTGCCTTGGTGCTTATGTATATCTTTGACATTTTAAAATACTCAATGATGATAAAATAGCATAACAAATCCAGTGACTAAAGTCTTAGGCTGCATTCATACACCAAATTTGTACCCCTAGTTACATTGACCATCCTGAGTCCATTTTTAGGATCGAAATCGAAATCTGACATCATTTTTCTAGTCAAATTCTCACAACGTTGACCACTCGGCACATTCGTCTTCAAGTCAATCTTTGCAACACTCTATGCTCAAATATTTTCCAATCAACTTAGAAATCCTTCAATTTATCTCAAATCAATTCTTAAATCATTCTTCGTGCTCAACTTATCATCACTAAATCTTTTTATCACTCGAATTGTCTAAATCATTGTGGTATCTCATCATCTTTCGATTTCGCTCCCGAGGGGGCTACATCATCATTATCAATGATTATATCATCAAAAGTCAAGCAATTTTTTTTTTTCAAATCTTCATCAAAAGATGAGAAACAAATATTTTCAACCAAATATTAATCGAACATCAATCAAATCTTATCAAACAAGACCTCGTTGCTAGGGGCATATCAGTTTCATCGCACCAAATCAAGCTGACATTGTCTTCATTTGAATCAGTTTCTTAACAGTAATCAGGTTTATCACACCTCATCAAGTTGGTTATTCATTTAAACCTAATCAAGGGTTTAAAGAGTCTTTTTGATAGTGATCACACACTCAATCCAAATAGTCATTCATTTTCATTGCATCAAATCAAGCTGGACATTTTGTTTCACAAATCGGTTCTTGTTCAATCAAGTTCAGAATCAGTATTATCTCTTCGCTCAATCGATTATAGTTCAATCAAGTTCTAGATAAG
Organism: Cryptomeria japonica; assembly: GCF_030272615.1. Classification (NCBI taxonomy): domain Eukaryota; kingdom Viridiplantae; phylum Streptophyta; class Pinopsida; order Cupressales; family Cupressaceae; genus Cryptomeria; species Cryptomeria japonica. The sequence continues at coordinate 370,492,954 of NC_081415.1, forward strand.
TACCTGCTTCTTGATCCATCAAGTTCAAGATTGGTATCTTCACTTTTCATCGGTCCTAGTTCAATCAAGTTTAGGATCGGTATCGCTTTTCATCCATTCGTAATCCATCAAGTTTAGAACCAATATCTTTTCAACATCAATTATTCTTTGAATCAATGCATTGCTCGCACATCAATTCAAAGAGGGGCGAATGTAATACCCTAAAAATTGTCATCTAAACCATGAGTCCCTAATCTCGACTACATCACCAAGGTCCTAACCAAAGGCAATTAAATCAATCTTGAGAACTTAATTAATTAATTCCTAAATTGTCAATATTACATGGCAAATTAATCACTTAAATTAAATATATCATCAAGATCTCTTTAATCAATTATCCTATTTATTTAATTAAATATCCTAGCATATTTAATTAATAAATCAATTTTCCATTAAATCATAAAAAAAAATTATTTTGAAAAAGAAATCAATTTGAGATAATTTGAAAAAGAAATTTCAAAAAAGGAGCAAAGGGAATAAATCAAACAAAGCTTGCTTTAAGAAAGGAAAATAGAATAAATCATTTTTTTCTGATTTTATCTTAATTTTAGCTCAACCTTATTTTCTTCAACCTGAAGAAAGCATCCAATCACATCAAATCACCTAGATTGCACTTCCTCTTGGAGAATCTTGACCGCTCATCGACAATCAATCTCGACCGCTATTTTCTCTCTGGATTTTCTATAAATTTGGGCTCTCATCTCTCAATCAAAAGAGCACTAGAGATTTATTATTATTATGTTATTTTTTCTCTAGTCATTGAGAATATTGTGCATTGATATTATTGCAGCTTAGCTTTTTACATATTATTTTAATCATGTTAGCTTGATTAGAATCATATAGCTTTATAATAATTGTGTTGGGACTCATAAAAATTTGAGGAATTTGAGAGGCCCAATTCAAAATTTTGCACCTGCACTTTCAAAGGACCACCTAATGAGCCAACCTGATAGGCCTATTTTGAAGAAGGGTAAAATGGAGCTAGTTGATTGTCAAGGGGTAAGGCTTGGGAAATGTGTCCTACACCTTTCATTTAGCCTATGCAGTGTTCTACAACTTTCAAATTTTAGTTTAGATCAGTTTATCAAGTACCCATTTCAAGGGGTGGACTGAAAGTTGTTTTATGCACAAATTCATATTTTATTAAGTGGCCCACTTTGAGGCCTTGCATTTTATGACCAGTTGATCGTCATGTTTAAATTCAAAGTGAATTGAATTTTATGCATATAGGTGAGTCCAAATGCCAAATTTCAAGTCCCTATCAATCCATTTGCTCAGTTTGCCAAGCTCAATCCATTTGCAGTTTGTATTGTTTGCATCAGTCCATGTTTCAATAGCTTGTCAAAGCCTCACTTTGCACATGTGTAAAAGTTTCCCCAGTGAATGTCATGTCAGGATGTTTATTCTGGGCTACGATGGTATGAAAGAAAAGCTATGTTTCTAGTTTGAAACTCTCACCAGTCTGTTTGATCAATTTTCCAAGATGGTTTCTTGAGCCATTTTATTTAGTTTTCTGCACTTTCATTGTTATATCTGTTAAAGTTATCATTTTCATGAGCTTATATCTTACACCCAATTAGCCTTTTGGTCGAACTTAACATTTCATGGTCTTCTTTGTACCTCAAGGTATCTATGCCCCAGATTTGGGGATCCACAAAGATCATTTGATATTTTTAGTAAGGGCATTTTGTGGTTCCTGCACATTGATTTTATCAGGTTCAAATGCTAACAGAGCCATTTAATCAACTTCAACAATTAATATCTCATTTCCTGGGATGCGTCGTGAGGAGTGGTTTTGCACAGTGAATTCCAGTATATCAGACAGGATGTCTTCCAGTGGGCGAGGTATAGAAAGGTGTTTTGATTAGTTTTTGAAATGCATCTTTGGGTTTAAATGCGAAAATGTGGCACAGTTGCTAGTGAGTTGCAAAACTCAGTTTAATGATTAGAAAATGTTGCAAATCAACTCCATAGGTATGTTCAAGGTGCCTGCATCATTTCGAGGGTCAGTTGAATGAAAATAAATAAAAAATTAATCGGGCCCACTTTGGGGCCCGATCTGGCTCATGCCCTTGCAGTATTAATTTTATTGGCGACTTGGTTCACTGAGAGAATATCATAATATTTAAATTTGGATTGTGATCATGAGACATGTGATAAGAGTGATGATGATGAAGGCCAATTTGAGCATGAAAGTAGACATAGGCTACTTGGGAGGGACAAAGATTCACCACTTCTCCTATACACTTATCAAATCACAGAAGCTAATTTGCAACAAGTAATAGAGTTGATGGGGAAAGAGGATGCAATAAAAGTCACAAATGATATTGGAGCAGCTGATGTAGTGCTTGGTTTATATTCTAAGCTCAAGCAGAATTCATGGATTCGGGGAGTGGCTACATATCCGGGACTACTCATATTTGTGATAAAGACCAACGCAATGGCAAAGATTGTTAGGGCTATGCATACTATTCTTGGAATGAAGACTCTGGGCACTAGTTCTCCTTGGCCCTTCAAGCAATTCCAAAATGATATTGAATTTTCAGATGGAGCAGGCTTTGTAAACTTTAAAAAAATGCACATTGGTAGCATATGCAATGGTGTTAAAGACCAAAGTCTGCAATCCTTGTTAGCATCCTCCCCTGCGTGCCAGACAAGAGGTGGATGTGAGGAGGGCACGTGAGACTTTCAACAAAGGCAATCTGTAGGTGTAATATCAGAAACCCCCATTTTGACGTGGTTTGAAAAAGTTGAAACCTTCAAATGCAAATTGGCAGGTGTAAATCTGAAAACCCACAACCTCTGCCAACATACTCCCCAACCAACGCATGAGTTAAAGGTATTGAAGTTCTCCAAACAAATGCATTTGGTAGGTATAAAACCCAGGCAAAATCTCCCCTCTTGCATGGCGATGGGCATTTGAAATTTCAAGCAAATAAATATTGGCAGGCGTTTGGGGAGGAATTGAAGTTTTATAAACAATGCAAATGGCAGGTGTAAAGCCCAGGTCCATGACCATAACCAGCATCCTCTCTACGTGGTTACCATAGAAATTTCAAGCAAATGCAATCTGCAGGCTTAAATCCTAGCCTTCCCACACGTGTAAGTAATGCCATTGAAACCTTTCAAAGTAATGCAAATTGATAGGTGTAAATGCTAATTTCCCTCTACGTGGTGAGGTAAATATTAAGAAAACTTTCAAGCAAATACAAGTGCCAGACCAGGGGAATGTGTAAAATATTCATCCCACATTGGTGGTAGGGAGGAGTATTTTTGTATTTAAATACAAAGTCACACACATCCATAGTGTCAAATCCTAAAGGCTTTTGACAAGGAGCTAGCTCAGCGACCTAGTGGACCCCACGCATGCCCACGCATCTTGAGGCAATTGAATTTTGTAGAATAAAGGTGAATTAAAGCTCGAGCAAGTTGAAGATGATCTGACGGTGGTCGTTGATCCGCAAGACAAAGTTGCACGCTAGTTAACCATCGCGACTCAGTGACTGAATGGTGGGCTCGGTAGATGAGCAACTCTGATGTTAAAAGTCGAGCAGGTCCAAGGTAGATCAACGCTGGTCATTGATCCGCAAGATGAAGATGCACGCCATTTATCCATCACAGATCAGCGACAAAGGAGAGTTCTAGTCCGGTGTTGGGTTCGGCGATGATGAAGTGGCGGTCCAGTGGCAGGTCAGGTGGTGCCCAAGTGGATCCGTGAGAAAATCACAAGGTGCCACATGGAAAGGTACAAAAGGTGAAAATCAATTAAAAATCAAAGTTAAATAGTATAGTTCCAGCTATGGAAAAAACTCAAAAATTTAAATGATTGGTTTGCATGAGAGATTAATTCGCTTGAGGGGTATTTTTTACCCATAAATGCAAGTATTATATATCATTGGAAAGCTTTCGGAATGAGGAGTTGGTTTTTTTAGTTAGTCTCAACAAATATCAGATATTTTGAGACCAGTTTCCATGGGAAGGATGCAAGGAATTTTTTAGTTGGGGAAAGAGGACACTTGGCGATTTCTGATGCAGATCTGATTCTTTTCCCTGTTCTTTATATTCTTAATTCTTCTCATTTGTAAGGGTTCCATAATTTTTGGAAAAAGGCTCCAGAATTCTGTGTTTCCAGCTTTGAATTTCTTTTCCAAGTTTGTAAAATTTTATGGGTCTTTTCAGGGTATAGAGTTGCATTTCAGTAATTGCAGATTGTTTCATAGTTGCAGGTTCTACTTGTGTAAGGTATGAGTAGATTTCACACAAAATTGTCTCTAAGTAATTATTTCTTTGTTACAAATTAAATCCTCAAGGAGGCTAGAATTTGTCATCTCAACGAGATTGTTGTGATTGTTTGTACGTATTCTTCAGTGAAGAGTTTAAATTTTGTAATCAATCATAAATAATGAAATATGTATCCAAGATCTGATGATTTTGTGAATGAGTTGAGTAACGCATTGGTATGAGATATTGATGCATGAATATTTTATAATGAAAATAGATTTACAGCTGAGATTTGTATTCGCAGTTTTGTGTGTGACTCCATACCCAATGAACAAGGCACTGGTCTTTGAAGAATTTGGGGATATTTTCAGAAGCATATAAATTTTAAAGAAATCTATTTCCCTTCATGTTTGGGGGTTGTTTCCTATTCATTTCAAGCTCTTATTAATCTATTTCTTGTACAGATCTTGCCAACCTGAATTATCTTCTAATTTGTTGAGCTTGTGGAATGATATTTATCTGCTTATTGTTGATGCTGCCATATGTCTGTAACTGGTTATATTGAATGCATCAAAGGGTGTCCCACCCTAGGTCTAGCAAAACCTGAAGTGCAGGAGGATCATTAGGATCCTATGTTATGTTGTCCAAACTCTGAGGTTCTTCATAGATTGAAATTGGCTATTTCATAGATCAATTGCAGGTGAACTTGGGTTACTCATTTTTTGAGAACAACACATTGCTTGCATCCATCTAGCTTAATTTGCTCAATCTTGCATCGATTTAGCTTAATTTTACATTCAAATAGATTAAATCCTTCATCTTGGTGTAGTCTAGTCACTAGTATTGCTTAGATAAATTTGAGAGAATGTCTATACTCATATCTTTTAGGAGGCAATAGGTCGATTTATTATGGTTTTTACATTCATTAATTATATCTCTCTAACCATGCATGCAATGACTTATTGAAGTGTTTGTGTCTTATAGCTTACAGGATTACTACTATTCACACACACAAATAGTAGTGAAGCAAAGTGTGTAGTGTGAGTTATGGACAGCGAAGACATATAGTGTTGCAGTGGTGCAACAGTTCTTCACTGCACCTGCTGCAGGACAATTGTACAAAGATATTTAACCATATATACTATAGAGTTTGTGAATTATAATTTCAGCTTAATCTTAGAACCAATGTCATGCATTTTGAGATACAATCCTTTTCAGTTTAACCTTATTTGTTGCAGTGAGTATTCTGGCAGTGAGCCATTCTTTTGTATCTTTGTAGTGAGTAGTCCGACAGTGATGTTTTTGTAATATGGAAGTGAGCAACTTGGAAGTGAGCCACTCCTTTGTAAACACCATATAACTAGTTATATTATCTCAAGAGTTAACACTCTCTGTGGTTTTTCTCATTTGGGTTTTCCACGTATAAAATCTGGTGTTTCTCTTATGATTGTGTTCTTCATGATTATTCTACTTTTGTAGTTTTTTTGTGATAGATGAAGTTTGATATTTCTATGCAAGATTAAATTATTGTTAAAAGTTTCTTTTTATATATATCTATGGGAATACAGATTCATCCCCCCTCTCATTATTCTGATCCTTTCAACCAAGTTGACATATTTATCCTATTTTAGATAATAAATGGGTATCTCCCTTAGTCATTGTTCTTAAAAAAGGAGGTAAATGGTGGGTTTGTGTAGACTATAGGGAGATAAATTCAACAACTAAGGAGCACCACTTCCATTTACCTTTCATAGACAAAGTTTTATATTCTCTAGAAGGAAAGAGATACTTTTCATTTCTTGATGGTTTTAGTGGCTACAATCAAATTAAAATAGCTCCAGAGGATCAAGAGAAAACCACATTCATTTGTCCATGGGGGACATGCATATTTTGTTTTTCCATTTGGTCTATTCAATGCCCCAATAACTTTTCAAAGGGTAGCAATTAGTATTTTCTCAAATATCTCTCAAAATTGCATGGAAATATACACGAATGACTCATGGGGGCTTCACTGGATAGGTGATATTATTGGAAATTGGAGGAATTGATTATGTGTTGCATTGATGTTTTGTCATTGATGGCAACACCGACTGTTTTGGTTCTTTACTGATTTTCGATAGGTTCCAGTAGAGAGGTTAGATTATGATATCGATCCAGTATGCTTCAGTATGCTTCATTATATGGAATTAGTTTGGATCCGTCATTCATTCTATTCAGATGTGTATCACGATCAATTGGTTTAGGATTTGATGACTTAGGAGCTATCATTTGTTCTAGTAAGCCTTTTGGTCACCAGTAAGGGTTTTAATGACAGAGCTTTGTTGAAGATCTTTTCATGCACTTGATAAGTGGTGTTGGTGTGGCTTCTCGATGGCTTTTGAGATGTTGTTGGTTATCTTGTTTGTGTTCATGTTGATCGGTGGTGTTGCATTTAGGACCGGACCTAATGCTATCTTATTCTGGTAGGTTATGGACCGGTTTATGTAAAGTGTTGGTGGATGATCCTGATGTGTTACTGGTTGGATCTATTTATTGGATTATGTTGTTTCTATCTTAGGTCAACTTGGTTGATCATTGGATTGTGGGTTTATGTTATGAATTTATTGTATTATCTTTTAGGTGGTTGACTTAATTGTTTAGGTCTCGAGTTGGTATAAATATGATGTAAGATCTGTTTGTAGATCATGGGTTTTTGGGATATAGGTTTATCTGTGTGTGAATAAGGTTGTAATCATATGTAGATATTTTAGTTGATCATAGGTGATCGAATTAGGTTGGTGAAAGAGGTTTAAGACCTCTGGTACTAAGCTTAACCAAAATTGTATTTAGGCATAGGAGATGCTATTCTTGCAGTTCACTCTTCTTTCCGGATTGTAGTCTATTTTTTAGTTAGTGAGGCTCCTTTTGTGTTGAGCAGTGCATTGTAGGCTATTGGCCTTCCTACATGTGTAGGCCCCTCTTTTTGTAATCACATACTATAGAAGTATTATTTGACTGTGGGTAGGCTTCCCACCATGGTTTTTTCCTTTACCGGGTTTTCCACATACAAATCTTGGTGTTATCTTTTGTGGATGGTTGGTAAATATTCTGTGGTTTATATTTGTGCTTAATTGTTATATCTGCTATTCTGATATTTGGTTTATGTATTTTGGTAATAAGGTTTTAATGATTAAAGTTCTATAATCTATTGACAACTGATTCACCCCCCCCCTGTCGTCTTAGTTGTCCATTGGTTATCTGAGTTGTCTAATAAATATTATATCATAGGCATTCATATTGGAGGGTTTAATATCCCAAAAATCTTTAACAAAATATTGCCTATCTAGTGAAAATAAGGGGATTTTTAATTCGAGATATGAAAAAATACAATATTTGGTGAAAATAGGGAGGCTTCTAATTCGGGTTGTGTATTGGGAGGGGGTGACAAAAAAGGATTTTAGGCAAATATTTTATGAAAATAGGTGGTTATATAGTATGCCATGAACACACATGATATAACCTAGGTTCACTAAGTGAAGCGCTCATGGTATGACTTTACCACTTATGGCGACTCCTTTCAAGAATCATTACATAATCTAAGGTTTTATAGAGATGCAAAGATCATAATCTCTCTTTGAACTGTAAAAAATGCTTCATCATGATGCAAAAAGGAGTAGTGTTAGGACACTTCATATCTACTAAAGGTATTCAAGTGGATCCTACGAAGTAGAAGTGATTGAAAATCTACCAACTCCTACCAAAAATAAAGATGTTAGTAGTTTTCATGGTCATGTTAGTCACTATAGAAGATTTATTAAAAGAATTAGCACAATAGCAAGATCATTATATGGATTGTTTCTCAAATATGCAAACTTTCACTAGACACTAGCTTGTGATAATGCATTTCAAGACCTAAAAGTTGTTTTGACTCAAGCTCCTATTATTAGAGGACCTAAATGGACTCTTTTATTTCATATCCATAAATATGCTTCATATTATGCAGGATTAGTCTTGGGTCAAAAAGAAGGAGATGTTGAATGTGTAGTTTACTACAGCAGTAAAAATCTCTAGGAAGTAGAATTAAACTACATTTTTACAAAAAAGGAAATGTTAGTTGTCATTTATGCCTTAAAAAAATTTAGACATTATATCACAAGATATCAAGTATTTTTTCATACTGATCATGCTACAATCAAATATTTGATGAACAAACCTATATTTTTAGGAAGGCTTGCTAGATGGTTACTCTGGATGTAGGAATTTGATATTACAATTGTAGACACGCTAGGAAAACCAAATGTTGTAGCCAACTTTTTATCTATGCTAACAAATAATCCATAAGAATTTTCTATTGATGAATCATTTTCAGATGATGATCTATTTTCTATTAGCATCAACACACCATGGTATGTAGACATTGCAAATTATTTAGTAACATGCAAAGTTCCCACACATCTCTCACCAAAGGAAAAAAGGATGCTAATAGAGAAGAGTTTTCCATTTACATGGATCTCAAGATGCTTATTTTAAATAGGGATAGATAATGCAATGAGAAGATGAATCGGGGAGGATGAAACCTATGATATTCTCCATGCCTGCCATAATGAGCCATGTGGTGGTCATTTTGCTACTAAAAGGACAACAATGAAGATCCTAAATACCAGGTATTATTGGCCTAGTCTTCATAAGGATGTTGTGAGGTATACAAATAAATGTGATAGATGTCAGAGAATGGGAAGACCAACTCAGCCTGACGAAATGCCTCTTTATCCTCAAGTAGTTGTTACCCCTTTTGATAACTGGGGTATGGATTTTATAGGGCCTATTGATCCACCATCAAATGGAAAGTCCTATATCCTAGTGTGCACTGATTACTTGACTAAATGGGTTGAGGTTAAAGCTATGAAGCATGCAAGAGGTAATAAAGTTACCAAATTGATGTATGAGGAGATTTTCATAAGGTATGGAGTGCCTAGAGAGCTCATAACTGACCAGGGAGCTCAATTCACCTCTAATTTAGTATTAGCATTGGTAGAAGAGTAATATCAGACACAAAAAGTCCAACCCATACCATCTACAAGCCAATGGGAAAGAAGAAGTTACCAATATAGAAATTGAAGGTATTCTCACAAAAATAGTAGCCTTGCATAAAAAGGATTGGGAAAATGACTTACCCGAAGTAGTATGGGCCTATAAAACAGAATGGGAAATAACAACAAGATTTACTCCTTTTGAATTGGTATATGTCAACACAATGATGATGCCTATGGAATTTGAACATAAAACTCTTAAAACAATCTTGGCATTAGGAAACAGAGAGAATAATGCAGCTCAATGCATTTGATGAAATTAGGCAATCTTACCTACAACACACTATATTAATTCAACAACAGTGAACAAAATGGCATGATAAGTATATCAAAACAAAGAAATTTAATCCAAGAGATTTTGCTATGTTGTATGTCTCTCACTACAAGGAAAATCTAGGAAATCTCCAAACCAGATAGTTGAGCCCTTATGAAATTGCAAAGGTCTATACCAATGGAGTTGTTAAATTACTCACTGTGGATGATATGAAATTTAAATTGATAGCCAATATGCATTGTATCCATCTCTATCACAAGCCAGCAACCAAGGAGGACTTCATGTAACAATTTTTAGAGTTTCAAAGTATCATTTCTCCTACAACCAAAGAAGGTGATCCTACGAGTTCACCACATGTTTCATAAAAAAGGCATCCCTTTTCATTATAAAGATTCCAACTTCACATGGATATCCTTCTTCCTATCTCCATTCCTTAGGCATGGTTGGCTGATAAATGTTCTTACTTTTCTCTACAATATATTGAAGAAAATGACAAAGGAAGTATAAAAAGGTAGTGTTAAATCTATCTCCCAGCATTGTTTAATTTGGTTGTTAGTTGAGAAAACCCAAGACGAAACAAACTGTGCGATGCCATGGGATGACTTCTTGAAAATAATGGGGGTTGAACCAATAAACCAAGGGCTTAGAATTGATGAGACAAAGGGTGCTTCTTTTGCTAAACCAACCCCTATAGAATTATTTGGTAAAAATTTAGTTGAGACAGCTGGAGGTCCTAGTTCTATGCTTAAGGAGACCCCTATATCAACACCACCTTCAATAGCTAAGGGTAAGAAGAGGAAAGTAGTGACACAAGAAAACACAAGCACCAAAAAGAAAAGCAAACTTCAGGAGCCTATTCTTAAGAATCCCGAACCTTAAAAGAAGAAGGGCAAGAAGTCAAAATTACTTGCAGCCTTTAGGGAATAAAAAAGATTTGTTGCACCAACCAATAAATCTGCAAAGAAGACAAAGGTAACCAAAAAGAAAGCTCCAAGGAGTCACAGACTTAAAAAGGTGTTTAAAAGTAAAAATACATAGATACTGAGGAGATTGTTCTTCAAAGCTCTACCACTAAAGATAATGAGAAATCCCCTGTTAAGGGTTCTCCAATGATTCAAACACTGCCTCCTTCAACATATTCCTATGACACTAAGGAGAATAGGGATGTAGAAGAAGCTTCATCAAAATAAGTAGAGGAGATGTTTGTTCATTCTAGAGAGATACAGGTTAATCTTGACATTGAACCAAATTCTAAAATTGGGAAGAGATGGGAGCAACCAGTTAATGAAGAAACATCTGCCACCAATTTTGAAGAGAATCTATTGCCACAGGGTTGGAAAGCCTTGCAGCAGTAGAAAAGCAAGTAACCAATATAAGCAGAGAAAGGAAATGATAGCAAAGACATTTGGCTTGAGTAAGTATGCATGTTCCACCTCCATCTTTGTGGGCTTCCATTACATTAGAATTATGGAAATTAATGGAAAATAAGGAACAAGAAGGAAAGGAAGAAAGGAATAGTTACAGGAAGAGATTAGGAGGAAGGATGAATAAATTAATAGTTTAAAGGACATAATAGAAAATGTAGCTACCCTAGTTCAAGAAATTGTTGAATGCAAACCACCACCTAGGGCATATGCCCTTAAATGAATTATATTTGTCCTACAAACTATTTAGAGAACTTTCTGGGCTAAATTCATCTTTTATTAGCCCTAAAGATTTTATGAATGCTTACCAAAAAACCACTCCCCTACAAAAAAAATTCCTCTGTGAATTTTATCTTGATAATTATGTTGTTCCTTATAATCCTTTGTTGAATCTACTATTAGCAGTAGGAGACATACACCTCAGGCATTTATGTCATACATATAGAATAAAAACAATAGAGGTGATAAAGGAATGGAATATCAAGATATGGAATAGATAATTCCATTGCCCCTACAGGCTGAAGTAGGTGACCCTAACATGATATTCTATGAATGGAATCAATTAGTCTATGATCCTCATCAGAGGAAAAGAATTATTGTATTAGAAGAAGTATCTCATTAGGAATATGAGAAGATGGCAAATACCTCATCTCTAACAATATTTGGTCACCTAGCGTGAAGATAGAATTAGTTGCCAGAAGATTTAAAAAGGTTAGAGGCCCATTCTTTGCAAAACTATCATGTTGCACTCCATAGAGAAACAACATATATGCATCTGGGAAGATCACATCCAAAGAAGTGGAAACCTTTACTCTTTCAGTCACCAATGTTATGGTGGCCTATTCCACATTGGGAAGGTCTCACATGTTATGATGTTGAACAAGAAATGTCTAGATGGGAGCACCATAGGAAAGATCAGGGATTCTACTAGAGTCCAATTGTAAAAACTAAGGGAGAAACCACTATGGAAAAATTTAAGGCTGTTGACATAGAAAGAAAATTAGAAACCTCATGCTGGTGGACCAACATAGGCTTAAGTTGGGGGAGGGATGAGGCTATTTTATGGTCTTTTATTTCAAGTGTTTTGGGACCTTATTTTACATTTTGAGACATTAACTTTGTGTTTATAACCATTTATAAAGTCATAATGTTGGAAGACCTTGATCTATCCCTAGTGTTTTATAATGTTGTCATGGACAATATATGAATGAAATATGAATATCTTTTATCTATAAAAAGTTTTAAATGTTGTATTTAAGTATTATGAATTTGTTAGGATCTTTGTATGTTAACTTCGGTGGATGCAACTATTGGGACATGGAGTCTAAGTTTTTGAGATGGAGTGAATGCTGATATAGGGATGTGGCAGAATATTGAAGGGGTCATGAACAACAAAGAAAGAAGGAGTCAAATCTATTTTACATACCCAGTTAGTTGTTGTCACCATCTAGAGACTCCTCGGACCGTAAAAAAGGCAGTTACCTTTTCATTAATTTTCTATGTCTGTAGAAAGAAAAAATATAGGAATAAGATATAAATGCAATATTATGAAAAAAAAAGTCCTACTATATTTCAACCTATTAGTTCTTATTTATTTCATGTTTTCAATAAAAGCCTTCCTCCAAAATGTTGGGAGTGGAATGACTATTGTGGATAGGAAGTTAAGACTTCACTTTCTATAAATTCTCCTAGTCTTTCTTAAAGTTAATAGTTAGAGAAAGCATGCAATATTTTGTTTACTCTTAAAAGTATTTGAATAAAGATATAGTTTAACTCTCTTTGTTATCAACATGAGTAGTGATGTGATATAGTTTTAGTTGGAATATAATGTATTCATTGTATGTTAGAAGTATTTTCTTTGCAATGTTTATTTGAGTACTTTAGTTGTTTAGAACTAGGATAACATAACTCCTAAAATTTCTTAGTGCACAAATAGTATTGTCCCATTTCAAGCTACATGTCAATGGGTTTGATATGATAAATGAGCTTACAGATGAAATCCGATGGCTACTCAGTCAAGATATTATATCTGTGAGTTGAGGTGTTATGCCCAATTATTGTTTTTTGAGTCCAACAAGAACCTATGCAAGAATATGCCTCAATTTCTTGCCATCAACTATAATACCATAGGAGGTTGAGATACATACCAAATTAGGGGTTCTGGTATCAAAAGGTAGAGAGAGAAGATAGAATGGAATAATTCCCTAATTACAAAACTAAGGAACATGGTATCTTGGTATGTCAATCCAATGATCCAAGTGTCACCAAGGATGATGTGGAGAAAGATAATCTTAGAAAAAAGGAGGAGAGAACAATTGGCATTGACACAAACCCTCTGATCCTTGGTATGAATGGAGTGGATGATGAGGATATTTAGAGAGAGATATGGATCACCTCATAGACAAAGATGGGAAATTTTTAGATCAACTCAAATGAGGAAATATTAGGGGAGTGGACTTGTCTGAATGACATAAGAGAAGAGGAGGAGTATTGCCAGAATCAAGTCAAAACCCCTTTTCTCAACTTTTAGAGTGAAGAGAAACAACAAAAGGATTTGATTGGGACAACAACATTGGGTTTGGAACAGATATGTCTAAACCCTACTCAACATCCTACAAACATTACACTGGTAATTTATAAAGTAGAAGTTGTACAACCAAAAATAGATGAAGAAACAAAGGAAGAGGAATCAAAGTATGAAAAGGAGGAAGATGGGGAAGGTGTAGAGGCACTCATGTTGGAGACAAGAATGTTGGAGCAGATAGAATCCAAATTGAATAAACCAAATATAAGGAAGAAGGGCAAACTAGGGCCCAAATCTATTAAAGCTAAATTGGCAATAGCAGTGAATGCAACTAGCTGGGGGAAAGTAAGATGGGGGGGCATATCATCCTTCCTCGGGGGAAATGAGTTGTATTAAATGGAATGTTAAGGGCTTAAATTCCCTTCACAAATCGTACTTAATCAAGTGCCAAATAGATCAGGCTAGAACATATATTGTACTCTTATAAGAAACCAAATGGGATTATAGTGATAGTGAAAAAAAGATGAAAGCCTAGAGGCAGTGGGAATGGTTGTTTGTTGAGGAAGCTAGAGCTTCAGGAGGACTGGGTGTGATATGAGATCCACTCAAGATAGAAGCGACATTAATGGAAAGTAAAAAGAATTGGATGATGATAAAATGCAGATTGCTACAAAATAATGTCTCCATCTATCTAATTAATGTGCATGAGCCTATCTCCACACAAGATAAGAGAGAGATATGGACTCAACTTACTAGAATCTTGGGAAATTTGTGGAATGAGAAGATTATTATAGGAGGATATTTCAATACCAATCTAATAAATGAAGAGAAGAGAGGGGTATTGGTCAACATAACCAATATTGGAAGAGATTTCCAAGCCTTCATTGACAATAACCAACTATTAGATATTAGAACCAAAAAATGAAAATTACACATGGACAAATAGGAGGAAATGATTTGGCAACATAGCAGAGAGGCTTGATAGGTTTATAATAGGTAAAGAGGGGGAAAGAAATATGGAAATATAAGAGGCAATGATCCTTCCATTCAATGGGTCTGTTAGATAGTCCAGATAACCAAAAGACAACTGAGAGGGGGGGTGAATCGGTTGTCATAGATTACCAAAAGCATTAGCAATTTAAAACAACAATACAGGAAAGCAGTTAATCCAATTAAGCATAAACAATAATCATAGAATAAAAGCTATCCACACAACACCAAGATTTGTACGTGGAAAACCCGGTAAAGGAAAAAATAACGGTGGGAAGCCTACCCACAGTCAGATAATACTTCTGCAGTAAGTATGTGAGTTTACAATGAAGGGGCATGCACTTGCAAGAAGGCCAACAGCCTAGAGCACATTTCTCATCACAAAAGGAGTCTCATTAACTACATACAAATCCATACAAGAATCTAGAGAATTGTTGAACTGCAAAAGATAACATCTCCTATGCCTGAGTACAATTTTGGCTAAGCTCAATACCGGAGGACTAAATCCTCTTACAAACCCAATTCAATATCCAATGATTGACAAAATCCTCTGCCTGAATGATATTAGATTATTCGTACATTACATTCGTTGACCATGACCTCTTACAATAACCACAATGATCTACAATGAGAGCTTACATATTATTTATACAAACCCTTGACCATAAACAATCAAGTCGGCCACCAAACAATAAACCAATTACATAATTAAAAATAATGTCGGCCTTAGACCAAAATAAATAATATCCAACACATAAGACATCTCGGAAATACAACAATAGGTCCTATCCACAAGTTACATCAATGTCGGTTCATAACCTAGATCAACCGGGATCAAGTATATGTCCACACACTTCAGCAATAATCTCCAAATGCCAAGTCTTGAACATGATCACTAACAACATCTTGAAAGTCCATCAGAAGCTTCACCAATACCAATTATGCAATGCATCAAAGATCTGCACCAAAATATATATTGGTGAAACCCTCACCGGAACTATACACCAATCTTCTAACTAAGTTGGATAGCATCCAATCACCAGACCAAAACCAACTAACCAAATATGAGTATAAGCATTATGAACAAGTTAATTCCATCACCAGATTATACCAGAGTCAACCAGATCATGTCGGATCCAAGTTAACCAAAAACTATTCAACCTACTGGGACTAGAAGGGTATCGATAAAACATCCAAACAACTAGTGTTAATATCAATGACAAAAAATCAATGCAACACATAATCAATTCCACCAAATGGCCAACAATCTCCCCCTTTGGCATTGATGGCAACACTAGATGTGAAAAACATCTAAGTACCAAGAAATGCCAAACAAGTCTCCCCCTGTGGAAGACAACCAACAATCTCCTGCATATAGCTCTGAATATCAATATCTCTCTCCCTTTGAATAATATCTTTGTAAAGATCTGAATTTATTTTTCACATCACTATCTCTCCCCCTTTGACATCAATGCCAAAAATCTGATAAAAATATTGAAACAAAAACATAAGCCTCTAAATCTCAAAGCTGACTACTCCCCCTGAGCAGTAGCATCCCACATCAGTGCCAGAATGAATAGTATCTCTGATAATGCATACCGGACTGATGCTAAACCACATCAATGAAGTCTTTGTCGGAGCGACAGAAACCCCCAATCTGTCTCTCAAGTACTCAAATAATTCCTTGGATAGAGGTTTAGTGAAAATATCGGTTCTTTAGTGTTCACATAAACCAGTTTAACTTTATTTTCTTCCACCTTCTCCTTCAAAATTTTATACTGGATAGATATGTTCTTTGATATATCAATAGCAGCATAGTTATCACAATGAATAACTACTGGTGCATCACAATCCACCTTTATATCTTAAAAAAATTGCTTCATCCATAAAACTTGTGTACAATTAATAGCAGCAACAACATACTCAACTTTAGTCGTAGATAAAGAAGTACATGACTATTTCTTGCTGATCCATGAAACCAACTTCTTTCCAAGGAAGAAAGCTCCACCAGAAGTACTTTTCTGGTCATCAAAATCTCCAGCCCAATCAGCATCTGTATATGCACATAAAGTAAAGTTATCATCCTTAGGATACCGCAAACCATATTCTGATGTACCTTGCAAGTATCTAAAAATCCTTTTCACTGCCATCTCATGATTTTCTCTAGGATCACTCTAAAATCTTGAAATAATACAAACAACATTCATAATGTTAAGCCTAGTCTAAGTCAAATAAAGTAGACCTCCAATCATAGATTTATATCTTGTAGGATTTATTGGTGTCGAAACATCTTTCCTTGTCAATTTCTCACTTGTAACCATAGGTGTACTTACCGGTTTAGAATCTCCCATACCAAATTTCTTCAACAATTCCTTAGCATACTTAGTTTGACAGATAAAAATACCTTTGTCAGTCTGAGTAATCTGCAAACCTAAAAAAAATTCATCTCACCAATCATAGACATCTCAAATTCTTTCTCCATGTTCTTAGAAAATTCTATGCATAATTTATCTTCACCTCCAAAAATAATATCATCAACAAATACTTCAACAATCAATATATCATCATCAATGATTTTATAATATAAATTATTGTCAGCACTGCCCTTAGTAAAACCAAGCTTCAAAAGATATTTATCCAACTTTGCATACCAAGCTCTAGGTGCTTGTTTCAATCCATATAAAGCTTTCCTTAACCTGCAAACCATATCAGTATCATCAGATAGTGAAAAACCATCAGGTTGCTCAATATAAACTTCCTCATCAAGATCCACATTCAAGAATGCACATTTAACATCCATCTGATAAACCTTGTAGTTTTTATAAGCAACATAGGCAAGAAATAATCTTACAACTTCAATCCTAGCTACCGGTGCAAAAGTTTCTCCATAATCAATTCCTTCCTTCTGAGAATATCCTTTACAAACCAATCTAGCTTTATTCCTTATAACTTGACCATCCTCATTCAATTTATTCCTAAGAATCCATTTAGTTCCAATAACATTTTTATTTTTAGGCAGGGGAACCAAAGTCCGTGTGTTATTTTTCTCAATCTGATCTAATTCTTCTTCCATAGCTTTTAACCAAAATTCATCTTTACATGCTTCAATTACTGATACAGGTTCAACTTGTGAAATTAAATATACCTCATTAGTTGTCAGGCTTCTTCTTGTCATCACTCCATTGCTCTTATCCCCAATGATTTGATCTTCAAAATGATTCAATCTCACATATCTAGGAGTCTTCTAACTCTCTGTTCCTCTTCTCTGTTCTTTAGTTACTGTAGAATTCTCTAATGTTGCCGGAGTAACTGGTTCAACTCTCTATTCTGGTAAAGGTGCTACCGGTTCAGATATAATCATTTCCACTGCTGGTTCCTTCTCATAAATTTTGATTTGACTTTTGCTCAGCTCATCTACTTTGACATTAGCACTCTCCACTATTTTCTTCAATCTCTTGTTATAACATCTATATGCTTTACTTTCATTAAAATAAATAAGAAATATGCCTTCATCACTTTTAGGATAAAATTTCCCAATAGTATCATCTCTCCTGATATAACATTTACTATCAAAAATTATGAAATACTTAACTGTAGGTGTATTGCCAAACCATAATTCATAAGGTGTCTTACTGGTTTCTCCTTTAATATGTACTATGTTGAATGTGTAAATAGTTGTACTAACTGCTTCTCTCCAATAAATATGAGGTAGATTAGCTTTTGTCATCATTGTTCTAGTAGCATCCAAGATAGTTTTCTTTTTCCTTTCCACAACTCAATTCCACTGATGTGTCTGGGGAGCAGAAAATTATCTTCTAATACCATGCTTGTCACAAAAGTTATTAAACTTACCAGATGTGAATTCTCCACCATGATCTGATCTCAAACATTTAATCTTCAATCATGTCTCAGTTTCCACTTTAGCCTTAAATATTTTAAACTTTTTAAATGCTTCAGATTTTTCTTTCAAAAAAGTAACCCACATCATTCTAGATAATCATCAATGATTAGCATGAAATATCAATCACCATGAAAACTTTTAACTCTAGCAGGGCCACACAAATCGGTATGAATAAGATCAAGAACATCATTTTATTTATCTTGTATACTCCTAAAAGATGTTCTAACCTGTTTACCCATTTGACATTCTTTACATACCAGATCATAGGGCTTCATAATTTTAGTTGAAGTGATCTTCACAATGCAAACAAAATTCACATAACACGGCCTTTTATGCCATAACCAACTCTCATCAATTTGTGTAATCAAACATTTCTTCTCACTAGAGTTAAAATGAAATATGTTACCTTTTGTTTGCATACTGGTTGCAATCTCCAAGCCAAATCTATTAATGATTTTGCATTTTCCATCCTTGAACTATAATTGAAATCCCTTATCTACCAATTTTCCTACACTCAAAATATTTTGCTTCAAACCTTCAACATAATAAACATTGACAATATTGTTCTTACCATATTCCAATGATATAGTTCCTTTTCCTTTAATCATACATGCCTTGTCATCTCCAAATCTAACTAGTCCACCATCAATTTCTTGCAAAGATAAAAACTTCCCTTTATCTCCAGTCATATGATGTGAACAACCACTGTCAATTACCCATTCATCCTTATCCTCAATTTTAGCAGCAAGTGCCTTCTCCTCAGGTACATTCTCTTCCAATACCGGATCATCTTCCTTGATAGCCAAGAATACCCATTCTTTTCCATTGTTGGATCCACTAGCAGAGTCTTTTGTCGGTTCATCATCTAAATCAATAATGCCTTCCTCATCCGCTATGTAGTATGATTTGTCTCTGTTTTTCTTGAATCTATACATGTTTCGATATACAGGGTTAGGTTTAAATGATCTCTTAACTCTTTCTTCAAATCTTGAATTCCTTTTAGGACATCTAGATGCAAAATGACCAATCTTATTACATTCAAAACATTTAAAAGGTTCTTTTCCTTCATACTTACTTCCTACCGGTCCTTTTGGTACTCTTCTAGTAAATAGTGCTTCAAGTTTCTCAAACTCATCATCTTCTCTCTTCATATCTTCTAATTCCTTTGCATATAAAGCTCTCCAATATTTCTTACCGGTTGTTGATATAGATGCATGAAAATAAGGTTCAGTCTTCACAGCTCCAAAAGGTCCAAATTCCTTAAGCTCAAAGGTAGATAGTTTCCCAGCCAAAGTATCTATGCTGACAAATGTATTAGCCATAGTTCTCAACTCATTAATAGTAGTAGCCTTCATTTTGTAAGTTGTTGGTAGGGCTCTCAGGACTTTAGAAACAATTTCATCTTCACTCAGAGTTCCACCACAACATTGAATTCCCATAACAATCTCATTTACCCTTTCCATGAATGTAGTAATCCTTTCATTTTCTTCCATCTTCAGGTTTTCATATCTCACCCGGTAACCATCAAGTTTAGCAATCTTCACTATAGGGTCACCTTTATTAAGAGTCTCCACCTTATCCCATAAATCATTTCCAGATGGTTTGTCGGTTAATCCAATTATTTGTTGATCAGAAAGTGCACACAAGAGGGCTTCTATTGCTCTACAATCATTCTCAAGACCTTGGCTAGGTTTGTCAAAGGAGGATTTCCAGATCCTGGATTATAGGGTGTTCCTTCAAGACTTGGTATATCCCTTTGAAAGATAGCTGCAAAAGAACTGGATGAACTTGAACTATTGGTTGCCATAGGATCTTCACCAAGCGGTTAAGCTTTCTGCAGAGAGGACCGAATCTCTGATATCAATTGTTAGACAGTTCAAATAACCAGAAGACAACTAAGAGGGGGGGTGGTAAATTAGTTGTCATAGATTACTAGAAGCATTAGCAATTTAAAACAATAATACCAGAACCCAAAAACATAATATCAAAATAGCAGTTAATCCAATTAAGCATAAACAGTAATCACGGAATAAAACCTATCCACACAACACCAAGATTTCTACGTGGAATACCCAATAAAGGGAAAAAACCATGGTGGGAAGCCTACCCACAGTCAGATAATACTTCTACAATAGGTATGTGAATTTACAATGAAGGGGTCTGCACTTGCAAGAAGGCCAATAGCCTAGAGCACACTTCTCATCACAAAAGGAGTCTCACTAACTACATACAAATCCAGACTACAATCTGGAGAAGTGTTGAACTACAAAAGATAACATCTCCTATGCCTGAGTACAATTTTGGTTAAGCTCAATACCAAAGAACTAAATCCTCTTACAAGCCCAATTCAATCTCCAATGATTGACCAAATCCTCTACCTGAATGATATTACATTATTCGCACATTTCATTCCTTGACCATGACCACTTACAATTACCATGATAATATACAATGAGATCTTAAATCTTATTTATACAAACCTTCGACCATAAATAATCAGGTCAGCCACCAAACAATAAACCAATTACATAATTACAAACCATGTCGGCGTTAGACCAAAACAAATAATATCCAACACATAAGACATCCTGGAAATACAACAATAGGTCCTATCCACACATTACATCAATGTTGGTTCATAACCTAGATCAACCGAAACCAAGTATAGGTCCACACACTTCAGAAATGATCTCCACATGCTAAGTCTCGAACATGATCACCAACAACATCCTGAAATTCCATCAAAAGTTGCACCAACACCAATTATGCAATGCATAAAATATTGTTGGCATATGCACACTCCAATGAGACATTGTAGGTGATTGAAGGTTTTTTCATTGATGGAAACCTTGCAATCCTATGGCACTGGCAAGGCATTACACCAGCAAGTTAGTGCACCGGCATCAACAGATCACACTCTACACCAGCACTCAGCTTACCGACACCGACACAAAGAAATGAAGTATACCAGCATAGAGGCCGACAGGATTTTGCTATATTATATTTTGTTTATTATTGAAAAACTTTGTAAGTCGACTTGGCATGTTGTAAAATGATTTATATATAAAAGAGATCAATGTAGACATTTTGTAAGCAAGGAAGTAAGTGAAGAAAGTAATGTATGTGAAATATTAAGGTAGACCTATTATGCAAAATATAGGTTGAAGGGTTTATGTAAGAAGCAGAGCAGCAACCGGTACTGGATCAGGCATTATAGATGCTATTGTAAAGTAGTACAAGATATTGGATTTGTATAATCCACATTGTAAGTCAGTGAGACTTTCCATTGAGCAGTGAGCTCTAGGCAGTTGGCCTTCCTACATGTGCAGGCCCCTATTGTAAGTAATATTCTCTTATTGACCAGTGAGTGAATATTGTGGGTCACAAATCCCACCGAGGTTTTTCCTACACCGATTTTCCTCGTTAAATCCTTGTGTTATGGTGTGCTCTTCATGTGGATGTTCTTAATTCTGTTTATTACATTATTTCTTGCATACCGGTACACTGTTATAATATGTTCTGCATGTTTTAAGATAAGAAATTCTTATTACCAGTTAGATACTGATTCACCCCCCCCCCCCTCTCAGTATTTGTGGGATTCCTAACAATTGGTATTAGAGTCTAGTTCTCTATTTTCAGAAGCCTAACAACTTGAGGAAGATCTTGACACCGGTAAGGATGGAAAATTTGATGAAGCAACTTGAAGGAGCTCTTTTAGACTATGATGCAGAGAAACTAAAAAATATCAAACTAGAAGATGATTTAAGGGTGGCTCAGAATATCGTTCAGGCACTTCAAGAGAATCTTACTATTGCAAGAATTAAGAGAACAGAACTTTGTGAAAAATTGCAAAATGAGAATGATGAAAAGGAATCACTTAATGATCAGATAAGCAAGCTGAAACAAGAGAACATGACAACAAAGAATGAGATGCAGGATATGACTATGAGATTTTGTAAAGAGATTGAGGATAGGAAGAAGAATGAAGAAGAATTGATGAGAAGACTAAGTGATGCAGCAAATGAAAACACAAGACTTGGCTATGAAAATGACATGTTGAAGATAGATTTGATGCACACTCAGAATGACTCTAATGAATTGATGAGACAGAAAGAAGTCCTAGAAAGAGAACTAGAAACTGCAAATCAACATAAAGAAAAATTCAAGAAAAGCTCAGAGGAACTTGGCACCTTGCTGAAGAATCAAAAACCTAATGGTGACACTTCTGGAATTGGCTTTGAAGTTGGTGAAAGCTCCGGTACTGCAAATACTCAGGATCACAACAAACCGATAAGACAACCCAATGCTTATAAATTCAATGGAAAATACTTTAACTGTAATAAGTATGGTCATAGAGAAAATGAATGTAGATCTAGAAATTATCAAAATATCAACACACCCACTAGTCAATGTTCAAAATGCAACGAAGTTGGTCACAACTCTGAAAATTGCAGAATGAATGTGAGATGTTATGTTTGTGGAAGATATGGACATTTATCTAATCAATGCAGAACACAAACCGGCATAAGTTATGGGAAAGCTATTTAGAAGAATAATGTGACTTGTTATGCATGTAACAAGATTGGGCATATTGCAAAATTTTGTAGAAGTAAAGGATCACCGGTAGACAACAAAAGTTCTAGTTTGAAGGGTAAAGACAAATTTGAAGAGGTTAAGCAAGAATTCTCAAAACAATGGATTAGAAAAGCTGATCTAAATATTGGGAATACTTCTCCACCGGTAGAACCAATCAATGCTTCATCGGCACGAAATTCTTCATCTAATTGAAGAAAGTTTCCTTGAGGGTTTGGCAATCTAATGACACATGTGCTATTATCCCCTCGGTTAGAGATAAGAAGTTGGAAATTACTTATTACCGGCAGATAATGTTAAGTGAATACTTAACCGGCATGCATTTATTGTGGTAGATGGCAAAAAGACACTATAAAATTGAGGTTTTGGCTCCATTTCATTTCACGGAGATTTCAAACCTACGAAGAGCGTGAAGATTCCGAGCTAAGGCATTTCGAGCAAGAAGCAAGAACACTCCAAGCAATCATCCATCCTAAAGGTAGTAAAAGGTATTTTATCATGGCATCCACCTCTGCAATTGAATATATAGCAAACCCTACTGTTGTCGAAGTCATAAGAAGACCTAGGCCCATATTTCAATTAGTTCCTGAGGTAGCAAAGAAATATGATACCTTAGATGCTTTTTCTTAAATTCCTAAGGGAGTTGTCTATGTTGAAGACCCCAGAATTTACATTCACTGTAACATTGAGGAACTACGAGATGAAGAGATTAAAGCCATGTTTAAAACTATGATATGTGATGAATCCGGCAATGTAAAAGATGAACATAAGATCATTGAAACCCTAGGATTTATAGAGATCCTTAGCATTCCTGAATTCCCCAAGGATGTGATTAGGATAGTCTTAAGTAGGGTACATGGTGAATTTTTCTGGCTAGATGCAATCCACAAAATCACTAAGGAAGCTATGAAAGCTATCATAGGGTTACCAACCACTGATAAAAAGGCCAGACAAAACTAAGAAGGTTTCCAATGACCTAGTTACTCAGTTAACTGGTGCCACATTCGATAAAAGGTCCTTAAGAGTAAATGATGTAACAGACATTAATGTGAGATTTATCAGCATGATATTAGGGTATAAAGCTACTCATGCAAATAGTCTTAATTTAGTTTCAAGTTTATGCATTAAGAGTGCTTATGATTATGGTCACAGATAATGCAAAGGTTGATGTATGTGAGTGGTTAAAGGATGAATTAATTGACAACTTAGGCAAGATTAAGAAGGACAAGAAAGGAACTTTCAGGTTTGGAAATCTGCTAGTATGTCTGATGCTACATATAACCAAACAAGTTACTGGTATAGGCTACAAAGAACTTGGATATGATATATCGGTAGGCAAATAGTTAACAAAACTATTCAATAATATGGGAGAAGACAAGGAAAACAATATCCATGATTTCTTTCAAGCACTAAAGGTCAAAATGAAGAAAAGAATCCAACTATCACAAAAGATTGTTGACAAATATAAGGAAGAAATATGCTTTGTAATCAAGAAGGATGAGATCTGGATGGAAGCAGTCATCCCTAGGATAGTTTGGGTAACAGAAATGGGTTATGAAACAAATGATCATATAATTGAAACATATGCTAAAGCACTTCTGGAAGCCCCTAAAGAACCTAAGGAAGAAGTATTTGGTAGTGCAGAAACTATTGAAAGCCAAATACAATCTAAGAAAAGAGTGAAAAAGGTTGAGGCAATTGTAAGAAAAGGTTCCAGACAAGCAAAGGCTATTAAAGAAGATGTGTTAAAGCAAACCGGTATAACAGAGGATGAGTTAGCAGCTCCACAACCTGAAACTCACCTATCACCGATAGGTACTTCTTCAGAAAATGACATGCTTGCAACTTTCAAGAGAGTTGTAAGGAAAAGAGATCCCTCACCAGCAACCACACCCTCACCTAGGAGGACAAGACAAAAACAACAAGCAGTGAGATCTCCGGTAAGAAAGGCTACACCAAAGAAGAAGAAACTGACACCCAAAAAGAAGAAGAGGACAAACAAGGACTTGGCCCCTCTTGATATACTATTGAATGAAATTACAGAGGAAGGTAAATTGAAGAATATAGAGAAAATATATGACACTTTGACAACTGATGACTAAGAACAAGTAGAAAATAGTTTTATATTGCATATGGATATGTATAAGAAATTTTTTATGGAAGTAGTAAATGAAATTCTAGATGAACTATTTAAGAGACTGGAAGCAAGAAGACAAGCAGTAATAGAACTGGACAAGAAAATAAAGATAGAGAAGCTACTTGCCATATATTCGGTGAATTCACCCAAAGAAATTGATGACTTAATTGCTCAAGCCAACCGATCAGTATTTTGTACTACACACCGGCACATTGCTTTAATGGTTGGAAGAGTTAATGAGGTGACTGAGGAGACAGAAAATGAATGGGACATTTTCCTAGTGGAAAAAGAAAAACAAGAAGAATACATGAGCCACAAACCTATAAAGGTATATCAGAAAGAAAGAGACAAGGGTAAAGGTAAAGTTGGTGGACTACCTAGTATCAAGGTTAAAGACAACTTACCCCCACCTCCTTTGATTACTCCACTGGTAGAAACAATAGCTACAGAAGATCAACCAGAAACTAAGAGTATGGATGTAGAGGATGGCAGTCCTAATCTTGAAGTCTTATATACTATGGATGTTGATACTCAAAAGATCAACATTGTGGTAAACAAAGATACAACTGATAAGACTGACATGGCTAGTGAGCCTCCGGTAGCTAAGAAAACTAATAACACGCAAGAGAAACTGGCAGATGACAAAGAGAAAAAGTTAGAGACTCAAAATCAGACTGAGACAATGCAACAAACAGAGAAACAAACAGAGAAAAAGGCTCCTGAACAGGAACAGCAACAGGAATAGGAATAGAAGGAAACAGTGCCACCGGCAACTGGAGAAGTAGAAAAACCATTGCTTAAGGAAATGCAGACACAAACAGACCTACAAGAGGTCAATACAAGCTTGGTTACTTCCACTGGCAATACTCAGAATCTAGGTTCATCATCAGGCTACAAATCAACTAATGTGACTAAGGTACTATTAGATTCAATTAAAAATATAACAGACTGCAGCTCACAAGCTTATAAGGCAATAGATGATACCATACCAATTTTGAAGGTAATTGCTCCTAATTGTAATATAGACAATAAAGATTCTTTAGGACAACTTGATACCTTGTGTAAATCTATCATAGAAAACATTGAGAAAATAAAGGAAGAGACATTGAAGGATAAAGTAGAAATTGAAAAGCAGAAATTCTTTGATGAGCAAATAAAGAAGTGTAATAGAGATTTTGACACACTTCTACCAGAATTGTGTAACTTACTGAAAGAGTACAAGACTTTGTACAAAGACACCTGTAAGACAAACTTTTTGACTGTAGATATAAATAAAAAGATGAGCAAGGTACAAGATGAAATCAATAAACTTGCAGATAATTTTGTTAACTCATCTGATACACTATCAGTTTTTGAGGAGAAGATACCAAATTTTGAAGAAGAATTACTTAAATTAGAAAGAGAAAAAGAGAGAATAGTGAATAAGGCAAAACATCTAAGATTAAAACTGAGTCCAAGATTGGACTATCTAGCATCACTGCGGAAGGAAGTATCTGAGGCACTAATACAGGGACAGAAAACACCAGCAGAGCATTTGCAGCATCTCACCGGTATAGTTAAGAGAATAGAGACAGCAATAAGAGATAGTAAAAATTTTATGGAGAGTATAAACTTGATTTTGGCGGATCTATTTCAAATTGTAACTACCCAGTTACAAGGTTGAAACTACAAAGTCCACTGACATCTTGACAACCTTTGTCATTGATGCCAAAGGGGGAGTAGTGGGATGAGAAAATTCAACATCACAGGAATCATAAGCTCAGGGGGAGCACACACATTTTTGGTAACATTTTTGGAGTTCACGTTTTTGGATAATTTTTGGATACACTTTTGAAATTTCTCATGAGTGTTGCCATCAATGCCAAAAGGGGAGATTGTTGGCATATGCACACTCCAATGAGACATTGTAGGTGATTGAAGGTTTTGTTATTGATGGAAACCTTGCAATCCTATGGCACCGGCAAGGCATTACACCGGCAAGTTAGTGCACCGACATCAGCAAATCACACTCTACACCGGCACCGACACAAAGAAAGGAAGTATACCGGCATAGAGGCCGACAGGATTTTGTTATATTATATTTTGTTTATTATTGAAAAACTTTGTAAGCCAACTTGGCATGTTGTAAAATGACTCTTATATATAAAAGAGATCATTGTAGACATTTTGTAAGTAAGGAAGTAAGTGAAGAAAGTGATGTATGCGAAATATTAAGGCAGAACTATTATGCAAAATATAGGTTGAAGGGTTTATGTAAGAAGCAGAGCAGCAACAGCAACTGGATCAGGCATTATAGATGCTATTGTAAAGCAGTACAAGATATTGGATTTGTATAATCCACATTGTAAGTCAGTGAGACTTTCCATTGAGCAGTGAGCTATAGGCAGTTGGCCTTCTTGCATGTGCAGGCCCCTATTGTAAGTAATATTCTCTTATTGGCCAGTGAGTGAATATTGTGGGTCACAAATCCCACTGAGGTTTTTCCCACACCGGGTTTCCTTGTTAAATCCTTGTGTTATGGTGTGCTTTTCATGTGGATGTTCTTAATTCTATTTATTACATTATTTCTTGCATACCGGCACACTGTTATAATATGTTCTGCATGTTTTAAGATAAGAAATTCTTATTACCAATTAGATATTGATTCACCCCCCCCTCTCTGCATCTGTGGGATTCCTGACAAAAATCTCCACCAAAAGCTCTGTCGATGAAACCCTTGTCGGAACCAGTTTCCAATCTTCTAAGTAAGTAGGATAGTATCCAGTTACCAGACCAAAATCAACCGACCAAATATGAGTATAAGCATCATGAGCAAGTCAATTCCATCACCAGATTAAATTGGAGTCAACCAAATCATGTCGGATTTGAGTTAACCAAAAACCACTCAACCTATCAAGACCAGAAGGGTGCTGGTAAAGCATCCAAACAACTAGTGTTGACATCAATGACAAAACATCAATGCAAGACATAATCAATTCCACCAAATGGCCAATGAGATCAAATCACTACACAGTAGAACTAATGATATCCTTGGAAACCCCTCCACATGTCAACCCCTCCAAATTTTAAAATAAGTGTCTAAGGGAACCCGCCCTAATGGGGTTGATGAAATAATGGTGGACAACAGAAGATGTGGGTAATAATTCGAAGCTACAGAGAGTAAGAAAGAAAATCAAACATGTCAAGAACAAATTGAAGGATTGGAATAAGGAGAAATTTAAGAACATCTTTGCACAAAAATATAGAGTGGAGAAATAAGTATCCAAACTCAATGAAATCATCATTGATCAAGGAATGAGAATGGAGGAATATGACGAAGAAAAAGAACTCAATGAAGAGATTGTTGAATTGTAGGCAAGAGAGGAATGCTACTAGGGGTAGAGGTCTAAAGAAACATGGTTAGGTGAAGGAAATAGAAAAACAAAGTTCTTTCACAATACTACAGTAGAAAATAGAAGCAGGAGACTCTGAGATTACAAGAAAAGATGGTAGAATGGAGAATATAGAAGACATCAATAGTGAAGAAGTCAAGTACTTTGAAGAAATAATTAATAGAGGAACACAAGTATATTAGGAGGAGAGGGAAGACATACGCAGTGCAATCCCAACTATAATAACATAGAGCATAATAAGGTGTTGTATAAGGAAATCACTAAAGGGGAAGCCAAAAATGCAGTCTTCTAGTTCAACCCAGACAAAGCTCTTGGGCTAGATGGATTTTAGTTTCTTTTAGAAATTTTGGGAGATTGTGGGGGAGGACATAACAACTGTGATAGAGGAATGAAGAAAAAAGGTCATGTTGGGAACAACAAATCACACCTTCTTGGCTCTCGTCCCCAAGAGAAAAGAGGAACAAAATATGAATTAGTTTAGGCCTATAGCATTATGCAATATGGTATATAAAATCATAACGAAGATCATTGAAAATAGATTGAAAGTAACTCTTAAACATATAATATAAGAAGAGAAAAGTGGGTTCTCCTTGGGGAGATTGATTATAGAAGGAATAATTATTGCCCATGAAGCAATACACACTACAAGAAAGACAAGATCAACTTGTATGATTTTGAAGCTAGAAATTCTAAAAGCCTGGGATTTGGTGAATAGAGATTTTCTATTGGAGTTACTTAGATGATTTGGAATTGGAATAGATTGGGTTAGATGGGTAGAAAGTTATATTAGGGAATAAAAGTTTTCTATTTTAATCAATGGTGTGGCACATGGCTTCTTTCCATCAGCAAAGGGAGTAAGGAAATGAGACCTTCTTTCACCCTTCCTATTCATAATAATGGCAGAAGCTATAGGCAAAGATATCAAATAAATTAGGGAGGAAGGAGACTAGAAAGGGATGAAGGTAGTAGAAGGGTATGACTCCATATCTTACCAATAGTTTGTAGATGACACTATTCTATCGGATATGCGAGTCATACAGAGGCAAGAACCATAATTAACTTCGTAGACAAATATTGCAAGGCTTCAGGGAAGAGCATCAATTGGAGGAAATCTGAGTTGTTTTTCCTAAATAGGCATCTACGAATGAAAAGAGATATTACGAATGTTATTGGTCTCAGAGTTACAAATTTTCCTAAAAAAAATTTGGGGATGCCTTTATTTGCATAAATAAATAAGTCATGCTATTGGGAGGGGCTAATTAATATATGCAAGAGCAAGATGGAAACTTGGAAAGGGAAGTGACTAACATCTACAGGAAAAATTTTGATGATTAAGGTAGTACTATTGACTATACTGGCAATGACATGTTTGAATTTTTTCAAAGTTGTAGAAGATACATTGAATCAAATCATAAAACATTTATTTTAAAGTGGAACTAGAGATTAGAACAAATTCCCACTGGTAGGATGGGAGAAGGTTTTTTCCCCAAAAGAAGTAGAGGGAATAGGGCTGAGGCAGTTGGCAGTTATGAACTTGGCCATGGGGGCTAAATTAGTTTGGAGTATATATGTAAGTGGACATCAAAGATGGGCCCAAATGCTCCAAAGGAAATACTTATACTTGAATGAAGATATTAATATTTTGACAAAAAATTTACCTAGGGGGTCTAGTATCTTGAATTACATCTTGGAATGTAAAGATATTGTATCTAGTAATGTCACTTGGTAGGTCAGAAATGGAAAGAGAGCTTCATTCTGGTCTGATTCATGGGAAGGGGGAAATCCTTGGAAAGAAGTTTCCAATTTAGAAATAATCAAGATGAAGACTGTAGGCAATGGGCAAAAAAGAACAGTGATTATGGGAGGATATTGAACATATTGGAGTTGGGTATGGGAGTGGAAGTCTCTACGAGAGATCAATGCCCCAGAGGATTAGAAAGCAATATTATTTGAAATTTTAAGAAAAAGACAATTTGTGCCATCCAATGAAGAAGATTTGATTCTCTATTATGGGTCAAGCATTGGAAACAACAAAGTGTAAGATATAAAGTGAAAGAAGTAGCTACTAAATAAAATTAGCTGACTAGCCTGATATGGAACAAATGGATCTTACCAAAGGCAGGAGTTTTCATTTGGATAGCCCTGTAGAAGAAGATTTTGATAGAGGAAAAACTAAAGAAAATGAGAATCTATGAACCTATTAGATGTGTACTATGCCAAAGAGAGAGAGAAACAACTAACCACATTCTCCTTAGCTACAATTTTATGACTGAGTGCTGGCAATATTTTATGACCAAGCTATACCTCCAATGCTCGATGCCTAATGATTTAGTGGACTGGTTTGACATGTGGCTGATCATCAAGAAAAAGAGCCGGATTGAGTGCCTATGGAAAGTAATTCCCTTGATATTTGTGTGGGAATTGCGGAAAGAAAGGAACAAGCAAATTTTCTGAGTACAAATCAATCCCACAAATTTATATCAAAAAATTGAAGAAGCAGTAATAGATCTAGACAACAATGCACTCAAGGCAAAAACTATCAAACCCAACGATTTCACAAATTGGGATAATGAGATTCTCAAAGTCTTTGATGGCCTCAATTTCCCAAGAGTTGATGGAACAACAAAGGGTTCTAACTAAAACAATTGAGAGAGGGTATTTAGTGGTTGGCTCTAGAGCAGGGCTAGATAAAAAATAACTTTGACAAAGCTTCTAGAAGCAATCCAGGAATCAGTGGCATTATATGTGTGGAAAGGAATTAGGAAGGGTGAATAATTACATGAAGATCACTTCAAATAGGCAAATCTACCAATAACATTGTTGAATTCAGGGTTGCACTAATTGGGTTACAAATGGGTCTAGATATCAGCATGTCAAAGATACACCTCAAAGGAGATTTTTTGATCATGATCAATTCAATCAGACAAAATAGTACGTTAAATTGGTAACTAGCATAATGGCTAAGACCAATCAGGGCAATTATCTCTACTTTGGAGGGCTTTAGAATTACACACATGTATAGGGAAGGGAATGTTGTGGTAGATAGATTGGCAAAATAAGTATCAGATGATCAAGAAGCAATAACAGAGGATTCACCATACCAAAAAAATTTATAATCAAATCATTCTATACAAATTTTGGAATCAATCTCAAATCGACCCTTCATAGGTTGGAAGACAGAAATCACTATGAGACATGAGCCTCATAACCAAATTGCTTTGATAGTATGTAAAGGGGGGACAAATGGCAAGAATTTGGTGAATAGTTTTGGGCATTAATCTGTGGCTATAAATTAAAATAAGAGGATGACAAGATAATGATTCAAGAGATCACAAATTACCATTTTGCTATGTATGATGGGATAGTGAATGCAAGACAATCGAGGTGGAAATACTTATATCTCAACATGGAAAGTATGGCATGTCACAAAATGTAGACGATATTAACTCCTCTTTGTGTGAAAATTAATCTAAACTTTGAAGTAATATCTTTGTGAGGATATGAAGTATGAAGATAGGTGGCAGATGAATAGATAAATGTTGGTGAGGTGTGGATGTTGAATATTGTTGTTGCTAGGATATGTTGTTGTCATTCATGTCAACATATTCCCATTTTCTTGTGTTTGGTGTTTCGGTGATTGCATTAAGTTGATATGGTTGATTTATCTATTTGGGATGTAGAATACTTCATTCCTTATTGATTTTAGTGATCCAAAAGTTTACTTGATCATATTATTTGATCCGGTTTGAGGTTCAGTCTTTGTGTTCAGTGGTTGGTGGAGTTTGGTATTTGATCTGGTGAACTCCGGTATGATCATATCTTTGGTTGTGGATTTGGGAGTATGTTTTGGATGTTCATGTGTATTTTCATTTCAGATGGTTCATGATTTGGTGCTCTGCAAGCTATTTTTTTGGTCTGAAATGTTGTTGTTGAGTGTTCCCATGAGTTAGCATGTTGATCGACGAAGATTTGAATAACCGGTGTTGGTGCAGCTATTATGGATGATTCTAACATTCTTGTTGGTGTTTCTTGATCGTGTTCTATTTGTCTTGGTGGTTCACATTGGTCCTTGTGTGCATTCTTGGTGATTTTTCTGATCTGGTGATATTCTTCATGTTATTTGATATTCTTCGTGGTGTAACTTGTTGCGGTTGATCTTGGTGATATTTCTGGTGGTGATGCATGTTTGGAGATTTTATTTAGGTCCATGTTGATGAATAATAAGAAGGGGGGTGAATTAGTATGCCAAAAATTACTGTACTTAAACACTTTACTATTCTAACAGTAAACCGGTAAAGCAGTTTAGCAAACAAACCGGTTAGCACACATGCAAACCAAATAGAAAATAATGCAATCACTCACAGAAACACAAACACCATTACACAAGATATTTTGACGTGGAAACCCAAATGGGAAAAACCATGGTGAGATGAAACTCACAAGTAACTATCTGTAGACACTAGTACATTTGGAGCTGATTTTCGATGGCCGTTTGTCGGATTTGTGATGAACTTTCGTCGGAGTGCCGACAATATCAATCGTCGAAAACTTGGCGTCGGATTGGTCGATGATGCCATACCCATCAGAAGTACGACAATCCAATGGACTCTGTCAACGCTGTATGTCCATAGATTACATTGTCAGTCAAAAGCTTGGTAGTTGTCATAATTCCGACGATGATAATTTTTATCAAAAAAAATAATTATTATCGATGTCGGCGTTTCCTTCCTTCAATAGCTCTTTTATATCAATGAGACGTCGCTAGGTCTCATCGATACCTTTTGAATTCAGATCGATGAGACCCAACGATGTCTCATTGATGTAAAAGAGCCATCAAAGGAAGGAAATGCCGATGAATTCCAAAAAGGACTCACTGAAGATAATAACTTCATCGACAAAAGATATCAAAGAAAGCAGACAGGGTCTTCATCAACGGGAAAAGTTATCGAGGAAATAATACTATCGGTGCAACATAAAAAGGACCCACTGAAAGGAGAATTTTCATCGAAAGAATAATATCAATCAGACAAAAGGAAGATATATCAATAAAAGATATCGATGAGGATATAGGTTTCGAGGAGGTTAAAAGGCATGTTCTCGATATGCGTGGTTTTGTCGATGTAACTTTAGCAGTGAGATAATAGACTCATTCATCGACGAGGCATAGTGATATCGATGAAAGAAGTATTTCAATGGAAAAATAAAGGAGCACACCGAAGCCCCAAGTTTCTTCGACATAAGACCTGATGGATATCATATATGTTTCGATGAGGAGATAGCCATACTAACCAAATACAGTATTTCGATGAAGGGAAAAAATACTTGATCGAAGTAATATTCAAAACAAAAGTATTATCGATAGAAACAAAGAGATCAATGGACTAAAGAAACAAATGATCAAAAGCCATATCCTCATCGAAAAGATTATTGATTGTCGCAAAAATTAGAAACAAATCCCATGAAAGGTCACATCGCCATTAAATTCGAACGTGTGCCTGAGTAACCATTGTCCAAAATGGCCATTACTAACTGATTAAATACACCATAAGTAGTGGATCAACATCAAAGCACACAACATTAAGGAATTCATAGGCGATGAACTGAAAGCAGGAATTGGGTGAATTCATAGATAAAGCTCAATAATTCCAAGTAAGTTGTTTGCACCCAGACCTCTTTTTTAAAATTCAAATGGAATCATCATCTAAAACTAATAAGACCGGAAAGGGAAAAGAACCTATCGCTGCAAAAGAAAAACCTAAAAGACAAAAAAGGGAAGGGCATTCTTTGGCCCAGGACCTGATTGACCAGTGCCCATCATCTAGTTTGAGGTCCAAGAATATTAGAGCTGATGAGGAAGGCCTGGAGGACCGGTTTGAGGATCTTGGAGATATATGGATAGAATTGAGAGGGTATGAATTATTCATATATGGGTACAACAGAAGAGTTTCCTCTCAACCTATCAACAATTTATGGCGATTGAACTTAGGAAGGTTAGTTGTGGCTAATGTATTCCTGAATGTGGAGCTCATTAAGGCATTGGCAAACAATTATGACCCTATAACCAGGACCATATATAGCTACATGGGTGAGCCAATTCTTGCAATCAGAAAGGAGGTTATTGACACCGTGTTTGAGTTGGATTGAGGATTTGAAGAATTGATTGACCTCAAGAAGTTAACAAGTGAATATTTTAACCTAGAGCACATTTACAAAATGTAGAGACTCCCTATACATAGACATAGGAATGCAGGGTCCTTAGTGCCACTAGGTCAGGATGATAAAGCTCCCTATGATGTCAACTCTTTCCATCCATATTTCAAGTATACCTATTACTGTGTTGCCCAAGTACTAGGGATAAAAGCTCATCCTTTGATGGATATTGCAGCCATGGTCATTTGTGTCGATTTGTAGTCTAAGGACCCCTGCTTCTTTGATTTTTCTACTTATTTGGTTGAGGTTTTGAATCATGGGTTAGAAAAGTTAAAGGGGGATGTCATCAATGTTCATTTCAAGCATTATTCCTTACTTATGCATATGCTATTGTATGTGGGCCAAGATGAAGGGTTATGGCCAGAAGAGTTATGTGTCAGGACACATGACAATGTTGGGATGAGAAAATCATTGCAACTATAGGTTTCTTCATGGGACCAGAGGTATGCGAATAATCAATATTGGCATTTTGAGGAGTTCTTTGTCAAGCCAATATATAGACTATTGGGATGCCTGTGCGATCATTCCCTTGCACCAAAGGTTCAAAGATTCCTAAGACCAAAAGATTTCATTGAAGATCCCTCAATTGAACACAGTTGGGGACATTGGTATTGTTTTTTAGACTACACACAAGTCAAGGTATATGGATTCGAAGGGAGACCATACTTACTACCACTTACAGTCCCTAACAGAGTGGCTTGTCTAGAAATTGTGATGCAACTGTCAATAGTGAGTACAGAACATCTGACAAGTCATGGGAAACAATCAATTGTACCTGGGTTGTTAGTATTTTCAGATTTTATTGTAAAAAGTCCAAAGAGTTATGGCCTGCTATAGATAAAATTGGATTATTATGGCATGGCTATGGGCAATCCAAGGCCCAATTTTGATCTTGAAGGATACATAAGGATAGCTCGGTCATCACAAAAGATGAAGGCTGGAGAGCATAAATCTTACCTACCGGATGACCTCATTAAGAACATTGGCAGAGAAGAGGCTAGAGTGAAGCGAATAAAGTTTGAGAAAGCAATGCAGGCTTATAAATGGAATCTTTTTAGAAGGAAAATGGATGAGAACGTGCTACAAAAGATTGAAGACCCCTTGGAGTTGGCCAACAAACTTGTGGAGCATGAATTGGAAATACTTGAGGGAGTCCTGCCTCATGTTTTTAGGGATTACATTGATACTATTAGGAATACAGAGCCTTTGGCTCATATGTCTCCTGCTTCCACATCTGGCATTGTTCCATTCACTCCTCGACAGGATTACCCCCCTGGTTATGAAGAGGATACACTGATAGACTTGCCAATAGGACAAATAAATGTCTAAGAAGTGGCTGACATCATATTCTTGGAGCATGAGGATTTCATTGCTGATAGTGACTTCATTGCTTCCAAGGAGTTCACCGCATTCCTCTATCAACATAAAGGATCTCAAATTAGGAATAACATGAGAAATAGTGAAGAAGAGCAGTAGCTTCAAAAGTTACAAGAGGAGATGGATCTTGTGATGAGAGAAATGACACCTGAGAAGGGAAGATAGTTGCTTAAGGAAGCCGGTGTGCTATTATACTCTAGATGGGACATGAACTCTACATTGTTGTTTGATGGATTCCTCAAGAAACAGGACCCAAGTAGGCAAATGATGCCAAAAGAGATTGGTAAACTCTTTAGAGGATCAAGATATGATCCAAATCAGAAGGCTCTTCTACAATGGGCTATCTATCCCAAAGATAAAAGACCTATATTGGTTGATATAGAAGAAGCTTTTGGACATTTGATGGTGTAGTAGGTTGGAAAGACTGACCCTAGAACAACTACCAAACTAAATTTGGATGTCGCTAAACTGAAACAAGATCAAATAGAGTTTCTGGTCTAATAAAATTCTACATACAAAAGCCTATATGAGAAAACCGATGAAGAAAAATAGAGGTTGCAAGAAAGATTGCTTCAAATTGATACAAGTACCAATCAAACAGGGATGACATACGATGTTGATAGAGATGCCATGGATGCCTTGACAGACGCTATGTATTGGAGGAATAGGGCCGAAAAGACATCTCGACAAGTAGAAAAGGTACATCAAAAGATGGATAAGTTGATTCTAGAGATCATTGAACATAGGTTCAGAAGTATGATGCAAGTCACAGAAATATATTCGAAAACATACACTGGAATAGTTAGAGCTTTGAAAGAGCATGAAAGGCTCAGGTCTCAGTTGGAAGACATGATGAATGACAATAGTCTGATTAATCTAGGTGAGAAAATTGAAGCTGAGGCTTACTCTAAGTCCCATGATGAATTGGCAAATCAATTAAGGAAAGAGATTCAGAGGCTGGATGATGGGAATACCCCTAGGGTGCCCTCTTTTTACAGTAATGGTGAGTTAGTATCTTCCGAACAGTGGAAATAAGAGTTCACTGATGAGAATAATCGAGTAGTAGCAGAGGTGGATCGAGACAAAGAATTGTCACTTTGTGTTAACCATATTCTATCCAATCATTTCCAGATAGAAAGCGACATGAGGACACTAAACAATGACATTCTAATGTATAGAGATGATAAGTACATTCAACACATAGGAATGTTGAACTTGTTTATCTTCTAGTTTGTTAACAAAAGTGCTAATTAATAGTTATGTGCTGAAAAGCCACGATGCTTGGTGACAATGTATACCCTCATATAAATGAGGGAACTTTTGTAACAATAATGATCATTAGAGAAGAAGTAGAATATAACCTCGGGCTTACTATTGTACCATTTTCTGAACATACATAATATAATCAGTCATCTTTCCTTTGTGTATATGTTGTGGATTACTGCATCTTTCTGTAGGTAGTTGCTTGTTATATTATCTAAAGGAGATAAGGTTACTTGTGTTCTTCCAATAAAACTTTGTGTTTCATATTGTGGATTTGAATAAAAGATTTACTTGCAAATATAGTTTTGTATATAGTGCGTCTACATATTATCTCAACCATGGTGCGCCTGCATGTGTATATAATTTTGTTTATAGGTGGAAAGCCTGAGGTTCAATGTTGAACTTGGTTGCTCTTATACCACATGTAATATTCCACATCTGGCATACACTTGAGCCAACTAACTCACTGGTTTACTAACCAACTATCTAGTGAACTGCTTAATGTCTACTAAGAATAATGGTCATAAATGACCATCATAAGATAATTAACATACACTTGAGTCAATTGATTCATTGGTTACAAAACTTCTAGGTTTAGCTGATCCAATTCGTTACATAAGAGTCTCATGTCTACTCACATTAACAGTTTACAAGGACCTTCATAGGATTGTGACATAACCTAACAAGCCAACTGCTACAAATCCCCTATCTCTAACAAGCTTCAATTGTCACCATGGAATTAAACCTAATACAACATTGGTTCCCTTATTTAGCTAAATTAACACATCATATTATGACTCAACAAAAAATACGGTTCTAATATATTTTTTTGTCTTTCTATATTCCCAAAAGTATGCATTGAGACTGGTTATAATCTGATTATAACCAATGTGCATTGATGAACCATATTCAGTTGAACTATGAGTTAAGAGTGGAAAACAAATAAACATAGAAAACAAAAAAACATACAATAGCTACAAATTATAGCAAGGTATTGTAACTATAAGATAGAAACCATCCTAGGAGCCTCCAATATATCAAAAGTTGAGAAAGTTGCAAGCTTACTATACAAAGACAGTGATCACTATAAAGTTGTCGTCAAGTTCAAAGCATTGATTTGTGGTAACAAAGGGTTTCATATGGGGATAGAGTAGTCTCATGAAATATCATGACATTCATAATCATATTCAGTTGAGTAGTCAAATCTTCAAGATAGATTGGTGATAGTGCAGTCATTCTGTTGAGCATCAAATCTGAATTAAGTAAAATATCTTGATTTGAGAAATTAAATCATAGAATCCATCTCTCTTTGGAAGAAATCATCATTTTCATTGATACCGTAATGACCCATAAGTTATCGAACAAGTCTAAAAGTATTCTATCGAAGTATCTAAGATTCAAACAGTATTGATGAGACCCAGCGATGTCTCATCGATATAAAAGGGGCATCGAAGAAAGCAAACGCTAATTGAAACTTCAGAAAGGACTCATCGAAGATAGTAACTCCATCGATAAAAGATTTCAAGGAAAGTGGAGATGGTTCTCATCGACAAGAAAACGTCTTCGAGGATATAACACTATCGGTGCAAAAAGACTCACCGAAAGAGATGGTCCTGTTATCACTGTTTTAAAAAATGGATGTTCTCGGTCCATAATAGGCTAATTTTGTTGAAATTTTGAGTTTGGTATTGGCCTTGTTACCTCTGTTTTGTTGTAAGCCAATGGGAAGGTTTAGGGGTTTTAAGTTTTAACCTTCAAGCTGTCTGAGTAAAAACCTGGTTCTAATTCTGCAGTACTTTTTACCACTTAAGTGATGGGTCTGTTTGTCATGAGAAGTGTCCCCTCATTGTTATTTACTTCGGTGGTCCCTTAAATATTCTAAATTTTATATGCCTATTACTTTGCCTTTTTCCTAATGTTTATCGGGCCTTGTAAGTGTCATGCAACTCTTTGTTGATCCAACGGCCTGCATTGATTCATAGCTGGGAGATGCTCATGGTTTACCTATTGCGAAGCAGCGAAAAGATGGTAGGCCCGGGCGAGGTGGTCAATAGAAGGAATAAAAGCAGTGCAAGTCCCTGAGATCTAACGGCTCACATTATTTCATGGGATGAAGATGATCATGAGCTACGTATCGCAAAATGGAGAAAAGGAAAGTGGGTCCACGCGGTAGTAAAGCTAAAGTTAAAGATTGATCATTTCTCTTTTGATCGGATGGATCACGTGGTTTCATGGGATGAAGATGATAGAGTTTTACCCTCCACAAAATAGCAAAAAGTGGTGGGTCCCAAAAGTAGGCAGGTTTTCCAAAGAGTAAAGAGTGGTTGGTTCAGAGAATGATCAACGGCCCGTGTTGATTCATGGCCAAAAGTTGCTCGAGATTTAGCCTTCGCGAAGTAGTGAAATGATATGGCAGTCTAGTTAGCGGTCTAGGTGGTTTAGGTGGCAAATCAGAAAGTCACACATGCCCTCAAGGTTAAGTAAATCAAAGGATAAACTTGGTGACCAGGTGGTGGGCCCAACAGATAGATTGAATCATACTGCCAATGAAGAGGTGACCTGTCAGGCATAGGTGGCAGTTTAGAAGTGGATCGCATGGACGTTTTTTGGCAAGTAAGAAGTTGCCACATCGGTTTCTTAGGAGATTGAATGCCAGGGTGGATAGTGCTAAATTAGAGGGCCCACATCTACCGGATTAAATTTGTTAAAGAGCGGGTATCTCGAGGAGGATCCAATGGTGGGCACTATTTCGCAGCCCGAAGGAGCAGGACAGTTACCGTTCGTGAAACGGTGAAGACTGTTAGCCATAACCACTTGGTGCATGGTTAGTGAGGTAAAATGTCAAGTTAGGACATGATAAAGACCGATCAAGTTCTATCTGATTGGATGGCTAGCGTGGTTTCGCTGGGTTAAAGTGCACGATGGTTACCGTTTGCAAAATAGTGAAAGGAATTTTAGCCCATTGTCGGATGAGGAAAAGTCAAAAGGTAAAAGTAGTGCAAGTTCTATCTGATCAGATGGTTGGTGTGACTTCACTAGATGAACATGCAAGGGTTTTATGCTCTGCGAAATAGTGAAAGAGCGAAAAGAAAAAATACTCAGGATAGTTTTGACCCGTTGGAGCCAAATTTTTGAATTCTTTCATGAATTCAATTATGAAGGGACGGCTGAAGCATGCGGTGTTAATGTCACAGTTAAGAAGCCCAATTGTCGTATATACTCTCACATCAATTTAATGAAGGTATCATTTCAAAGAAGTTGCTGCAGAGAAAGTTGGTGCAGAGCAAAATTCTTCAAGCCAAAATCAGGTTTTCTTGTTCTTTGCTTACCCATTGCTTGAAAATTGTTGAATTGTGGTTTTGTTCTATTAAAGAACTACTTTGATTGATAATTGGCATACTTGCATACTTTCAAAATGGCAACCAGATGGGAATTGACAGGAAAGGTGAACTATTAGGGCAAAAACATCTGTGATGATTTTCTAGAGCAGTTAACCATGTCAACTAATGTTGGGGCTAGGGCCAAAGAGTTAGTACCAAAAAACCCTCATTTGAAAATTGGGGATGGCTTGTATGACAAAGGAAATTGATTAAGGGACCTCGAAATAGGGATATCAGGTCTAAGTCTTTTTAAAGTTGGTTTTTGTCAGAGACATGCCCCCACCAATTTGAATAGCATCTGGGAACTGGATGTGGGGAAGCTTGTGGTCCCTGGTGTGTTCATGGATGTAGATTTGTTGACCCTGATCACATAGAATTATGACCCTGCTGCCAGATGTATCAGAAATATAAAGGGATCAGCCCTAGTTGAAATCAAAGATGATGAGTTTAGAAATGTTTTCAAGCTTAGTGAAGCTTCAAATTATCTTGAGCCTATTGATTTTGAAGCATTAGCTCAAGTCTACAATGCACAAAGAGATCATCTTAGGAGTGGCCCATTGAGAGAATTCTTTGTTAAAATAGGAGGGTTAACAGTTGTAGGCCCTAGTACAATGGAACCATTTTCCCTGAATTTGTTGACTTTAAGAGCTAAGGGTATGTATTGGACACTGTGTCAGATCTTTGGACAAGATGCTGAGAAACATATGCTAACCCATTATATGTCGATGACTGCCCAAATTCTAAACCCTTCCCTGCCAATAACATTTGATTTTACCCCATACCTCACTGATGCTATTCATGCAGAGCTTGTAGGGATTAAAAATGGTAAGGTGGATAGGCCATTTGGATGGTACTCCCTGTTAATGCACATGTTTTTGTTCAAAGGTGCTGATTATTTTGCAAAAGATATGGATTTGGTCAAGGTTAAAGATAAAGAGGAGATGCTTGTGCAACTTTGCAGCACTGTTCTATCTTGGGATAGAGAGGATGCTAGTTTTTTGAAGTTTGATAGATGCTTTGGATCTAAGATTAGAGTTCTTTTATGTGTAGAAAACCCTAGGATTCCTAAGGCTCTTTTGGAATTCCTTAGGCCTAAAGAGTTTGCAGAAGATATCAAGATTGTTCACAACTAGGGAGACATGTATTTGTACCCTGTTTCTACTATTTTCAGAGTATATGGCTTCAGAGGAACCCCCTATCTATTGCCCTATCAGGTCCCATTGAAGATAGGGATTGGAGAAGTGTTGAGACAGATTGGAGGAGTACAAGAAGTCGAGCTGACCAATAGGGGTAAAGGGACCATTTTCCCAACTATTACTATGGCCCATCATTTTGTAATTACCAAAGGTGGCTGGAAATACTTTGAAGAATTCTTTAAGTCATATATGTTGTCAACTGCAGTTTCAAGGAGTGCAAACCCTGAGAATTTCTTCAATGGCATGTTCAAAAATAGGGTAGTATGTAAAAGTAGGCCTCACAAATTTCAATTTCCTAAAGATTTAATTAGAAATGAATTCAGCTTAGATGAGTAGGAATTAAGAAAGGAGAAGTGGCTTGCATACAAAAGAGGACTTGATTTTATTCATCAATTTGATTCTAGCTATGACCCTCTTTCTAGTTTCACCCCTTTTGAAGAGAAGGTTAAATTCTTAATTCTTTATTTTGAAGACCTGATGTAAACCCTGAAAGAAAAAAGGGAGGCTATAATGCAAAATGATCCTGATAGGGCTGAATTGGTCTTAGCTAAGCTTGCCTTTGCTAAGGCTATCCCACCTAGTAATTATATGATGCATAAAAAATATAAATATATTGTGATGATGCCAATGACAAGTGAGCCTTCCACTTCAAGAGGAAAAAGGGCCATTGAAGATGTCATTGATATTCAAGATTCCCCTAAAAGGCAAAGAGTAGGGAAGGAAGTTGAAACTGATGCGCCTCAATACTCTCCATCTCAATCCCCTATTCACATAGGAGATGAGAAAGCAGTGGCCGAACAATTTCTACAGTTAGGGAGTCTCAGTGAAATTGCATACACCTATGATGAGACCCAAGAGGGAATGTCGGAAGAGCCACCTAGTGCTAAAATGAATATAACTGATGGTGAGCTAAAGGGAAAGGAATTAGACCTCACTATCAAACAAGCTAGTGAAGAGTTTCTAGCTGATAGCAATTTTGTCACAATAGGGGATTTCATGCAATTTGTATGTAAACAAAACATTGAACAATTCAAGGCTAGATGTGAAAAGAGAATGAGTGAGTAGTCTCACAAAGATACAAATTTAGTGGAAGAAGAGGTTAAATAAGAAATGATGGTTGAATTCAAAGCTATCACTCCTAAGGCTGGAAGAGAGATGGTGTCAAAGGCTGGTGTTCTAATCCTCCCTAAATGGGATATAGCAGATGCATTGGTTCTTGAAGCAGTTAGAAAAGAAACCAAGCCAATGAAGGGAGTGACATTTAGCAAAGATAATGCTTCTCTGGTCATGTGGTCCCTCAAGAGGGATGAAAGTAGAAGAAGGAAAGATACCTAGGGATCTAATCTTCTAGGAGGTATGATTGTAAAAAGAGTCCAGGATACAGGGGTGGTAGAAGCTACCAGTACAGTCTTAGAAACTGCAAAGTTTAATGTGGCAGTAGCAGAGAAAGAAGCAGAGGAAAAAGCTGATCTCCAAGTCAAGTTGGAGACAATTTTAAAGGCTTATAATGAAGCCAAAAAGGAGGTAGCCAATAGGGATACTATTATTGCTAGACTTCAGAGTCAGTTGGTAGGACAACACCAAGTAGGTGAGAACTCTACCCTGGCGATCTCTTCTTCTCCAGCAAGACCTCCACCTAAAAATCCTATTATAGAATTCCCCCCTTCTACTATGCCTTCTGGTTTTCAACCAACTGAGACTTTTAAACATGAGTTGGAAAAAATGAAACAAGCTCAAGCCTTGCTTGCAAGTAAGTATGAAGAGAAGGTAAAGGCCGCCATTTTGAGTTTTGTTGATATAGTAGAGGCCCCCACTATGCACACTAATATGAAAAGAACTTTAGACACTATGTGTGAGTTAAATGAGGACAAGGCTATTTTAGAGCCTATTTTGAATAAGTGAATGCCAAGAGAAGTGGATTTATAACTTATGTGTGCATCCTATGATGAAGCAAGATCTTATGTTACTATCAAATCCACATTTGAGTTTGCAAAAGGTTTGAC
Source organism: Cryptomeria japonica (assembly GCF_030272615.1). NCBI lineage: Eukaryota > Viridiplantae > Streptophyta > Pinopsida > Cupressales > Cupressaceae > Cryptomeria > Cryptomeria japonica. The sequence continues at coordinate 370,536,947 of NC_081415.1, forward strand.
CAAGTTAGCAGAAGGAAGAGCCAATGTAGAGAGGAAATCTAACTTGTACAGAAAAGAATATACTGAGCATAAATTTGAATTATTTCCTGGGGGTTTTGTCAGCCAAAATCAGTTGAAGGACAAATAGGTATGGCTTGATGAGCTGGGAGCTAATTTGTCTTTGAGGGTAAATGAAATTGTTAACAAATATGACACCTCTTTGTTTGTTAAAACAATTGAGGAGATAGAAAAGATAAAATCACATTACGGTTTTTTGGAATCAGAGGTGAGGAAAATAAGAAACTCTTGAAAAGGTTACTTAAGTTAGAGAAAAAGATTGTTGGCTACTCATGGCCTACGAATGATGTGTTCCAAGAGTGGACCAAAAGGTATAAGATGCAAGAGGAAGATGCTCTAGAATAGTTGGAAGATGCTCTGGGACAGTTAGAAGATGTTGCAAAAGAGTTAACAACCGAAAAGGCCGTTGAGACAGAAAAAGACTTGTAACTGCTTCTTGAAAGAAGCTATGGTTGTAACTAATTTTCCTTAGGGATGTTCGAAGCTTGTATGCATCCATAATTTTATAAATGGATACCATGACAGAGGAAAAATGATCACAAGAATTTGTAAAGAAACTCTGCAGAAATTTATCTGCATTTTTTCTAGTGTTTCACAAAAAACTATCTAAGTTTTGTAAGATTTTCCAAATTGAATATAAATATATAGACCATTAACTTTGAGCCTAAAATTTGTGTTATCTTCTACTATGCTTTCAAATATTTTACTGGTTTCATTTGGGTAATTTAGGGTTATTTCAATTGAACAGGGATTGTAATGCAATCTTTATAGATATGTTTCTTAGCTTTCTTCTTTAGGAGGGGAATTAAATATGCGAGAAATATCTTTATCAGTAGGCTATTTGTTGGGAACTTTGAATTTGATGAACATTGTTTAGTATAACAAGGGAGGATTCTTATACATGTTAGGCATGTATGGAGTTGGTAGAAGCCAAAGTGATTGAGATGTATGGATATGTTTAATTCTGAAGGTCTTGTTTAAAATAGATGACTCTATAGCCTGGATAAGGCACTGGTATCTATTAGTATTTTCTTTTCTAAATCTCTTGAGGATCAACACTAAAAATGAGGCTAAGTTTTCCTATATTTTTTTAGTTTTTTGTTTAAGGCAATAAGATCTACTAGTTTTTGGACAATGGTTACTGTGGATTTTGTTTAAAAGTGTGAAAGTATTCACATAAGGTATACCTGCCTGAACTATGGATAAGTTCGCAGTGTAGAAGGTTATTAAAACCTTGTCATATGTTGCTCTAAGGTTCTTGTTCCTTGATTTCTCCATTCACATACAGAGTTATTCTTACTCATCAAAGGGGATAAGAAGGGGATCAGAATTTGAGAACAATAGGTCCCACCAACAAAAGGTTTCAAAGAAAGCAGAGGTGGCCCCCACCGATGAGAAAAGGCTTTCGAAGAAACAATATCATCGATGCAAGATAAAGAAGATTCACCAAAAGAAGCATTCTCATCAAAAAAGTGATATCGATAAAACAGAAGAAAACTAGATCGATGAATGATATCTATAAGGATATGAGTTTCGATGGGAGGACAAAAGAAGTCACCGAAGTCCAAAATCTCTTCGACATGAAACCCAGCGGACATCAAAAAGATTTCGATGAGAATATGAGTTTCACAGAGACTAAAAGGAATGTCTCTGATACACATGGTTTCATCGATACAACTTTATTGGTGGAAGACAACAAAGAGAGGATAAAAGGGGCTTCGGTGAGACAACAGGCCCATTCATTGAAGGAGCATAGTGATATCGATGGAAAATGCATTTTGATGTTAAACCAAAGGAAGTCACCGAAGCCCAGGGTTTCTTCAACATAAAAGGGACCAATGGATATCAAATAGGTATCGGTGAGGAGATGGCAATACTCAATTTTTTTATCTTCCAGTTTGGTAAACAAAAAATGTTGGTTACCGATCATATGCTGAAAATTCATAGCGCTTGGTAATAATATAACTAATAGACTCATCGAGAGGTGGTGGGTTTAAAAATTGTCTCATAAGTTTACACAATAAGTCCTAAAGAAATATAAAGACTTTGTAGCCCAAACAGCGAAGAAAGGCACTGGTCATCTATAGAATACAATTCATTGGTTCACATTTCATTTTAAAGAAATAGGAGTAGCTGAATAGGAAATATAGAGTAGACTATAAATAGTGTATATACATAAATTTCAAGCACATAAATCAAATAATTTCTACAACAACAATCTTGAACTCATCTGCTATATCTCCATCCTGGCAATTTATGCCATTCTGAGATGCATTAGGTTAGTCTTAGTCACTATAACACAATTTGCAACATGCATTAGGAGTTGTCCTCCTTACAAATAGTGCAACATTAAAAAGGTATTATCAAAGCTACAACCACAATTCAAAGAGGAAGCTTACAAAGATAGGACAAAGCTAGGTACAGTCATAAGTCAAGGCAAATTCATAGTTGAAACTCAGTCCAAAATAGTGAAGAAGTGCAACAAATGACATGAGAAGTCTAAAGAAGTATTATAGCAATCATGAGTCAAGGATTAATGAAAAGAGTTTTTGCATCCATGATACAATCCTTAAAAGCATCCATGATACAATCTCAAATACACTTGTTACCGTTCTCTTGGTGATTTTGCCCAATTGTGTATGTCTTGCTTATGTATGAAAATGGCATTTTGCAGCTTTCCACCGACCATGTATTTGAAATGTCTTTAATTTAGATATGGCATGAGCTTAGTCGTAGAGTGAGACTGGGGAGTTGGACCATCTCAACCATCGTGCACCTACATATGTATATAGTTTTGTGTATTCATTAAAGATTTTCATTTAATTTTAATCAACTAAAGAGCAATATTTATGACTTACAAGTAATAAAAAAACTTACAAGGATGAGGCATATTCATAACTTTTGTAGTCCTACCTTGGATATCAACACTAGAAGCAACTCATATTGTTCGTGTACAGACAAGACAATATGGGAGTTCATTATACCCAACAACTTGTTGTGTTGTTGTTCGTGTTGGCTCCACTTGCACCCTGCTATTAAGATTCAATATACATTATTCAATAAGATTAACTATGCAACATAAGGAAATATTGAAAAGTGTGTTACCTTTTTGAGCTTCACTTGGTTTCGAGAATAGTTTAATATTCTCTACTTAATAGGGCCAACCACGTGAAGGTAGAAGCTCATTTGGCCCCTCCCCCTCCCTTAACATCACTCTAAATTCCTTGTTAACATATTATAACATTCATTCATTAATTCTTTCTACCATTAATAAAATATAGCATTCATTCATTAATATCACATAACGTTCATTAACACATAACATTGATTAACATTAATTCATGCAACATTCATCAATATTAATTAACACATATCATCCATAACCATTAATTAGCACATAATTACATTCACTAACACATAAAAATTAGTCATTATCAAATTAGTTATATTACAATCATTTCTTTCTTTGTTTTTTCTTTGAAGCTATGAAAAGACTAAGTGGAACATCGGTTTCTTCATCATTTCCCCCCTCTGCAGATGTTCTGCCAACTACTCGTGATCTCAATGTATGCCTAGTCCTATACTAAGGACGAAGACACTGAAGCGAAGGGGGGTCCTCTGCAATAACAAAGAAATGGGTTAAATTCAAAAAAAAATTATTATTGTTACAAGTATTTCATTAATTTAGAGAACATAATTGTTGTTCTCTTTACCTGATGGGGCCACATCATTTTGTGTAGCCTCAACCTCAACATGTTGAACACCCTCTAGATCATCTAGAGTTGAAATGCTAAAGGTTACATTAATGCTAAACACCAATTGCAATTATATTTGTTTAAAGCAATAACAGTGGTCATCTTTACCTGAGTGGGGAACATCACGTTCTTGAGGTTGTGTACCCAGATCATGCTCCACTTGCTCACCACGGACTATATTCTCTAAAATATTAACAAAAAAGGTTACATTAGTTACTACTCTAATTATAAATTAAGATATATATACTTGTATTAATAGTTAAATAAATAAATTTTAATAGCAAATGAATACCTCCACTACAGGGATGCACATCCGGACCTTCATGTGCAGGTGGTGTTTCACAATTAGCATGCTGCATTCCAATGACATGCACATTGTTATCATTGCTTGTTTATTTAAAAACACATATAGTCACTTTATGTTGGAACTCAACATCAATTATATTTCTGGTAAAGTATTCAATTTAAAACAACTTCCATTTACCATATTTACCTGTGTGACGGATGCACTCGAATGTTGTGTATGCCCACTCAATTCTTGTAGCCGATCAGCCACGGCTGAATAGCCTTGCTGGTAGGCAATTCTCTTGTCATCTTCTATGGGCGCTCTATTGAATTCAGAGCCCTACATTTTTGCTTGGTACCATGAATTTTGCTTGCATTGTTTGATAAAAAAAAAACATTTGCAATTTATTAATATTTTGATGCAATATTTCATTTACATGAGATACTTACAATTCATGCAGCAAGTTTCATGTAACCACTAGAGTCGAGTTTGTGTTGCCCGTGCTTTTCTTGCCTTGCCTTGGTTGCCTTTGACGTGTCACTCAGTCTATAAAAAGTTTGAAATATGTTAGATTATATAAATATAAAGAGTAATTAATTAGTACATAATTACATTCTTAATAGTATCCCATACCTTCTTTTGGTGTCTAGTGGTGTATTTCCTTTTTTCCTTTCAATTCTCTCCTTGGCATCCAAAATCAGGTCCTTCCACTCCCTCTCTGGAATCATGGGGGGACGCTCGTACTTTAGGTTCCTCTCCAAATGGGTCCTGTATTGGTCCCTCACATACTTTAGATATGTGCCAGCTTTTTCAAGAAGCTTGGTTTTGTCAAAGGTGTCATTTCCAAACCACTCAACCATTTAGTTTGTCAATTCATCTTTTAACCTTTTTTCTTGGTCATTCCACCTTTTAAAGCAAAAATAAACCTGTTAGATTCAGAAATGAACTAAATCTACATTTATTACACTTCAAAAAATGGATCAAAGGAAAACTATTCTATCAATGATATGAAATCAAAAGTGGATAAGGGTTAGTTCACATATGATGTACCACCTTTTATGTATGGTGGGCCCAAATATCTGCAATGCAATGTTGCTAAGATGTTTATAGAAAATATCATTGCCTGCAAAAAATTCATGGGATCATTAGTCCAAAACGAGTGATCATAAAGTAAATTACAATTAGAGTATATAATAATAATTTTAAAGTATCTGGAACCTTTTGTATCTTTAAGGGAAGCATTTCTTCATTGTTCACCACCAATGTGGCCTGTAACGTTCCCGTACTAGCAATACGAGAAGATCTAGGAAATGATGGTATGTTATCAGTAGTAGTCGCCTCAGGCACATCCTCATGTGCATCTCCTCCTGCAAAAAATGAATCCACTATGAAATGGCATTAGAATTCAAGGAAGAACGCTTGAAGGGAAATAAACACATGACAGAAGATAGAGCAAAAGAGGGATCTACCAATAGTGGGAGGGCCAATATGACGTGCACTAGAGGATGTCTGCATGCTATGTGTTGCCAAAATTGTAGTCAACAATATAGGTGAGGGTGACCTCTGATGAGGCGGTGGCGACATTTGTATAGTAACATTGACAATACCTAAAGAATAATACATTAAATATATCAAACATTAAATATATGAAAAGTGCAAGAATTGTAAACAAGGATGAAACTTTATTTTGAAAATTGACAGTATCAAGTATGATGTGTTTTGGGTACTCAGAGTGATAAGCCAAGCAAGTGATAATACAAGAAAATCGTCATCACCTTAAGATCCTACAACACCCTAATCGTGGGAATGACTTTCATGAGGGCGGATAAATTGCTGTAAAAACAATACGTACATATTTTAGTTAATGACATAAAAGAGAATAAAACATAAACCATTATTGAACTTTTGTTATAATTAAAGCTTTCATTACCTACTTACTTGCAAGTTTTTTGTTGTCTTAAACAATAATTCCACCCTCTGTCGTATCTCATCAGTGGTAGGATGCACGGCTGCCAAAGCAACAATCTCTTTTCTAATTTTTATAAGAGGCATTTTAAAGAATTTCACAAGGTCTGTGGGATATTTAGGGTCATCATTGCTTAACCCTAATTATTCTACATCCATAGAAAGTTGCTCAGGTACTGCAACTCCCTTTCCCTTTCCCCGAACATCCGTCTATGTCAAGAATATCATTAACAATTACAAAATTAGTATAAATCACTAAAAAAAAGAACATAATAATGTAACAGTTTGCTTCTATCTAATTTGTACAATTACAATGACGTTTACCTGCTCGGTAGAAGTGTTGCAAGCTACATCTCTGTCTGCAATATGTGATGGATCCATGTCGGCCTGTGACAAAGAAAAAGTATTAAAAACGTTAACGAAATTACATAGTACACAACATGAACAACATGAACTTTGTAGACAAAAAGAGTATTAAATATTAAAAAGATGTTGTCATCAAAATCATTGTAAATTTTTTAATTCCTTACCTTTACCATATGTAGACTATGCAGGATCCTCAACTAAATGGTTGATGATGTCTAGAGTCAACGACCTGTTCTCACCAAGGGTGACAGCATCATACAGGGACTATACCTGAAATCAACACCATCAATTGAGCATCGTAAGAATTGCTACATTTGTAAGTTGATAAACAATAAATACATACGTATCATAAGCATCAGAAGCATCACATAATGTGTCATCATATATGTAATAGAGCATCACAATTAGCATCACATATCATGTCTCATCATAAACATGTAATCCATCACATATGTATCATAAATCACCATCCATCACATAGGTAATAAACAATCGAAAAACATCATCATCATCATCATCATCATCATCATCATCATCATCATCATCATCATCATCATCATCATCATCATCATCATCATCATCATCATCATCATAATCATCATCATCATCATCATCATCGTCGTCATCATCATAATCATCATCAACATCTTTGCCATCATCATCACCATCACCATCATCACCATCACCATCACCATCACCATCACCATCACCATCACCATCACCATCACCATCACCATCACCGTCATCATCATCATCATCATCATCATCATCATCTTCTTCTTCTTCTTCTTCTTCTTCTTCTTCTTCTTCTTCTTGTTCTTCTTCATCGTCATTGAGAAACTGTCGATCGTGATCATCATCCACTTCATCTTCTACTTCTTCAGTATCTTCTTCTTCCATCACATTATACTTTATCGGCCTTCCTCTTGGATCATGTCTAACAACAAATGACCAACCCAGTTTATGTGGAACCTCTGAGTAAAATACTTGCTCACATTGGCTTGGAAGAACATAGGGCTCATCCCCAACTAGTTCAAATGACCTTGTATTTAGCATTATAAAACCATTATCATGTTCAATAACAGTTCTATCAGGATCATTTTTATTCAATTGTAGCCTGTACCATTTGATGATGAACAAAACTAATTTGAAGGAATCAAAGTCACACTCAAGTATATCATCCAAAATACCATAGTATCGATTTTGAGAATGTTGAGGATGAATGTCATTTCTCGATGAAATATTTGTCACCTCAAAGACTTGAAAATGATCATCCAAAATGCCTTTGTGTTGTCAATTGGATTTGTAAGATTGAAATCAAATCATTGTGTTTATTTCAGAGTTGAAAATGATCACCTTCTTATTGTTGCATTATATGTTGATGATATGTTATTGTTTGGGAAGGGTAAGGGTATGATTTCTGATTTTAAATCTCAGTTGTCAGCACAGTTTGAGATGAAAGATCTTGGGGTAGCAAGGTACATCTTGGGTATGGAAATCAGTAGAGACAGGTCTAACATAAAACTTTGGTTGAGTAAGAGTAAGTATGTGAAGTCTGTGTTGGACAAGTTCAGCATGGCAGATTGTAGACCACTATGTGTTCCCGTTTCAGTGGGAACAAAGTTATCTGTAGATGATTGTCCAAAATCTCCTAGTGAGGTGGAGGACATGAGTAGAGTACCTTATGCTAGTGTAGTTGGTAGTCTTATGTATGCTATGGTCTGTACTAGACCAGACATTGCCCAAGCAGTGGGAGTCTTAATTCGGTTTATGGCTAACCCTGGACGGGTACACTGGGATGCAGTTAAGCGAGTATTCAGATATTTGAGGGGTACATTAGATTACTCCATATGTTACCATGGTAACTCTTCTGGATCTCCGCATTCAGTTTGTATTCATGGGTTTGTGGATTCAGATTGGGCAGGTGATATTAACAGCAGGAGATCCACCAGTGCTTATGTGTTCACTATGTTTGGTGGTGCCATCAGTTGGATGAGTAAGCAACAACCTGTGGTTGCTTTGTCCACTACAGAAGCTGAGTACATGGCTACTACTCATGCTTGTAAGGAAGCCATTTGGCTTAGGAGATTATGTTATGATGTTAGTGTTGATGTAGAATAGATTACTATTTGGTGTGATAGTCAGAGCGCTATTTGCCTTGCGAAGAATCCAACTTTCCATGCCAGAACGAAGCACATTGATGTGCAGTTTCACTTTGTGAGAGATATGGTGGAAGATGGAAAGGTAAATTTGGAGAAGGTAGATACTGTGAGGAATGTTGCAGATGCATTAATGAAACCAGTGGGCACTACGAAGTTCAGATGGTGTTCAGAGTCTATGGGCCTTTTGGCCTATAGTGGTTAGTTCCTGTTATGTTCCTATTGCTCTTACAAGTTGTTTGACAAGTGGGAGAATGTTAGGAATAAGGTGTCTCAACCTTGGATAATTCCTATTCTTATTATTTGTTTTGTAAAATGTTTTTCTTGCAATTAATGTAATTAAGTGTGAGTGTACATGTCTAGTTGGCATGTTGATGTGTCACTCCACTTGATGTGTTGGCATCTTGAATTGTGTGTAAGGAGATCATGGCTGAAATGGTTATGATAGATTCCTATAACACGTAAGAGCTATTTCTAGGAGATTTCAATGACGGGTGAAGACATGCAAGACATGTGGCAACTGATAAAGTTGAGTACTGTACACTCTTCCACAATCGTGGGGTTCCTATTTTCTCAGAGAATGGTAAAACCCTAATATGGCTATCTTTGGAAGTTGCCCTAAAAAGGAAAGCGCATAAGCATTTTTTTAGGGTTACAGACTGTGATACGAAAAGAGTGTATTGTTGGTATGATATCGAGCTACTAGATTTGTCTTGAAGTGTCGATTGTCTCCTAAAAGAACTTGCATTGCAAGTGTGTTGTAACCGTTGTGTTGAAGATAATACATTGTGCAGGTTTTGGAGTGTTGGGGTTTTTTACCGAAAGGTTTTCCCCAGGGTAAATCATTGTGTCATTCTCTATTTTCTGTATGCATGGTATATGGCTGCAATATCTTTGTTAAAGTAGTTAACAAATCTGAAATTGTAAGGATTTAAAAGAATTTGCACAATACTTTCCTCTAGAGATTAGTGTAGGACGTTGTTTCCGCACCTGAGTTTCCTTACACCTCCACCATAGAACCCTCAGGATGTGCTCTTTGTCGAACCAAAGCCTTCAAAAATTTCAAGTACCTCTCAACCATCCACATTGACCTAGTGTGTACAGGTCCACACAATTCAATCTCCTCAACTTGGTGTATGAGGTAGTGTTCTTGTGCATTGAAAAAAGCTGGAGGTAGACACTTTTGCATTTCACACATTAAATGAGGAATTTTTCTCTTTCAATATTTTATATCGTCTTTATGGATTTCTTTACATGACAACCACCTACAAGGTATTCAAGACGCAAAAAAATATATTACATAACAAGTAAAACAAATCACAAATATAATATCTATACAACAAACTAAACAAATATCACTACTTACCTCATGTATTTTCCAAGATCATATATGACTTGCTTGACATTATTGTCAAAGTCATCTAGGAGAGATAGAGGTAGAACGTACTGCAACAATTATAAAATTATCTTTTCATTTTTTTGTAACATAATGAAAAGTACACATATGCACAGTACTTAAATACATACTAAAAACACAAGAACATGAATTACCTTAATGAAGGTATACCAATCATGCGTTTTCATCCTTGGCCCAAATTCACTTTTCTTTGATTTGAGATTATTTATGTTCGCAGCAAATCCTATGGGAAATCAAATTTTTCGTATGACTTCTTTTATAGCATTGCTTTGCTGGTCCGTTAATAACCAAGGAAGCTCACTTATATTAATCTGGTCTCCATGGCTATTTGATTGAATGACATGTATCATTGCATGATTGGAATCCTGAATGTCACTACATATTTTGACAATTTTTTCTTTGTCACACCTTCCATCCAATATTTTTCATACTATCTCTGTTATATTCTTTCCAATATGCATACTATCAAACAAATTAACAATTTGTAACTGCTCGTAGTAGGGCAACCTACTAAATTGTTGGGGATAACTTTTTATTCCCTTAGGAAGGTGTTCATTTATGCCTTCACGACCTTCATGATCATCAATCACATCATCAGTAAATAAAACAAAATAGAAAAGATATTTTATGACAAACCAATAGATGGAATGCAATTCCCTTGATGATTAATTCTATTATATTCCAACTTCCATAGGTGAGGCGTCATTCTTCATGGCTTTGATGTATTCTCTTCTTTCCCATTGAAAAGATGTTTTTCATTATTTCGATACTTATGATTTTTGTGTAGAAAGTGCCTATAATCATCAAACACCTGCTTTCCTAAACTTTTTGAATGACGAGATTTCATCTTTGGACCACAAATAGGACATGCAAATTTTCCCTTTGTTTGAAGACCTACAAGATATGTATAATTGGATTAAATATGATAATTTTTTGAATTATAATGTTCATGCACAACTTAAACACTATAGCATACCACAAAAATGTGTTAGCCCCGAGGCATCGTGTATTGTCCATAGAAGCATCGCATGGAATTGAAATTGTCTTTGTCCTATTGGTCTAGAGACGTCATACATAGTGACACCATTCCATAACTCCAGCAACTCGTCGATAAGAGGCTTGATATATGCATTCATATCTTTAACTTCGTACTTACCTAATCGAATGAACAAAAACATTACATAATTATTATGACCATTTTACTACAATATTTATAATTAAATTTAGACAACTATCTTTAAATGATAAAATACCTCGAACAATCATTGCCAACATTATGTGCTCCCTCTTTATTGACATCCATGGAGGAATGTTATTGTTGATAACAAAAACAGGCCACACTGAGTAAATAGATCTCATCTCTCCAACTGGATTGACATCGTCCACTGCCAATGAAAGCCTCAGATTATGAGGTTCTTCTTTAAAGTGTGGCCACTTTTCCTCTATGTCCATAAATGTTGAACCATCCATAGGCATTTGAATAATGTTATCTCAACTTTTATTGTGTGCATGGTAATCCATAAATTGCGCCAAGCTAGTGCACTTGAATAATCGTTGCATACGTGGAATAATTGGAATATAGCGAAGAACCTTGTGAGGAACCCTTTTTGTTATTTAATATGTTCGATATCTACTGATATGACATTCAGGGTATTCAATTTGAAATTCATGTTGTTTGTGATATATAATATGATCATTGGGACAAGCATATATTGCTTGATACTCCATTCCAATATCTTTCATAACGGTAGACAATTCTCGGTATGAGTGAGGTAGAATATTTGATGGTGGTAACAAAAACTCACCTATCAATCTATAGAGAAAAAATATAATTTGTTATAATAAAGAATATTAATGGTACAGCATGATTCACAGTTTAGTATGACATATATGACATACCTTAACATACGTGACATTTTTATGTTGGATAAACCATTCATAACCTTCAAGTTCACCAACAACAATACAGCGGAGAGAAGAGTTGCCTACGAGCCTTTGTAAAGGGCCTCAGATGCCTTCTCAAGTAGAGGGACATCATGAACAACATCAAGGTCATCTTCATCATCATGTGTTACTACCTACTAAGATTGCCATTAGTCTTATGTTCAAAGTTATTCTATATATTCTAGTCGGTTACTTCTACCGAATCTTTGAGTCGGTAAGCACAGTGCAGTCAGTTATAGAAGAAAGTAGTCTCAAAGTGTAGTATACACCAAACACTCTACCAAGTAACACTCTATGTCTACCAAGCAGAAAGAATGATATATCGAGTGAACACACAACGAGTGAAACGTGTTACCAGATTCACTGAACCTGGACATATATGGGAAATGTGTTACAAAGATCGAGGAACAAGTAACTGTTATCACATTGGAAATTGCACTTAAAGATTGTGTATGATTTTGAGGTCATCTAACCAATAAAATATTTTGCATGGTTATTCATTCAAGAAATCATGTTTGTAAGATCGAAGCATGGACCAGATCACCGACATAAGAGATCTATTTATACAGCATGAATTCAGGATTAGATATATGTGCAAGTATATATGTGCATGTGTGTGTGAAGCAAGACATATACGAAAAGGAAAATCATGAGATATCACAGAGCGTTATGACTGTTACAATTGATAGAGAAACATAGAGGTCACTGAGAAGGATTTCAGAGAACAGTCAACGAACAGAGTAAACAGAAGGGTTTACCGAGTTAATATATGGATTACCGAGGTATGCTATAAGCAAGGTACTATCATTTTGAGCACATAGAATCTGCTATAACATTCCAGATGTAAAGTTGCAGATATTTGTAATGATTTATTGTAATATTTTGATGTTGTAAGAGAAACCTTTAACAGGGTAAAAGACTCTAACTAATTCTATAAATTGTAAAGCCTTTAACCAGGTGCAGCATTTAGAATAAGTGTTGTAAAATCCATTAGGAAGGTAAATCTAATGATCTTGATACTCCTAATAGGGTAAGCTATCAAAAATAGCTAAACATGTAGCTCTAACCGAACAACTTTTATTATTGCAGTAGTGAAGTTGTGGGTGTCATCCCCACCGCAGTTTTTCTCTCTAACCAAGAGTTTCTGCGTAACCAAAATATATGTGTTATGGAGTGAATCATGTATGATTGTTATTTATTTGTTTTAGCATTATATTATGTTATTGCACTATTCAGTTTATGCTTAACAGTAAATTTATTGTTGAAGAATAGTTTTGAAGTACTGATTCACCCCTCCCCTCTCAGTACACTAGCTTTCCATATTGGGCCTAACAATTGGTATCAGAGTTTGAATCTTGGAAAAATGTTTAATAACCTAAAGAGAAAGATCTTATCAATGGAAGACTATAAACAATCTTGGAGAATTATATATCTACAAGAAGAATTGGATCATGCTAATCAAGTGATTGCAGACATGCAAAGACAAATGCAAAAATCATTGAAAGTGAGAAGAAGATTATCTAAAGATTTGCAGGACTCTCAAGAGTTAGTGGAACAAATTGAGACATCATCTGATAACAGTATGTCTGAAGAGATTGAAGAAATGATTGAACTATTGAAAGAAAAGAACAAATCACTGACTGATCAGCTAAAAGAAATGAAAAGAGAACATGAACATTTCAGCACACAGATGACTGAAAATCTTGATGCATTGAGGACAACCGAGGATAAAGTAAGAGATCTAGAAAGAGGGAAACAACAAGTTGAAGAATTAGTATCTGAAAAGAATGATGAAATCATAAGATTGACTGGGATTCAAAAAAATCTGTCAGATCAACTAGGTTATGCACATCATGAAGCAAATTTGAAAGATGATGAGAATCAAGCATTGAAACTTGAAGTATCAAGGTTGACCGATGAACTTGAAATAGAGAAGAAATCCAAAGAAACACTGAAGAAGAGTTATGAAGCATCAAAGATGTTGGATGAGCAACTATATACAAGAAGACCCAACAAAGATGCAGGACTCGGTTACAAAGGAAAAGACTCTACCGAGAAGGGAATTCATACTACCGAGAGAGGAGAATCATCAAAGCAAGCTGGAAACAAGAATAACATCAAAAGAAAGAAGCCTATTTTCAACTAATGTGGAAATCAAGGTCATACTACCAACATGTACCAAATCAGAAAAGGTAAGCAACCGAATGTCACTAAGTCCAACGATTATTATTACAATTGAAATAAATATGGTCACACATTTAACCAATGTAGGACAAAGTCTGCTAGCAATTATAAGAAGGCAAAATTCAAAGGGTTTTGGCAAAACTGCAATAGATATGGACACAGTACTGAGAAGTGTTGGTTTAAGCAAGAGAACTATATGTGGTCTACACACCGAGCAAATACTGGAAGCTACCGAACTCACGGAGAACTTAACCGACCATATGCTATAGTACCATGGGATTACAATACAAGGATATGGTGTGAATGTTGTGGAAGATATGGACATATACGTGCCAACTACTTTATAAGGTTTGGAATGAACAACCGAAGATCATGGAGAAATCCTGGTATGGCATGTTTTCATTGTCACAAAGTTGGACACTTGGCTAGAGATTGCAAAGATCAACCTACAGGAGACACTGAAGAAATAAAAGGCAAATTACAGATGATTTGGAAAAAGAAGGAAATTGTGTCAAATGAATAAAACACCTTACCTACTGACTTAGGTGCACCTATTCCAAATTAATTGGTAAAGCTATGAAGGGATTGCACTCTCTCAAAGGTCAAATCTTAATAGTTTCAATTTTATTATGTACTTAAGGCAAAATCTGCATAGTTAAAGATGTATTAGTAAGTTTGAAATTCTATCAAAGTATTTTGAAAGCACTATACAGGAAACCTGTCAACTCGGTAACTACAGGAAGCCTATCTAGTCAGTAAATGAAGGAAATCTGGCTACTCGGTTAAAGCAAAAAAAGGAGAGTAAATCGGTTTAGTGGAACCAAGTGCATTTAATGTTTTAACCTAACCTACACGGAGCCCAATAAGGTATATTATGTACTTAAAGCATTTACGTGGTCATTTTTCACTTCCCAAGTTTTCAAGAGAGTGGAGAAAAGTGATTCCAAGGCGATCAAACCTCCTCCGAAGTGAAATTTAAGGTATTTATACCAATCTCAATGCATTGTTAAGTTGGTTTGCTGATCATATCTGTTGAAGATTTCTGTTTCATATTTGTTAAGAGGAAAAGTGTCTATCATTTGAAAGTTCTCAAACCCTAAGGATCTTTTGATAATTTCTATCTGAAATCTACAATGGCATCGAAGATCCAAGAACCCGTTGTTGTTAAGAATGTTGAAAAGCCCTCACTAAAATACTCTCTAACTCCCAAAGTAGCATCAAAACCGGATGACAAAACTACATTTTCACTCATCCCGGATAGAGTTTTACTAGTTGAGGATGTCAGATTCTTCACCAAATATCGAGTGGAAGAACTAGGTCATGTTGAAATCAAAGACACCTATGATGAATTGTGTACTGATGGGAAATTGGATAGAAAGTATGAGTACATTAAGATCAAGGGATTGACAGAAGCCCTAACCTATCCCCGTGTCTTCAAACCCTAGTGGGTCAAGTTTGTTGAGCAGAGTTCACGATGATTTCATGTGGTTAGAGGAGCAACCATTCAAAATCACCAAGGAAATCATTCATCTGATTACCAGTTACCCTATTTATGATCATTCCCAAGCTCAGAAGATGATATCACAAAAGGAATTGATCACCTTAACCTGAGTGGAATCAGATTGTAGAGGACTAAAACTGAATAATGTAACTCATGCAGAGCTAAAGTTTGCTAGTATAGTGATAGGTTATTGTTTCTTCCAATCAGCAAGGGAAAACATTGTACCCTGTGTAGCAGTCGACTTAGCATACAAAATTATGAAAAAGGGAATGAAATTTGATCTTTGTAAAGTATTGTTGAAAAACCTGTTTGAGAATCTGAACACCATCAAGAAGCCGATGAAGAACAACTCGGCCAATACACTAAAGTTTGGATCACTATTATTATGCATGTTTTTCTATTTTGAAAAAGTCTTTCCAACAGTCGGTAAAGTTGTTTGGGAGCTACACCGACCAGATACCCATCAAATCAATGATTTTATCAAACATCTAGGTGACAACTTCAATGATATTATGGATGATTATTTCAGAAAGTTTCAAGAGAAGATGCATAACAGGTATAGAATTCCACCCCAGCTAGTGGAAAAATACAAAGATGACATATGTTTTGAAGTAGACACCGACTACTGTTATGTGAATGTTGTGGAACCAAGAACTCAATCTTTGCCACCTATGGGTTATGAGATTGACTTTGACATCACACAACAGTAGATAGATGCCTTTCTTACACTACCAAGGCATGCTACCAAGCTGAGGCATGGAACATATGAAGAAGTGAAAGAGAAAGTAAAGATGAGCATTATAGTACCAAAAGCTACAAGAAAAGCAACAAAGATGATCAAGGCACTATCAGAGAAATTTGGAGAAGGTTCTTCCTCCACACCTATCAAGAGCACACTAGTAATCACTAAGGAGGAATCAGAAGCCCAAGAGGCTGCTATTACACTAAGCACCGAGTTGCCTAAAGGGAAAGTTCTAAAGAGAAAGAAACATGACACATCAAAGGCATCACCAACTCCCTCAATAAAGCGCCCAAACACAAGATCATCTGCAGTGTCACCGAGTAAGAAACCAAAGACTGTTGTTGTTCCTAAGGTAACAAAGACCTATAAGAAATCTACTCGGAGACTCATTTTGACTAAAGAGTCTAGTGACACAGAGTCTAAAGATGCTAGTAAATTTCAGATTTTCAAGAGCAAGAAGGTAAATGTACATAGTGTTGAAAATTTATGTGCTGATCTGAAAGAATATGGTGGATTTGGATCATTTAGATATGTAAAATATGAATCCAGATCTGATGATGAAAAGAGGCAAATAGAAGAAGTTGTCATCTGCATACTATTGAAATTCTGATTGGCTCCATTGGAATTATCTAAGTCACTTTCAAATGAATTATATTTGCATATTGATAACAGGTGGAAATATGCAATGGACTCAGAGAAACAAATTAGAGAAAGAAGTTTGGTACATCCCTTTCCAAACATGTTAGTAGTTGAAATAAAAGAACATCTGAAAACCTACAACACAAAGTTCCTCGTCAAACAAAGAGCCTTAAAACTGATGAATGGTCTGTATATTGAAGTAGAAAATGAGACAAAAGAAAAGTGGCAAGAAATCTTTAGAATCAAGGATGCTAGTGAGCAAGCTACAGTTGAAATTGTTGATGTCACCGAGCAAGATCCTGATGTCACCGAGAAAGACCCTATTGACACCATCTAAATTGATGAAGACATCATGGACACTGAGGCACCTGAACAGGAGATGATAGAAGGCAATGCATATGCAAAACTGGTATCCAGTGAGTCAGTTTTGGAACAAGTTCAGCCTTATCCTCCGGTCACTCATTCTGCTGAAACAGAGGCCCCTCAAGATAATGAACAAGGTGTAGAGGTTCACAAGTCTATAGAAGGAGAAGCTAGTCCTTAGACCACCGGGGAACATACCTCTCAGGATCTTCCTAACACTGAAAAATGTTGCAACTGAGACCCTAAGCACCAAACCACCGACAAACTCAACAAAGGCTAAAGAAACTGACAAAAGTGTTGCTTCCACCAAGAAACCTACCGAGGATCCACAAGCCTCCCAAGCTATTGTATTGGTTCAACTGGCCAAATCTAAAGAAAAGAAGATGAAAAAGCATAGTTTCAACGTTGATATATTGAAACCAATAGTATTGCCCAATGTCGACATATCAAAATTAAAAGGGTAGGCACTCATTGAATTCAGTGAACTATGCAAAGCAAAGGCTGAACAGGAAAAACAAATGGCCATACAAAAGAAAAATAAAGTACTTCAGAAGGTAAAGACATTATTATTAGATATGCTACCCGCAGCTACAGTGTCAACAGATGCAGCCATCCATATTCAACTAGATGAACTCCTCAATCAGATAGAGACATCTGGAGTAGATGCATCTGAATGTTTGAGCAAGTTAAAGGACAAAGAGCTCACTGCAAAAATGATTGAAGAGGTACAGAAAGCTATTTCTCTTGGCAAAGTTAAACTTGTCAAATTTATTACTGAGTTGTCCCCTCAACTCAAGCACATTCTTTATTTATTTCAGAAACTCTGTGCATTCTCTTTATTCATTAAAGATATCAAAAATAAAACAAAAGCAATTGAGAAAGAGATCACCGATCTCTCAAATAAGTTGACCACCGAGCCCAATTCTGTTCAGAATTTTTATACAAAGTTACAACAGCTCATGCCTCAAAAATTGGAACTCAGGAATGAAGAGCACAAAATAAGGATGGACATTGTGACTCTTCAAACCTTATTCATTCCACACTTGTCCTTTGTTCAAGAACAGATCAACCGAGCCACTTACCTATCTACTACACAAGAGGGAAGCACATCAGATGGCTTAATTTCTCTATTGGCTGACATTCAAGCACAAAATTATTTAATGGACAGTGTCAAGGATGCACTCTATGTCGCCCTCACCGAAGCAAGGACAAAGTATAAATCGATTTTTGACCAGTTGCCTCCACCAAATGGTAACTAAATTTTGATGTTTGTCAAAAAAGGGGGAGTATAGTATCAAAGTATACAGGGGGAGTGTAGTATACAACGGAAGTATACCGATCAGTGAACAGAGTAGTAATCAAAGAACAAGAGCAGCACACAGAACATTGATCACCGAGCATGCAAAATTAGAGTTATATACAGTATATTAATAAGGGGAGTATATCTGAATATACTATTTCATTGAAAAATGTATATATCATCAGTTTAGTCAAATTTTGCAGGTATATAGATTTTTGAGTTATAACTTTGAAAGTAGTTTTTGTCAAACATCTCAACTAATGTCAAAAGGGGAGATTGTTACTACTTACTAAGATTTCCATTAGTCTTATGTTCAAAGTTATTCTATATATTCTAGTCAGTTACTTCTACTGAATCTTTCAGTCAGTAAGCACAGTGCGGTCGGTTATAGAAGAAAGTAGTCTCAGAGTGTAGTATACACCAAACACTCTACCGAGTAACACTCTATGTCTACCGAGCAACAAGAATGATATACCAAGTGAACACACACCGAGTGAAACGTGTTACTAGATTCATTGAACCTGGACATATATGGGAAACGTGTTACAAAGATCGAGGAACAAGTAACCGTTATCACATTGGAAATTGCACTTAAAGATTGTGTATGATTTTGAGGTCATCTAACCAATGAAATATTTTACATGGTTATTCATTCGAGAAATCATGTTTGTAAGATCGAAGCATGGACCAGATCACCGACATAAGAGATCTATTTATACAGCATGAATTCAGGATTAGATATATGTGCAAGTATATATGTGCATGTGTGTGTGAAGCAAGACATATACGAAAAGGAAAATCATGAGATATCACAGAGCGTTATGACTGTTACAATTGATAGAGAAACATAGAGGTCACTGAGAAGGATTTCAGAGAACAGTCAACGAACAGAGTAAACAGAAGGGTTTACCGAGTTAATATATGGATTACCGAGGTATGCTATAAGCAAGGTACTATCATTTTGAGCACATAGAATCTGCTATAACATTCCAGATGTAAAGTTGCAGATATTTGTAATGATTTATTGTAATATTTTGATGTTGTAAGAGAAACCTTTAACAGGGTAAAAGACTCTAACTAATTCTATAAATTGTAAAGCCTTTAACCAGGTGCAGCATTTAGAATAAGTGTTGTAAAATCCATTAGGAAGGTAAATCTAATGATCTTGATACTCCTAATAGGGTAAGCTATCAAAAATAGCTAAACATGTAGCTCTAACCGAACAACTTTTATTATTGCAGTAGTGAAGTTGTGGGTGTCATCCCCACCGCAGTTTTTCTCTCTAACCAAGAGTTTCTGCGTAACCAAAATATATGTGTTATGGAGTGAATCATGTATGATTGTTATTTATTTGTTTTAGCATTATATTATGTTACTACACTATTCAGTTTATGCTTAACAGTAAAGTTATTGTTGAAGAAAAGTTTTGAAGTACTGATTCACCCCTCCCCTCTCTGTACACTAGCTTTCCATATTGGGCCTAACATCATGATCAGCTACGCGAGTCATGGATCAATGTATTTGTACCATCATCTTCAATTGTGTTTTCTGGCTCATCATTGTCATCTTCCATGGGATCATTATCTCCAGCTTCGATATTCACACCTCCATGTTCGTCCACTTCAAAAACCATATTCTTAGGGTTGTGTTGATCCATACCATGTGCTCCAGGGTGCTCGGCCTATATAAAATTGATAAACATAAATAAACCGTGATCATGATCTCATCATCATGTGATTTATTATGTATATAAATTATCGCCATACTATAATGAAAAAATTACCAATGGATGATAATCATGTCCACCTTCAATGTGACCATGCAGCCTACAATGTTTCTTCGTTGTTTTGATTAGAATTCTTCTAGTCTTTAACCCCTTACAAATTTTGCATGGACAATAACATTTTCCATCACCTTTTCTTTTCAAGTTAGACCACAATCTAGCAATTGTCTCCTTATTTTGTTGTTCGTTGATATTGTCTGACATGGTCTTTCTTCACAGGCAAGAAAATAGAAATTATCATCATTGAACAGAGCATCTTATTGAATTTAGATTTCTAGTTTGCTTATGGTACATCACACAACATGGAAAATAGGAAATACTCAATAAATATCAGGATTCATTGATCTAGTATTATCACAATCTGCACTTGGCCTTCAATATTTTCTCCTCCTGACACTATTTATCCATTACCTATCAAGTACAGAACTCTAAAACCCATGGCTATTAAAATACATAAGACAACATTGTAGCGTCTTATAATCATGTGTTATAAAACCAAATCACTTGGGAGTGATTCTTTTGTTTGTTATAGTCTAGGAAAATGGTGTCTACTGGAGCCTTGAATAAGTGACTAGAAAGATTTTTAATTCCTTTTCTTTTTCCTTTTGATTTTCTCACTATCACTTCCATCCTCTGAGTCAGATTCCCTCGACCTTTTCTTTCTTCTTGTTTTTTCATACTCATAGTCATGCGTTGAATTATTTTTCTTTCTTGGTGACTCCTTATTGCTCTCACTGACAGTTTCACTCTCAGAATCTGAGTCTGATGTATCAGAATCTGACGAACCTGATGAACTAGAAGAATCGTCATTAGAGGTAGATTCATCTGACACAGGAATGGACTTTTGATGTTGCATTACAAACCTTGGCATATTCTTCAAATACTCACATAAACTCTCAGTGATACCACCAAGACCAATAGAAGTAAAGAAATTCATAGCAAACCATGAATTTTTGGGATTTTCCTTTGGAGAAATTGAATCAAAAGACTCCTGCATTGTTGGATCATTCAACCTTTCATTATGCAACAATATACCAAGTTTCTCTGCCAACTCCTGCAAGAGAAGCTTGGTATAAAAATACGGGAAGAGGAAGTAGTATCTTCCTATGTCAGACATATACAAGCAAGACAATGCCATGGAAGAGCATCTATGCCAAGTAAGTGGGCCAAAAACTTTGCAACATTACACAGTTTATTTGTTTCTAGTCTGTGTATCATAGAATATTGTTGTACAAAACACTTATCAAAAAATTCCTCATAAATTTTATTGATCATACCAATCTTTGCCCAAGAAGACCATAATAACGAAGGTATGTTCTCTCTTGACCATCTTCAAGCTTGATCTTTTGTAGCTTCTGACCAGCTTCCTCAAAATAAACACTTGACATGATTGTCAAATAAATTGAACATCTTAAATTGACCAAGTTTGTCTCTGTCTCATCCTGTATTCTCAGTGCTTCCTCACCTTCCTCTTCATTGTCATCATCATCATCATCATCTGAATCATCACCTGAATCATTCTCCCCTTCTGCTTCATCTGAAGAAGCATCTCCAAGGATATCTTTCTTCAGTTTTTCTTAGGTTGCCTCATGCTCTAAGAAATTAGGGTCTGGCTTGAAAACATCCAAACCAGCTTCTTGATCAAGTTCATCTTCTAGGAAAACTTCATGTGTTAACTGATATGGACGCACAGCTGGATGACCCTCAAACTTAGCTTTGCGAATTACAAAAAGGCCTTCAATTAAAAACTATACTTGTTTGTCAATTTCCCCCTCATGGAGAATACCTCTAAATCTTTCAAAAATCCCATAGAGACCTTTGGGTGAAAGGTCTTGCAACAAAGAACCACATTCTTTCACGAACCCAATAGCAACCTCTACATTGTCATCTGTGGGGTTCTCTAGTAAAAGGGTGAGAAGTTCCAAGGCAATGATCTCATGTGCAACTTGTTGATTCACTAAATGAGCTATGAATTTGGATGCTACTATCAACATGTGCTTGTCATTGCGTTTGTATGCCCTCTTAAGCTGCAAAATAATTCTTCGCAAAAGCAGATTGCCAACTTTAGGAAATTTCATATTTACCACAACAACCAACACAACAAAAACATATGTAAATCCAGGGGATGCCATTTGGAATTTCATACAAGACCTACAAAATAGACTCCTCCCATGGATGAGATTATCTGCAAACAACTCTGGAATGATGTTCTTGATGTTAGATGCATTTACCTTGTTTACTAACCCATTGATACTCTACCAAAGGGCATCCCATGTCATGTGCTGGTATTCCACACTACTCTTGTCTTCCACATCTTTCATCATTTGAGCCAGCTTAAATGGGGGAATGTAAATACCCCCACTTCTTCCAACACCCTTCTTAGCTCCTCTTACAACACCTTGGCCATTCCTATTCTAAGATGGAGTAGACACAACACTAGAAGTTTTCACTTCCACTACCTCTCTGTCCCTCTTGTTTCCAGAAGCCCCTTTACCACTTAATTCATGCTTATTTCTATACATAAACCCATCAGGAAGAATGAGTTTTTGCATATAAGCTCACCCAAATATTTTACAGTTATTTTTCATCAAGATTCCCTTAGGAGCTGGCAGATCCTGCTTCCATACTTTAATTTTGTTTTCTCAAAGGACAATCCTAAAAATCCATGCATTGAAAACAACTTTTTACACCTTTGTTGGTTGTGGTGGCGTCACAGAGAGTTTACATCAATAAATGAAGACCATGCCAATGCTTTTAATGCAGCAGTAGAAGTCTATCTCTTATTCAATATCTCTAGTGAAACCCCCATGATCTTTTGTTGGAGTAGAATTTGTTATATTCTACAAAGGATCTTGTCCTTTGTTGATGTGATATTCATCTACCTCAAGAAATAATTGTTCTTTTCTCCAACAAGAAGTGGAACTAGATGAAGATCTAGCACCATGAAATGAATTCTCAAAAGGATTACTATAGTTAGTTTTGGTAGATAATGATCTGGGTAAAATACTAATGTGGCTTTAGGAAACATTATGTACTAGCTTAGCATACTCTAACAAATTTGGTGCGACATGCTACATCCAATTAAGTCTCCATCAGTATCTATATTGTGTTTATGGATTGGGATTCAATGTACTCTTTTTATACATAGATTTTACTTTCAGCTGAGGAGGTTTGTATGTACTTACTTGTCTTTCGATTGTATTCCTATTTCAATAATTTCTTCTATCAACAAATCATTTGTTGTAAGTTGTACAAGTGGAAGCTTGAACATGCCTTCCATGCTAGCCTTGTTGATACGTTCAACACCATCTTGTGCAACAAATCTTTAGAACTCCACTATTTCATTGAAGAGTGAGTAGTAGGGACAATCTAGGACACTTATAGAGGTTTTGCAAGAGAGATAAATAGACCTAAATATTATGGCTTAATAATGATCAATAGGTAAACAAATAAGAAACTCTCAATATCAAAATGACTTTCTCAATTGTCTTTACTAGAAATGGATAGATTTGCTAATAATGGTTTTATGACTGTATGTCAACTTTAGACTCAATCCAAGAAGAGCTAGAACTAATATGCGATATCTAGATTTATGATCTCTATAATATAACAATCCCATAATTATGTTTCCACACATCTATACCACAACACAAACATCATGCTAGTGTTCAACCATAGCAATTGATATCCTAATTATAGAATGTGAAATATGCACATAACTATGAATAAAGATTAAGAAAAACAAAGAAAGATGCTTATTGCAAACATAAATGACTAATGGACAAGAATTGAATTCATTGTAGATAGTTTTGAATATCAAATTCACTTATTTGTGTGCATTTACTAACTCATGTACTTGTGGCCAACCATTTATCTCTTTCATAAATTAAACACTTATTAATAACATTAAATGGCTGAGTAATTATGTTTTAGTTGAAATTGAAAATAAAATATTTTATTTTAGGACAGCTCACACTATTCCCTATCATATTTTAGACTCTCATTTTTGTTAGCAGTGGTTTGATATCTTTGGAGCTGATCATTGCATTTCTCTAGTTATGTTTGCCAGTGTACTCCCAGCCTGTGCCAAAATGGGAGCTTTGGAACAGGGTATGGACATCCATCAAAGCATAAAAGATAGAGGAATTTTGTCAGATGTAGTTGCAACTACACAAAATGAATTTGTTGAGAAGGCTTTAGAAACTTTCAAGCAAATCCAATTGGCAGGTGTAAAGCCAAATTCCACGACCATTGCTACTATCCTCCCTACCTGTGCCAAAATGGGAGATTTGGAACAGGGTATGGACATTCATCGAAGCATAAAGGATATAGAAATTTTGTCAAATGTTCTAGTTGTAACTGCCCTGATAGACATGTATGCAAAATATGGAAGCATAGACAAGGCACATGAACTGTTTGATAGAATGCCTGAAAGAAATATTGTCTTGTGGACTGCAACGATTGCTAGATATGCACAAAATGGATTTGTCAAAAAGGTTTTAGACACTTTCAAGCAAATGAAATTGGAAGGCATAAAGCCAAATTCCACAACCTTTGCCAGCATCCTCCCTGCCTGTGCAAAATGGGAGCTTTTGAACAGGGTATGGACATCAATCAAAGCATTAGTGATAGAGGAATTTTGTTAGGTGTTGTACTTGCAAATGCCCTGCTTGACATGAATGCAAAATGTAGAAACATGGACAAGGATCGTGAATTGTTTGATACGATGTCGCAAAGAGATGTGATCTCATGTAAACAATCAACACGCGCGTATATGGGAGGAATGGATTGCTGCTACAAAATTGAACGCTCACTCCTTAATCATAATTCTATGGTTTTACGAGATTAAACTAGGACAATTAACCACCACATGTATATTTTTTGCAACATAAAATTAAAAACTAGGGCAATTTGAATCTACCTCCTGCGCGGGATTGCCTTCGACATGGGTTTGATGTTCTCGGGGGTTAAAGTCGCCATGGATGCCTACGTAGGATTGAAATTCACAAATGAATTCCCTGCCACTTTTTTTTATTTTGTAATGGTCGATGTCATCAGAATTATGACAAACTCAAGCACTTTTTTGAAAAAAAGAAAATTCTCATTGCTAATGCCTTCTTCGTCGAAACCAAATGGGAAATTTCTATCGGAATTACGATGAATGCGGGCATTTTTTTAAAAAAAATCAAATTTGGACACAATATACCTTCTCCGTCGGAAACCTTAGTCAAAAATTTAGTCCAAATGTATTAGTGAGAATAGGAACCAGACCAGTTAAGGTCATACAATGTTCTTTACCAGAACAGATCCTGTTAGGAATCTCAATCTCTGTTAGGAGATAAGTCCAATTAAGGACTACCTTGCTAGAGGATTTTAGATCCACAGATGTAAACCACCTTGTTAGAGGATTTACAAAAGGCTTTTTGGGCCTACTCGGTTAAGGGCTTTAGACTTGTCAAAGATGTGAGTAATCAACAAGTGAGTGATCTAGCAAATAGCATAGATTGCTTGGTTAGATCCTTGATAGCTCGTTCCTAATGCATTCTAGCATTACTTCAGTCTTCAACACATTCATACTCTACCTTTTTCTCACAGACATGAACTTCTCTTCTATAATCTCACTTACAAAAATGCATCAACCACCTTAAACCCTTGCAACAACCTAAAACCCTAGACATGATGTCCTTTTAAAGGAATCTGATTTCATGTCAGTCCAATAGGATTACAATACAATTTCCTAGGTTCAATGCATCTAGACATATTTGGTAACACGACACAAAAAGCACCACCAGAGTGTCGGCACCACAAAACAATCGATGGATGGTAACTCATTGCAAAATGTCGGTTGGTAATTCATCACAAAGTATTACCGGTTCAAATAAAATACTGGTTGCCAGTTTGACAAAATGAAGACTGGGAAATATGAGTTGTGCCGCTTTGTTCCTTCGCACCGCTTGAGATCCTTGAACCTCTTGGGGTCTTCATACCACTTTAGATTGGTAAACACTTTCTACAAAACACCGATAGTCTACAGACTATAATACATCATACCGGTTGGAACAAATACCGGTTGAGCTTTAACTCATACGTACAAAAAGTGATCTCATAGCAAGTGTGTGTCCATCAATGACAATCACAACATAATCATCAAAAATGACAACACATGCTATGTCATCCTATGACCTTATATTGGTCCCGTGGTTGATCTATGTATCATGTAATATAATTTTGTTATTGAGGGTTTGGCCGACCTTATAGTCAAGGTTGATGATTTGTATATATAGGTGGTAAAGTCATGTAATTTGGGTGTCGATGTGGTGCCTGCATTCTTAGAGAGTTGTGTATGTGTGCATAAGTGAATTTATCCTTCGATGTGGTGTGTTGAGTAGATATTATTGTAGGGTAGACAAATATTCTTAACTGAAACTATCATCAGGCATTAGAAGATGCTATATTTACAGTTCATGTAATCTGGATTGTAGTCCAATCATTATTGGAAGGTAGTGAACCTTCCCTGAGGTTTGGATCCTTCTAGGTCATCTTATTTGGAGCAGTGAGCTCTAGGCAGTGTGCCTGCATGCATGTGCATTCCCCATTGTAATATTTACACATACTACTGCAAAGTATAATCTTATTGTGGGTAGGTTCCCATCGTGATTTTTCCCTTAACCAGGTTTTCCACGTTGAAATCCTTGTGTTATGTGTGTTGGTGCTATTATGTTTATATTTATTCTTGTTGTAGTTGTTTAGATATGATATTATGCTTAATTAGTTTGATTTGGTGAAAAATAATTCACCCCCCTCTCAATTTTCCTTCTTTGTTGCTGCTAACAATTGGTATCAGAGCTAGATCCTCTGGAAGAAGCCTGACCACTTGAGGAGATCCGGGATGGTAAATTTTGTGTTCAAGATGGAGAGTCCTAGATTTGATTGAAGCAATTATACTATTTGGAAGGACCGGATGGAAGTTCACTTGAAATGTCTTAGAGATGAGTATTGGAAGATCACTAAGAATGTCTACAATGTTTCTCAGAATGGACTAGTTACCGCGGCTGAGATCAAGGATGTTGAACATAACATAAGAGCTAAGGAAGCATTGCTAAGTGTGATGGGTTTGCAAACTGCATATGATATTTGGAAGAAGTTGGAGACCCTGTACGAAGGTGATGTGCAAGTTAAAGTTGCTAAGTTGCAGAGTTTGAAAGGAAAGTTTGAAGCATTGAATATGGGAGAAGATGGAAATATAACAACCTTTTATGGCTAAGGTGAATGAGCTTGTCATGAATATCAAATGTGTTGGTGGAACCCTTGAGGAAGATAATATTGTTGCTAAGGTGTTGAGATCATTGCCTCCTTCTTACAAACATAAGGTAGCTACTATTGATGAGATCCAAAGTGGGGCTATTGTGACTAGAGACATGTTGGTTGGGAAGCTTGTTGCATTTGAGTCGAGTGAATTTGGAGAATCACATGAGAAATATGAGATTGCATTCAAAGCCTCTGTAACCGAGAAGCAGAAGTATAATCCAGGAGAAAGTTCATGTTTTGATTAAGTAAAAATAGGTATTTGAAAGGTACCCGAACCTTTTACAAAGCAGGAGAATAGAAAAGCATAAAAAAGTGTCTGATCACTTCAAAAAGTCAAAATGAACCCATCGGATGGGCACAGCTTAAAACATCATTACATAATTACATTAAACTTGAAACAGATAGCAATAAGAAAGCAAAACAGAGCAAAGAGATAGAACCAAGGACAGCTACTAGAACTAAATACTATTCAGGATCTCCTCAGCATGAACAACCATTTGTTTCATGTTGTTTGCTGAGGTCTTCATATCCTCCATCTCATGACCTTCAATGTCAACCTTATTCTTTGTGTTGTCTCTGGTCCTCCTTTCATGACCCTTCTTGATCACCTGCTCTTTATCACCTTCCTTCTCAGCATTGTTCTCGTACCTATTGATAAAGATGTTCATATTGTCCACCGAAGATTTAAGAATTTGGAAATTTTGATCAGCAACCTACTCGACATTGTGCTCCAACTTGTCAATTCTGCTGCCAAAATCTTTCAGTTTGTTGTCCATTTCCTTTCTATCTCCCATCTCATTGACCTTTTTCTCCATGGCTAAGATTTTTCCAACCATACATTCAATAGCTTGCGCATTATGCAAAATGACCACTAACTCTTTAACATGCTCCGCCAAGGGCTTGTCACCAACTGTAATTCTTGCCATGGCCTATGTATCTATTTTCAAGCTATTAATATCCTTCACCAGAGTAGTGATGGTCTCACAGAAGGCCTTAATGGTATCTTTGTCACCACTATCACTTTGACCCCCTTTTTCCTCATTATGCAGTCTAGTGGTATTCACGGTCTCCACGGTTTCCAAATTATCCTTAACCGGGTTACCCTCCCCTTCTTTGTCCTGACAATCAATCCTCTTATTATCATCATCATCCTCCTCAAACTCAACCAGAAAATAATTAAGATCAGAATTGCTACCCTTTTTAGTGTTCTTTTTCTGAGCCTTCTTTCCAGAGGCTTTCCCTTTCCTCTTTTTAACAGGTTTTTCCTCAAGAGAATCAGTTTCAGAGTCCGACATTTCAGATTCCACAATAATCCTCCTCTTCTTAGCCCTAATCCTCCCTTTTTTGCTAGTTTCTTCCGACTCTCCCTTGATCTCAGAATCAAATTTGAAACCACTATCCTTACTTTCTGTAGTCTCATCTTTGGCATTTTTGCCTTTAATAGGCTTTTCAATGCACTTCCCCTTTAGTATTTTTTAAACCAGGACCATGAGCCCCTGGTGGAGGGCATGATCACCTTTAGGGTCCTTCTGGATCTCCTTTATAGTATGATCCATTGAACAGTTCAGGTAATAGGGAAGGCTAACCCTTTCACCATGACGGAAATGGTTAAGAAGGATGAAGTGATGCCCATAAGCCCTGGTAAACCTACTGTCTAAGGTAATATATTCAATAGAAGCAAATAAGACAAACCTCCATGGCCTACAAATTCTCTTCCGAGAGTGGTAGGAGTTGTCAATTTTGATCATCTTTCTTCTCTCACCATCCATAATAGGAAACATGTCTGCAGCCTTATCTGATATCCCTCTGTCCCTGTAAAATTTCATACCCTCGGTAGTCATCCCCATGGCCTCAGCAATAACCTCTTCATCTACATTCATCATATGTGATCCTATCAGAACTTTTCCATTTTTCCAATTCTTTATGAAGTAGCTAGTAATTGTGGGGTCCTTCTCATTCAGTCGTTCCATGAAAACATTGAGCCCCCCCTACTGAAGGATACTCTAGACTTCTTCGTTCTTTCTCAATTCAGCGCATGAAATAGGTTCAAATCTCTTCTTGTTTCCTCCCATTTTTCCAGCACCTTTCTTGCAATGCCTTCTCTCATTTTGATAACTTTTCCTTTGGTTTCTGTGGTTATTCTGTAAGAGTGCCCATAATCCATGCCAAATAATGATGATATGACACCTATTTAATAGCTCATTATCTTCAAGCAAGCCCTGCATCGAAAAAGGTGGAAAGGTCATTAGAAATAATGATTAAAAGTACCACGTTGCCTTGTATAGCTTCGGTCCTGATTGAGTAAGGATTTCATTTCACTTGCAATGTCCTTTTCACCATAACTAGTGATGATGTTTTTCGATTGGCAAGCCAGGTTGGCTTCCCAATCAGCACAAGATTTGGCCTCCCTATAAACATGTGTAAAAACACACATTTCAAACTCTTCGCTGATTTTCCTTGTTGCTTTAATAGCATTACTAATCGACCATGATGGCGAGAATTTCATATTTAAATAGTTGATAATGTTTAAGGAGTCTCCTTCACACCAAACTTTAGTGCATTTGACTTCTTTGGTAAGGATAATCCCATGATAAGCCGCCATGGCTTCGGCAACATGGTTGGTGTGTTTTCCTATAGGAATACATTTTATGATTTTACATATTCCCCATTCATCCCTTAGGACCACTCCACATCCTGCAACCCCCGGGTTTCCCTTAGAGGCCCCATCAAAATTGATTTTCATCCATCCCCTAGGTGGGTTGGTCCATATCACTCCCTCTCTAGGGTTACTCTAGATATTCTCTTGAGCTTTTAATCTCCATTTTTTATAAACAAGTTGATCCTCCTTAGTGTTAGGATTATCAATACCACCTATAATATTCATATTTTCCACTATGCTTCTTCTTATTTTTTCAAACACAATGTTAGCCTTATTGTACTTTTCTCCATATTTGAAAGAGAAAGTTCATGTTGGGTATCCATATTTGAAAGAGAAAAGAGAGAGATGGAACAAAAAGAAAGAGAATTGGATGAGATTGAAGCCCTTATTTCTCGAAGATTGCCTAAAGGAGCTGATAAGTATGATGGAAAGTTACCTTTTAAATGTTTCTCTTGTAATAAGATAGGAAATTTTGCTTCTAGGTGTCCTGAGAGAATGTCTAGATATGATAATCATGAGAGACATGATATATCTGATAAGTATGATAGAAATGAGAAGAATGATAAGAATGATAAGCCCTACAAGCCCTACTAGAAGTATAGAAATCAGAAGAGATGTTACTATGTTACTGATGAAGGTGTGATAGATGAAGAATCAGAGAATGAGAATTCATAAGACGAATTTGTAGTTATTGCTATCAAGGAAGATGATTTGGTATCAGTGAATCCTACAAGCTACATTTTAATGGAGAAATCTTTAGCTACTAAAATTCAGGAGAAAGATGAATGGGTGACTGACAATGGTTGTTCACATCATATTATAGGTGATAAAAGAAAAAATGTGAGTATGGAAAGGTATGATGGTGGAATAGTGATTCATGGTAGAGGTTCTATATCTTTCAATGGTAAGAATAATACTAATGATGTCTTGTATGTTGAAGGTTTGAAGTATAATATTTTGAGTGTAGGACAAATGGTTGACAAGATATTGATTTTCATTTTAATAATGGTAAATGAAAGATCCTAAATGCATCTGGTATAGAGATTGCATCAAGAATTAAGATTTAAGGTAATATATTTCACTTGAATGCTGGTGAGAAAAGATGCTTGATTGCTCAGATTGATGGAAGTTGGTTGTGGCATAGGAGAATGTGTCATGTTAATTTTGAATGCATGATAAGGGTAAGTTCTACTCAAGTTGTTAGAGATATGCCTAAGATTGTGAAGCCTGCTAATCCAATATGTAAGGAATGTCAGATGGGAAAGCAAACAAGAACTTGATTTAAGAGTAAGTTGTATTCATCTAATGGATTGCTAGATCTTGTTCATATTGACTTATGTGGTCCTACTAGAGTGAGAAGCATGCAGGGTGATAGATACTTCATGTTGTTTATTGATGACTATTCAAGGATGATGTGGGTTACCTTCTTAAGGGAAAAATCAAAAGCATAGGAGAAATTCAAGATATTCAAAATCAGAGTGGAGACTGGGACAGGGTTGAAGTTGAAGTGCCCGATATTTGATAGAGGAGGAAAATTTATATTAGGTGAATTTGATACATTATGTGAGAGGAATGGAATTAGAAGACAATTATCTGCTCCTAGAATCCTCAATAGAATGGAGTTGATGAAAGGAAGAACATAACTATCTTGGATGTTGAAAGGACTATGCTGATAGAAGGAAATGTTGCACAGACCTTTTGGAGAGAAGTTGTTAGTACTGATGTTTACACATTCAACCTGGTGCATGTTAAAGGCGTTTCTGGTAAGACTCCTTATGAGCTATGGTTTGGTCATAATCCTATAGTTAGATATTGTAGAGTTTTTGGAGGTAAATGTTATATCAAGAGAGATGAGGGTATAGGAAAGTTTGATGGAAGATGTGATGAAGGAATCTTCTTGGGATATTCTTCTTAGAGAAAGGCCTACTGGTGCTACAATAAGAGGTTGAAGAAGATAGTTGAGAATGCAAATGTGAAGGTGGATGAATGTCTTGGAAAGCAGGTCAGAGCATGTGAATATAATTT
Source organism: Cryptomeria japonica (assembly GCF_030272615.1). Classification (NCBI taxonomy): domain Eukaryota; kingdom Viridiplantae; phylum Streptophyta; class Pinopsida; order Cupressales; family Cupressaceae; genus Cryptomeria; species Cryptomeria japonica. The sequence goes on from NC_081415.1 coordinate 370,569,400, forward strand.
TAATGATGAAGATGTTGTTCCTAAGCCTATGTAGAATGAGATACTGAAGCAGATTGATCTGGTGGAGATAGTTAATCCGGATATTGTTGTTGTCGGTGAAGAAGTACAAGAGCTTGAAAATCATAATAATCAGAAGATTTCAAGGTATGTAAAATTGAATCATTCAAAAAATCAAATTATTGGTGACAAGAATAAAGGTGTGATGAATAGGAGAAGGATTGTTGTTGAAGAGATATGTTTGATTTTAAAGATTGTAGCAGAAGCGTGTAAGGATAAAAATTGGATAAAAGCAAAGGAAGAAGAGTTGAATCAAATTGAAAAGAATAATACTTGGGAGCTTGTTCTGAGACCTAAAGACAAGAATATTATTGGTACTAAACGGGTGTTTTTAAATAAACTGAATGAAGATAGTGAATTTGTCAGAAACAAAGCAAGATTGATATGTAAAGGGTGTTCTCAGATGGAAAGTATTGACTATGAGGAAATTGTTGCCCCTGTAGCTAGGATTGAAGTTGTTACATTGTTGCTTGCATATGCTTCTTACAAGAAATTTAAGGTATATCAGATGGATGTCAAGTCAGCCATTTTGAATGGTGGTCTTGAGGAGGATGTCTACATTGAGCAACCAGATGGATTTTCTTTATAGATGAAGGAGATATGGTATGTAAATTAAAAAAAGTTCTATATGGACTGAAACAAGCCCCTAGAGCCTAGTATGCAATATTGGATAAGTATTTGTTGAAGCTGGAATTCTGTAAACTTACTGTTGATAGTACTTTATATTTCAAAGTTGAAAATGATAACACTTTGATTGTTGAAATCTTTTTTGATGATATCATTTTTAACAGTGATGATGATTTGAGTATGAAGTTTGTTGATGATATGCAAAAGGAATTTGAGATGTCTATGATAGGTGAGATGAATTTTTTATTAGGATTGTAGATTACTCAGACTGGTAAAGGTATTTTCATTTCTCAATCTAAGTATGTGAAGGATTTGTTGAAAACATTTAAATTAGCTGATTCCAAACCTGTTGGAACTCCTATGGTGACTTGATGCAAATTGTCTAAGAATGATGAATATTAGAAAATTAATTAGAGTTTGTATAGATGTATGGTTGGTGGATTACTGTACCTAACTCAGACTAGATTGGATATTATGCATGCTATTTGTCTTTGTGCTAGATTTCAAGCTAATCCTAAAGAGACTCATGTTACTGTTGTAAAGAGGATTTTCAAATACTTAAAGGGGACTGTTGACTATGGTTTGTGGTATCCGAAGAATGATGATTTCTTGTTGTGTGCCTATGCTGATGCTAATTGGGCTGATGATGTTGATGACCAAAAGAGCAATACTGGTGGAGCATTCTTTTTGGGAAAGAAGTTAATTTCATGGTCCAATAAGAAACAATATGTTGTATCTATCTACTACTGAAGTTGAATATATTGCTACTGCTAGTAACTGTACTTATGTAGTTTGGATAAAGCAGATGTTGAAGGATATTAGAGTTCTTTATGATGAGCCTATTGTTATATATTGTGACAATTCAAGTGCTATCAATATTTCAAATAATCTGGTGATGCATTCTAAAACAAAGCACGTGTCTATAAAATATCATTTCTTGAGGGAGAAAGTCGGTGATGAGGAAGTTAGATTGGAATATGTATCTACGAAGGATCAGATTGTAGATATTTTAACTTAACCTTTTCTTGTAGATACATTTGTCTATTTGAGAGACAAATTAGGGGTCTCTTCCCCTCCTATTAAGAACTAGATGCATCGAGTTGCATCAATCCGGTGGATTTTAGAGCTTTTTTTTGTCTAAGTTGATCAGTTGGTGTTGCTACTTAGTCAGAGTAGTTAGTGGTTTAGATGATTAGTGGATTGAGTTGTGAGTTTATCCTAAGGGGAAGATTTTCCTTCTTAAAAGATCAGCTCTGGGGGAGAGAGCATAATCTATATTCTGTCTTTAGCATTGCTATCAAAGGGGGAGAGAAGCATGTGAAAAACTACTTTATCTTTGGAGCTTTGTGTGCATGATCTTAGAGGGAGTGTGCTAGTGTTGATCTATTTCCTTTGCATTGATTGTTTTTCACATTCATATGTTGCCATCAATACCAAAGGGAGAGATTGTTGGATATTGTTGCTGCAAGGATATGTTGTTGTCATTGATATCACCATATTCCTGTGTTCTTATGTTGCAGGGAGTTGTTTTGGTGTTCCGATGATTACATTAAGTTGACATGGTTGATTTATCTATTTCGGATTTTGGAATACCTCATTCCTGATTGATTTCAGTGATCCAAAAGTTTACTTGATTATATTATTTGATCTGGTTTGAAGTTTAGTCTTTCTATTCAGTGGTTGGCAGAGTTTGGTATTTGATCCAGTGAGCTCTGGTATGATCATATATTTGGTTGCAAATTTGGGAGAATGTTTTGGATGTTCATGTGTATCTTCATTTCAGATGGTTTATGATTTGGTGCTCCACAAGCTATCTTTCTAGTCTAAATCGTTGTTGTTGAGTGTTCTTGTGAGTTAGCGTGTTGATCAATGAAGATTTGAATAAGTGGTGTTGGTGCAGCTATTGCAGATGATTATTGTAGCATAGAAATTAGGAATCATCAAAACATAAGTAGATCAATCAAAACATTAAACATGATAGCTCAATCAAAGAAATACTCATTGCAATGAACCTAATTCTAAAGCACATTCAATAGAGGTATGGAAACAAAGCCTTCAAAAGTAAAATTATGCAAACCATATGCTTCTTCCATGCAGCTCCATTGTTGTTCTCTCCTCTTCAATAGTTTTGTGGATCTCACCTACAAGTGCTCACACAATTTGAAAGCAAAAAGGCTCAAGAGTACTAGAAACGAAGGTTCGGTAAAAATTCGAGATTCATGAAGGATTTGATTGAAGAAAACATCCAATTTATAGAGAAATTGGATAAATGAGCCAATTAGTATGAAAGAGATTTGAATAGAAATTCAAATCAATAATAGCATATCTATGACAAATTGCTATGCAAGGCTTATGACAATTCATGACAAATTTCTATGTCAAGAATTTATGACATTTTATGACATTTTCATGACAAATTCTATGACACATTTCTATGTCAAGAATTTTATGATAATTTATGACATTTTATGACAAATTTCTATGTCATTGCCATAAATTTAGGAAAGAAATAGGAGAAAATTGAATTTGGATAAATTAGAAAATTAGGAAATTAGAGAATAATGAAAATAGGAAATTAGAAATTGAAAGAAATTAGAAATTAGGATTTAGTGAATTAATTAATAATTTTTCATTTATTAATCAATTCACAAAGAGGAATAATTAGACAATTAAATGAAGATTTAATTGTAATAAGGAAACTTAGGATAAATAAGTAATTTATTTAATCCTAAAGGAAGAAATGACAAATTAGGTTAAATGATTAAATCATGAAACCCTAGAAGACGAATTAGAAATGCGAGGATGATAATTAGGTCTATAATTGACTTGATCATGATTTGATTTGATAAATGACCAATGCGACAAAATGATTTGATTGATAGATGCGCCAATTGACGAGGAACAATGATAAATTGATCCAAATTGACATAATTGAGACAGATAACGATCGATGATAAATCGGTCGCAAAATGACAAAATTGACAAAATAGATTGCAAGATGACAAGATTAGACATGACCACGATCGATGACAAATTGATCGCAAAATGACAAGATTGAAGGATTGATGATAAATCGACAAGATTGATAAACCGATCGCCAAATGATAAGATTGAAAACAGGACAAAACCCTAATTAGGATTGACGATGTCCAAAATGATAAGATTGATGATAAAATTGATAAGATTAACAGAAGGACAACAATCGCAAGATTGACAGGATTGATAAGAGGACAAAACCCTAATTAGGATTGATGATGTCCAAATTGATGCGAAATTAGCACGCACATTGATGCAATAAGATAAAATCGATCAAAATCATGACTAGATTACGTTGTTGACAAGACCAAATTCGAGGACGAGATGATTGAAGAATATAGAAGAATGACTCGATGTTCGCAAATGATAAAGACCAAGTGCGTAACATAGGAGAAATGTTAATGCGATGCAAAAACCTAAAATGAGGCAATGCGCAATTGTTAAAGTATGACCTCGCAAGCGTTGACCATTTTTGGGTGTCTACATTTTGCCCCTCTTTGAGACAATGCGATTCTGAGCGTTGTTTCAAAGAACAATAACTAAATGCCCCAAACAATGATAATGACATATACATGCCCCCTCGAGGAATTGGCCGGAAACATGCAGAAAAGAGGCCAATTGATCGATAAAAATGATAGAAAATGATAGGATCAAACGGACTGACAATCGGAGATCGGATGCATGATAGACAAGCAATGTAAGGTGCACAAGACCGTGACCAACATAAGATGGAGAGGACACACGTCCATCTATGCAATGACAAAGAGCTATAAATGAGACCAAGAGGGTGAAAATGACTCATTTGCAGTAGCAAAAGAGGAGGATTTGTTGCTCTGGACAAGGACACTTGCAGACAGATGGCGAACATTCCAACGGTGGATCACCTTGGAGAACGTGTACGCACATTCAGACGACTGGAGGATGCAGGAGCAGCGGTATGTAGCTCGAAAACCCATGTTTTGAATTTCATGAATTTTGATGGCTTACGGGACATTGCGGGGCCCACAGGGGATACCAAAATGGTCTCTTGCGCTTGTGTAGGCTAAACCTGCGCTTGTGTAAGGAGTTTTGCGCGTGTGTAGGAAGACACAAGCGCAATTCATCTAACACAGGCGCAGCTTCTCAAACACAGGCGCAAGTTGGCATAAAATCCTTAGTTTTGACTTGAAATTGCATGCAAATGACCTTACAGGGGGTGGGAAGGATAGGATAGGGTAATGTGGATGAAAAACACCCTGATTTGATCATGAAAATGAAGACATGCAACCCATAGGAACAAACCCTAAAACTGACAAAATGATGCCCCGATTGGGATGTAGAGTCGACAATATCCATTGATCGCACGGGAGAATCGACCGGACTGTTTCATGCTACGACAGAGACTCAGGAGCACAGAGAGAGACACATTAGCTGGACTAGGATTGGCGAGGAGAGACTGTACTGGAGGACACTATATGAGGGTGCAGTTCCACCGGAGCGGAGAGCACCTTCATATCGGGCATGATCGAGGACAGAGAGCAGGTCACGCTCTCGGAGGACATTGAGCAGCATAGGAGTGAGTGGATCGATGAGACCACCACAGCCAGGACCAGGAGGGACATCATCTGCGAGACATGGTAGGGATGAGGAGGACAGAGGGAGCACCCAGTGACAGAGGCACGTGCTCCATATGACAGACAGTGGACATCATGTAGTTTGCCATTATGTAGTCAGCCTGCGGGCCATACTTAGGACAAACAGTCCGATTTTGTACTCCGACATTATGATGATATGTGATATGATAGGCATCGATATGATGGATGCAATATGTTATGACTGATGTAGTGATTTTGCTATGTATGGATGACTTATGTACTGGTTTATGAACATGTATGAATGCATTGTATGTACTTTGGATGTATTTATAATATGAAATGTATAAAATGCGTGATGTAATATGTAATGGAATGCAAATGCATTGACCAAACGTATGCAGGACACAATATGGTTTTGGATATCGGAGCACTAGACCGAACTGACTATCCGACCGGACGGAAGAAGTGTTAGTAAGAAGAAATAAGACAGAGGACAATTAGAGATGATGAAAATTTGCTTTCAGTAATGCACTTTGTAGGTGAGAACCTTTATTTTTATTTAGCAAAATGGATGCGTAGCATCATGGCATTGAAGGCCAGAGCTGAAATGCAACCCTATTTGCGAAAGACAGACATAGCATAGACAAGCAAAGATCACAATCAAAGAAAAAAGACCATGAGCCATCCCGGTCACTCTAAATCACTCAGTGACATCATCGAGCAACATAGGGACATGATCGAAGCCAAAGATAAATTAATAAAAAGATAAGACTCACAAATTCAAGCAAATCAAACAAACATCTTGATCTTCATTGTCAAAAGTTGAAAGTGCTAATAGGACGATCATGCTGTCTGGTTTCAGGAAATGTGGTACCCCGTCTAAGACAGGACACAGTCTGGTTTCTAGTATACCACACCCTGTATAAGACCCATGATAATGTGACAAGGACAAATGATTTTTGATGTGGATATTCGAGTGATAAGACAATTTTGATCAGTTTGAATGTTTGAGTTGACTGAAAAGGTTCATCTATTAACACATGATTTCATTAAAGCACAGCGTTTGGTTGCAAATTGTTGGATGTATACGTAGTGAGCTGTCGATGCACAAAGAGAATACTTTATTGCAAAATGGTTGTTTTTGGGAGTTTTATACTTTTTTGTGTTCTTTTTTCAGGACTTTATATGATTTTTTTGGAATTTTTCAGGACATTATTTGATTTTTTTGGAATTTTTTCAGGACATTATTTGATTTTGTTGGAATTTTTTCAGGACATTATTTGATTTTTTTGGAATTTTTTCAGGACATTATTCGATTTTTTTTACTTTTTTCAGGACTTTTTTCGATTTTTATGACTTTTTTTCAAGACATTATTCGATTCAAAAGCTCTAGTGACCGATCATGACAAGGGGAAGGCACCTAATGCGCATTTGAAAGACACATAGACTAGGACCAACACATATGTACAAGAAACTAGTGTAGACAAGACAGCGATGTTGACCAATAACAGACTTGGAATAGAACATTAGGTCGAGATCAAGATAGGCATGACAAAGTGGTCAAGAGAAAGCATATCTAGAAGTCATGATAGATGACAGAGCAATAATCTCATTACTCATGGCGCCTGATTGCCAGGTTTTCACCATGGTACTTGCCCAAAGCGCCTGTTTGCCAGGTTTTCACTAGAGGGCGAATCATTTATTTTTTTGCTTTTTTGCTTTTTTCATTTTTTTGTGTATTTTTTTGCTTTTTTCATTTTTTTGTATTTTTTTGCTTTTTTCATTTTTTTGTATTTTTTTCAGGATCATATTTGAAGAAATATCTGACAAAAAACTATGCCCAGTACTTGCGAAGATGCATGCTATTGATAGGATCAGACAAAGGTTCACCTTCGGGAGTCGCAAGCTGGTATGCCCCCGAGCCATAGGCTGCAGTTACTATGAAAGGCCCAACCCAATTGGGTTCAAACTTGCCCTTGATGACGTCAGTAGACTGTGCATTCTTGGGATTTGCCTTTAAAACCAGGTCTCCCACTTCGAAGTGTTGCCCTTTGACCTTCTTATTATAAGAGCGACGGAGACGGTTTTGGTATGCTTGCAAATGTGTCAGAGCTGTCTGACGTTTTTCATCTAACATCTCAAGCTGATGTAGCCGAGAGACTCTGTGTGTCTCATCATCAATCAGGTGTTGCAAGGAAACTCTCAAGGAAGGAATCTCAACTTCCAAAGGTAAAATGGCTTCCGCACCATACACCAAGGAATAAGGTGTGGCACCAGTAGGGGTGCGGATAGAAGTGCGATAGGCCCACAGTGCTGGATTTAACTGTACATGCCAATCTCGACCAGCGTCATTGACAACTTTCTTCAGGATCTTGATAATGGTTTTATTTGATGCTTCAGCTTGACCGTTACCCTGTGGATAGTATGGGGTAGAGAAACGGTGTTGAATATGAAATTTTTCACAAAGCTCTTTAACATCTTTATTCTTGAAGGGTCGACCATTATCTGTGACTATGGCAAGGGGAACCCCATATCTGCATATGATATAATTTAGCAAGAATTTTGAAATTTGGACACCAGTGATATAGGTCATGGGAATGGCTTCAATCCATTTTGTAAAATATTCTGTAGCTATAATAATGAACTTGTGTCCATTTGCAAATGTTGGCTGAATCTTGCCAATAAGATCCAAACCCCACTGAGAAAAGGGCCATGGAGATATAACAGAATGAAGCTCTTGAGCTGGTGCATGAATATAATCTCCATGAATCTGGCACTTGTAGCACTTTTTAACAAATTCATGAACATCTTTTTCCAAAGTGGGCCAGTAATACCCAGCACGAATCAACTTTTTGGCTAGGCTAAGACCATTGAAATGGCCCCCACATATACCATCGTGAACCTCGTGTAAAGCCGTTTGTGCTTCGTCAGAATCCAAACACCTGAGGAGGGTATGGTCAAAAGAACAACGGTAAAGGGTGTCGACGATGATGACATATTTGGATGTTTGTCGAATAAAGGCTCGGCGTTGGTTAGCGGAAAGGTTAGGTGGTAAAGTCTGGGATTTCAAATACTGATATATATCATTGTACCAAGGGGAATTGGGACCAACAAGAACGCACATCACCTCAGCAGTCGGAATGTCAAAAGAGGGGACTAGCAATTGTTCGACCAGGAATTCACACTTGTCTATATTCTGCGGCATATTTATCATAGAAGCAATTGTAGCCATCGCATCTGCCGACTTATTTTGTATTCTTGGCACTTGACTGAAATGGATAGCTGTGAATTTGGTCTTGAAGAAGTCTACCATGTGCTTATAAGGAATAAGCTTTTCATCCTTTGTCTCGTAGTCATCATTGACTTGTCGGATGACTAATTGAGAATCTCCATAGACTTGCAAATGCTTGATGTTCCAGTGAACTGCCACTCGGAGTCCGGTAACCAATGCTTCGTATTCTGCAATGTTGTTGGTACATTGGAAAGTTATTCTGTATGACTTTGGAATAGCATCACCTTGAGGAGTGACAAACAAAATGCCTGCGCCGGATCCGAACTTGGTGTGGGACCCATCAAAGTATAACTTCCATTCATTGGACGGTGTGAGAGCAAAGACTGATTCATCTGGGAAATCAGTCAACATGGGATGATCGTCTAAAATAGGAGCATCTGCTAGTTGATCTGCTATGACTTGTCCTTTTATCGCCTTTCGCTCTGTATAAACAATATCAAATTCGCTGAGGATCATTACCCACTTTGCTAGGCGACCTGTTAAAGCTGCTCGGCTAAGCAAATATTTTAAAGGATCAATTTTGGCAATCAGCAATGTTTGATGGCTTAGCATATAATGTCGGAGCTTCTGTGTTGCAAATACCACTGCTAAGCATGCCCTTTCAATAGTTGAATAATTTAGCTCATAGCCGACCAGTGTCCGGCTGATATAGTAAATAGCTCTTTCTTTGCCATTTCCATCTTGTTGAGCCAAAAGAACTCCCAATGCTGTTTCAGTTGCAGAGATATACAATAGAAATGGCTTTCCTTCAATAGGAGGCATTAGGATAGGTGGCGACAGCAAATAGTCTTTAAGAGCTTGAAAGGCTGATTGGCATTGCTCAGTCCATTTAAAAGTGACACCTTTGTGCAATAGATGCTGAAATGGATGACATTTGTCGGCCAACTGAGCTATGAAGCGACGAATTGACTGGAGCTTTCCTTGCAGACTTCTTAATTGCCGGAGGTTGGAAGGTGGAGGCATATCCATGATTGCTTTAACTTTGGCGGGATCGACCTCAATGCCTCGATGAGAAACAATGTATCCGAGCAACTTTCCAGCTGTAACACCAAAGACACACTTTTTTGGATTAAGCCTGAGTTTGTAGGTCTCCATTCTATCAAAGATTGGGCCCAAGATGGCTAGATGACTATCTCTGGTGACAGATTTGTACAACAAGTCATCCACATAATCCTCCATCAAAGTATGCATAAAATCATGAAAGATTGTCGTCATTGCTCTTTGATATGTTGCACCGGCATTTTTCAAACTGAAGGGCATCACGTTCCAACAATAGGTGCCCCAAGCACAGGTGAATGCAGTCTTATGCTGATCTTCAGGTGCAATACGGATTTGATTGTAGCCAGAGAAACCATCCATTAGTGAAAGCATCTCATATCCAGCCGTCATGTCCACTATGATGTCTATGTTTGGCAATGGAAAATCATCTTTAGGGCATGCTTTATTCAGGTCCCTAAAATCTGTGTAGATGCGGATGCCCCCAGTTACTTTGCTAACTGGTACTAGATTTGAAATCCAGTCTGCGTAATCAATAGGTCTAATGAAGCCCACATCTAGCAATTTTTTCAATTCCACTTTGACTAAAAGAGCCACTTGAGGATGCATTTTTCTAAGTTTTTGTTTGACAGGTTTAGCACCTGGTTTCAGTGGCAAATGATGAAGGACTAACTCTGGATCGAGGCCAGGCATATCTGCATAAGACCACGCAAAGCTGATCTTCTTCTCTAGGAAGAAATTAATAAAATCAATCTTCTCTTGTTTTGACAAGGAGGCAGCAAAGTGAATGACCTTAGGGTTATCAAGTGTACCCAAATTGATTTCCTCGATCATCTCTACCAACAATGTGGATTTGTCCTGAATTGATAGGGGTACGTCCACTCTTCCACCTTTGGGCACCTCAGAAAGGTTTTCACCCGCAGGTACGTCTTTTATTTTTACTTTTGTACGATCAGAGAGCACCTTACGGTTTTCACTCAAAGATCTATTCTTTTGATTTTTTTCTTTTTCTTTTTCTTTTTCTTTTTCATGACTGGAAGAGGGAGTTGACTCCCCAAAATATGCCGTTGAATCCAGGTCAATAGCAAAGCCTGCCTTATGGTCGCCTTGTGGTATACCTTCCCGTAGTCCCAGGAACTCTGCAATTGCTTCGTCATTCTGAAAACAGTCCAACGTGAGCGATTCTTGTTGGTCATATTGGATAAGTTGGGGATATATAAGGGGCATGTCATCATCGATTGTAAGGATAGAATGGGCTGATATGGTAAAAATGTGAATGTCCGTGGTGTCACTATCCGAACTGCTTGTGTCGGATTCGGAGCTGGGATCCCAAAATGACTCGATCCAAGCATGAGGACAGGTTTTAGGAAGAGGAGTTATTTCATGTTTATCCTCCATAGGCAAGTTATCAGGGTCAATGAAGATATTGTCAAGGGCATAGGAGCTAGAAGAAAAAGAACTCCACTCCCATTCATTAGAATCAGTCTCGGGTTGGGTAGCCTCAGGTGTTATTTCATCGTCAGAATCACGCCCTTTTCGACACGTGGACCTTTTGGTAGATGTGGATCCAATTCGTAATGGTACAAAGCCTAACCCTAAAGTTGGGGGTCGCCTCTCAGGTATAATGGGTTCTAGCCTTCCATTGTTTTTCAAGCCTAAGCCACTGCAGCCATCATATCCTTTCTTCTGCAGCATAGTAAATCCTTTGCCATATAATTCCACTGGCAACTTGACAGGTGGAGTTTCAGTTGGATCCTTATAGAGCCAATCTATGGCATCATCATTTATAGTTTCTTTGTCAAGTTCCCCCCATCTTGCAAATGTAGTGGGAGGCTGATATTGAATAACGACCTTGGGTTCCTTTTGCAATAAATGCGGTTTTCCATATGACTTTGGAGACATCGGCAAATTCCCAATGAGGAATGTTTGGTCCATTGAATATTCTCCACACCCTTGGTCTTGTATCTTCAGTTTTCCTTTGACAGCATCCAACAATGCATTGGGATCCACATAACTGTCTGATTTGGCTTCTGTATTGACTGGTACTTGCCGCTGAGGAGTATCTTTTAGGGTAGCACAGAACTGAAATGGATTAGGGTCTCCTGGAATGGTTATCTCAGTTCCGTTGTAAGGATATTTTAGACATTGATGATAAGTGGACGGAACTACTTTCATGGCATGGATCCACGGACGGCCAAGGATCATATTATAAGGGAGATCAAGGTCTAGGACTTGTAGGAAAGTGTTTTCCGTCACTGGACCAACTCTGATGGGCAAGACAATTATCCCTTTGGATGGTCGTTCAGCATCATCATAGGCTTTGATTGTTATCCTTTTGGAAGCATCTATGTCATTTTCTGAATATCTGAGGCCAATGACCACTCTTAAGGTGCAGATATTGAGACCTGCTCCGCCATCTATCAGGACTCGCCGGATTTTGCAATTGTGGACAAAGACTTCTAGGTGCAAAGGGTCATTATGGGGAAGCTTGTCAGGTGAGATATCACTATCGGAAAATGCGACACTTTGGGAAATGGCTAAATGTCCAATCCGCGCTTGAAATTGGTCAACATCAATATCTGTCGGGACAGTTGACTCAGTCAAAGCTTTATCTAGGACTGCACGATGCATGGGAGACATTTTCAATAACTCTAGAATGGATATTTGTGCAGGTGTTTTTCCTAGATGATCCAAAAGATTATAGCGACTTGTAGGAGTTGGTTTGGGAGGAGCGGTAGGAGCTCCTTTCACGACTATTTTAGACCGACGAGTGGTGACCGCACAAGAAGGATCTTGTCCTTTTATCCGCAAGGTGGACACATACTCATGTGACGCATGAAAACAATTAATGACATTGTCATAACCGGTATTTGCATAATTAGCCATTTGAGCAGAATTGGAAGAAGACGCTTTACCCTTGTCATGATCAAGCAAAGGAGTTTTGAAAATAGTATGATCAGTATTAGAGGTCAGATGGGTTGGATCTATCTCAATTACTCCTTGTTCCAATAAATCTTGAATCATATGTTTTAATTGAAAACATGAAGCAGTTTTATGTCCTTTAGACCGATGGTATTCACAGTACGCATTATCATTCCACCAATGCGGTTTTACCGGTGGTTCTGCCTTAATATCTGGTAGTTTGATAAACTTCGCTTGTATTAATTGCTTCATGACTGATTCGATAGGCTCTCCCAATGGTGTAAACTGTCGAGGAGGCCCATCCCGCGATCGGAAGGGTCTGCGTTGTTGATTTTGTTGTTGGCCTTGCTGCTGATTATATTGTTGAGCATGCTGTTGTGGAACCTGTTGTTGACTATATTGTGGCTGTTGAGCATGCTGTTGATACTGCGACTGTTGAGTATGCTGTGGATATTGCGACTGTTGAGTAACATTGTTCCTAGGTGCTTGATTTTGTTCCATAGTCGACATATTAGGAACACTCAACTTCTTAATTGTGAATGGGGGTTGATTTGCATTCACCACTCTCGCATCAACAACACCATCATTAGTGACGTTCTTGTTCTTATACCAAAATCTGTTTCTATCCCCTGAATAAGTTGTGTTGTCATTGTCCTTATTGAGCTTGATAATTCCTTTAGCTACAAGAGCTGCTTCAATATTCATTCCTTTCTTAATGAGTTTTTCTATAGTACTAGGACTTTTCAATTTTAGCTCATACATCATTTATGGGACTAGATTCTGGATAAACAGATTCACTTGCTGTTCTTCAGGTATATCGAGAGAAGAACGACTATACAAACTTCGCCATCGTTGCAAAAAGGTCACTAATGGTTCACCTTGCTTTTGTTTGGTATTGCATAAATCCGACATAGTCACATCGCTGTCGATGTTGAACGCGAAATGAGATATAAACTTTTGCGCCAGTTCTGACCAAGTCTTTATATTTCCTGGCAGATGAGAATACCAATCCATAGCTTGTCCAGTGAGACTTCGTGCAAATAATCGCATTAAATATGTGTCCTCATAGTTTATTTCTGTGCATGCCGCGTAAAATGCTCGAATATGATCTCTTGGATTGCCATTCCCTCTATATTTCTCAAAGTGAGGTGCCTCAAAATGCTTGGGGAATGGAGGCATGTATACACTCTTGTCAAAGGGATTAGGACATAAATCTTGATCTGTATACAACTTCTTTGTTCCTTTAGTTTCTAATGCGTCAATTTTTCATCGCAACATCTCAAGTTGTTGCGCAATTGTATCAGATTGTAGAGGTTCATCATTAATCCCAGTTGGTATTCTTTGTTGATATATCGGATTTCCGATTGGCTGTTGATACTCCGCAATGGCCATTTTTGGCGTCTCCTGCATATAAAGTTCTTGGTACTTTTCTTGTTGTTGCGGTTGTGCTATGCCTTGATATTGACTTTGTTGTTGTGCTTCTTGGAGCCCAAGTTGATATTGCAATTGAGTAGGCTGTTGATATTGCATAGGCACCACTTGCGGTTGTGAAGTAGGATAACTTGTTTGTGTTGATGAGTTGGAATTTGTTGACTTTGTGCCAATTGTTGTCGCGGTGTATATCCAATCATTTGTAAAAAAGCTTGTTTAGATGATTTTCGTTGCTTCTCCTTAAGATGGGGTATAGCACTTACATTAACTTGCTGTGTTGTTTGTCCAATCGCTTGTGATGGTTGCAAGTTTGTGTTAACTTGTAATGGTGTCGAAGGCGCTGCAATTTCTTGTCGAATGCGACATTGTTGTTGTTGCACATCATTTGTTTGCACATTTGGTTGTACCTTTTGCGTATTACTCAATTGTTGCAACAATTGCTGATGGTGAAAACCACTATCCATAGCTCTTTGTGTAGCCATTATCGAAGGATTTGTCGCAATAGTGTTTGACAAAGATACATAAGAACTTTGTTGCATCATGGAAGTGCTTTGGACATTATTGACATTAGGCATTCCAGTTGTGAAACTTTCTTGTATCTTAGATGTTGATCCAATTTTATGCATATGAGGAACCATTTCTTGTTGAGGAACTGCTGTCGATATTTGCATAGTCTTCATTTGATCTTGTATTGCAGGCGTTGTATTGAATAATGGATTATTTATCGTCTCAAACAATGACTTTTGAGGAATAGTCACTGACAATGCCTTTGAAGTACGTTTGCTCATCAATGTAGATTGAAGCTCTTGTTGCACATTTTCTTCATTGAGATGCGAAGAGAAACTTAACGGCTCACTGCCTTGTTGTGTTAGCACATTAATTGGTTCATTTAAGGGAACCATATCACTCATCATGTGAAGATACTTTTGAGGATACGTTTTAAAAACTTTGCTCAGGAATTTATCCATCCTTTTTATTACCTTTGGATCTTGAAGGAACATGTCAACCTCATCAGAGGCATCAGAATCAGATGAAGAATCTGGTTGGACATTTGGATTCGTTTCTTGTTGAATACCTTGGTCTGAACCGAATCCTTGTGAAAGAGTTTGATCTTCATACAGTGTTTGAGTTCGAATATCATGTTGCAAATTTGGTTGATCCCAATTAAAAGGTGCACTTCCTCTTGGAGTTGGTGGAACACTCCCATGTCCTGGTTTCATGGGTACAAATACTGGTTCATATAATGGAGGTGGTCCAAGTTGAACCATTCCATATGGTGGTAGAGATGTGTTTGATGAACCTTCAACTTGCACTGTTTGACTAGTTTGACACTGCGAATTTACTATGTTATCCATGGATTGATACATTGATTCACTCATCTTCTTAGATCTTGATCTTGTCTCAACTGGCATGTCACTTATGCAAATGCAATTTTTTTTTTTTGGAATTTTTCAAAGACAATATATGATATGCAACTAAATGCAAACTAACTATATGAAAATGCAATCTATGTTTTTGGTTGTTTTTGAAGATCTTGATAAACTTATGAATGCAAATCTAAAAGAGACCCTTAGGAAATTGAAATGATACCTAGACCTCAAAGAACAAAAGGACCAAGTGACAAAAGGACAAATTGACAATGTCTCACCTATATGCTTGGATACTAAGCTAGGTTTGACGAAATGATATTGATGACAAAAAGGACAAAAGACTTGATGAGGTCTAGACTTCTTAACAATGACTTGGGGTTTATCAAAGATTTGGATTGCTTAAGTATGACAAGACCTAGGTTTTGAGACTATATGCGAAAGGATAATTAATATGTATATGATCTCAATATGATATGATAATGACTTAGGTTTAATGAAGAGACTTGGGCTATGCAAATGCAAATGTATGACAATGTCAACCTAAGATGAAACCTAAGGTTTAATTATGAAATGATATTGCTCTTATGCAAGAGGACTCATGTAAATGGATGACTTTTATTGATATGCAAAAGAAGTATGACTTAGGTGAATCCTAACTTTGATATTTGATAATGACTTTTGAAAAATGCAACCTAGGATGAACCTAAATGTAAGTGACATAAGAGTTGAGACAAGTTTTTGAACATTGTTGGATCATCATGTTTTAGGAATATGATCTTTGAATCTTGTTGAATGTTTGTTGGATGAATGCCTTTGGTGTTTGATCTTATGTTATATCAATGTACTTGTTCTTGAAATGGTATTCAACTTTTGACAATCAAAGAATACAAGATGTTATAACTTAGACTCAAGACAATCATGCTCATTTCCACATTCCCTAGGGTAGGCAAAGACATTAGGTACTTGAGAGGTAGACTCATTATGGGATTCAAGGAGAATACATAGATGCTTGACCCCACGGGCTCCCCTCCACGGCACTCACTTCTCAGGGCAGCCAAGCATCAGTCCCCATGGAATCTCCCCATGGCGAACTTAGTATCTCTTCCAAGTATCCGAATTTGTCCTTCTCAAGCAACTAGAAGGCTTTTTGGCCTCTAAAAACAAGGTATGTAGTAAGGATTTCTGTTAAGCATTACTTCTTGATGTCATGCAAGCATGATTGAGACATTAAGCCCATCAAGATACCAACAAATGTAGTCACGCAAGCGCGATTTAGACCAAGAGGCCCTACTTAGATGTTGATATGAGAAAGAGTTTCAAGGGGCATCACTTCCCAAGTAACTACAATTCCCACGTAACACTTCCTTCAAAGCTTTCGCTCATCAGGTATTTGTTTATAGTGAGTTAGAATGCCCAGGAATTCTGGCTGTACTCACTTTGGGTCGTTCCCTTCTCACGATTATCACTTGCTTGCTAAAGCAAAGTGGTCGGGAAGGCAGGCCCTCTAATGGAGACAAACAATCAACAAGAAAAGCATGGTATTGAAGATCTGGGTTTCTGATCACCCTATAAAGGATGAGAGCATACTCTCCTACTCCAATGTCATACTTAGAAAACAAAGAAAACAAGGGTTCATTTCCAACCTATTTAAAAAAAATCACTAAGTGCCTAATTAGAAAACTCAAACACACAATTTGGTTGTTTCTCCAAGGCAACCTGCAAAACACATGTCAGAAGTTTGATTTGTAGTCTTTGACCATCGAATCTGCATAACACACGTTAGTAATTTGATTTTTAGTCTTTGTCATGCGTAAGCCAAGATCCTGCACAAATAATCAGTACCAAAATCCAAAACACAGAAAACAGAATGCAAAAACATCAAAAATTTCAAAGAAACTGCATTTTTTTACCCTCTGATCTGGACTTTACACAGGCGCAGAAGTCATGACACAGGCGCAAGTTGTCAAACACAAGCCCAGAATGTCTTGACACAGGCGCAAGACTCTTCAACACAGGCGCAAGATGCTTAACACAGGCGCAGAAGTGTCCAGAATACCCTGCACGGCCCTGTTTTTGAGTTTTTGACCTGCAAATCAGCTTAGAAGCACTCCAAAACATAGTAAGATGGTTAGAAGGTTAGTTTTCACGTCGGGTTCACCAGTTAATGTAGCATAGAAATTAGGAATCATCAAAACATAAGTAGATCAATCAAAACATTAAACATGATAGCTCAATCAAAGAAATACTCATTGCAATGAACCTAATTCTAAAGCACATTCAATAGAGGTATGGAAACAAAGCCTTCAAAAGTAAAATTATGCAAACCATATGCTTCTTCCATGCGGCTCCATTGTTGTTCTTTCCTCTTCAATAGTTTTGTGGATCTCACCTACAAGTGCTCACACAATTTGAAAGCAAAAAGGCTCAAGAGTACTAGAAACGAAGGTTCGGTAAAAATTCGAGATTCATGAAGGATTTGATTGAAGAAAACATCCAATTTATAGAGAAATTGGATAAATGAGCCAATTAGTATGAAAGAGATTTGAATAGAAATTCAAATCAATAATAGCATATCTATGACAAATTGCTATGCAAGGCTTATGACAATTCATGACAAATTTCTATGTCAAGAATTTATGACATTTTATGACATTTTCATGACAAATTCTATGACACATTTCTATGTCAAGAATTTTATGATAATTTATGACATTTTATGACAAATTTCTATGTCATTGCCATAAATTTAGGAAAAAAATAGGAGAAAATTGAATTTGGATAAATTAGAAAATTAGGAAATTAGAGAATAATGAAAATAGGAAATTAGAAATTGAAAGAAATTAGAAATTAGGATTTAGTGAATTAATTAATAATTTTTCATTTATTAATCAATTCACAAAGAGGAATAATTAGACAATTAAATGAAGATTTAATTGTAATAAGGAAACTTAGGATAAATAAGTAATTTATTTAATCCTAAAGGAAGAAATGACAAATTAGGTTAAATGATTAAATCATGAAACCCTAGAAGACGAATTAGAAATGCGAGGATGATAATTAGGTCTATAATTGACTTGATCATGATTTGATTTGATAAATGACCAATGCGACAAAATGATTTGATTGATAGATGCGCCAATTGACGAGGAACAATGATAAATTGATCCAAATTGACATAATTGAGACAGATAACGATCGATGATAAATCGGTCGCAAAATGACAAAATTGACAAAATAGATTGCAAGATGACAAGATTAGACATGACCACGATCGATGACAAATCGATCGCAAAATGACAAGATTGAAGGATTGATGATAAATCGACAAGATTGATAAACCGATCGCCAAATGATAAGATTGAAAATAGGACAAAACCCTAATTAGGATTGACGATGTCCAAAATGATAAGATTGATGATAAAATTGATAAGATTAACAGAAGGACAACGATCGCAAGATTGACAGGATTGATAAGAGGACAAAACCCTAATTAGGATTGATGATGTCCAAATTGATGCGAAATTAGCACGCACATTGATGCAATAAGATAAAATCGATCAAAATCATGACTAGATTATGTTGTCGACAAGACCAAATTCGAGGACGAGATGATTGAAGAATATAGAAGAATGACTCGATGTTCGCAAATGATAAAGACCAAGTGCGTAACATAGGAGAAATGTTAATGCGATGCAAAAACCTAAAATGAGGCAATGCGCAATTGTTAAAGTATGACCTCGCAAGCGTTGACCATTTTTGGGTGTCTACAATTATAACATGCTTGTTGGTGTTTCCTGACCATTTCCTATTTGTCTTGGTGGTTTGCATTGATCCTTGTGTGCATTCTTGGCGATTTTGTTGATCTGGTGATATTCTTCATGTTATGCGGTATTCTTGGTGGTGTAATGTGTTGTGGTTGATCTTGGCAAAATTTCTGGTGGTGATGCATGTTTGGAGATTTGATTTAGGTCCATGCTATGTCATCTATGACCTTATATTGGTCTGGTGGTTGATCTATATATCATGTGATTTAATTTTGTAATTAAGGGTTGAGGGTTTAGCCGACCTTGTAGTCAAGATTGATGATTTGTATATATAGGTGGTATAGTCATGTAATTTGGGTGTCGATGTGGTGTTTGCATTCTTAGAGAGTTGTGTATGTGTGCATAAGAAAATTTATCCTTTGGTGTGGTGTATTGAGCAGAGATTGTTGGAGGGCAAACAAATGCACCTAACCGGAACTGTCATCAGGCATTTGGAGATATTATATTTGCAGTTCATGTAATTCAGATTGTAGTCTGATCATTATTGTAAGGTAGTGAACATTCCTTGAGGGTTGGAGTCTTCTGGGTCATCTTATTTTGAGCAGTGAGCTCTAGGCATTGTGCCTAAATGCATGTGCATTACCCATTGTAATATTTACACATACTATTGCAGAGTATCATCTTTATTCTTTTTGCAATTGTTTAGATTTGATATTATTCTTAATTAGTTTGATTCGGTGAAAACTGATTCAACCTGCCCCGCCCCCCTCATCTTAGTTTTCCTTCTTTGTCGCTGCTAACAGTGGAATAAGTCATTATTATGCTAAGGGAAAAATGAGAGCTAGGAGGAGAGCGAAGATGGACAAACTATTGATCTTGGAGCCCACTATTGGGACCTCCAAATTTTGCATAAATTTGAGGACCTAGGCTCAAAATTTTGTATATTGCATTCAAAATTGCCTTGTAAGAACATGCCTAAGTAGCTTAGTTTGTGAGCTCGTATTTTTGCACCTATTGAGTTTCATGAGAAATACCTTTGAGGAGGTATTAAGAACCTATTGGAGATGCCATATGTCCGTTCATAGCTTCCTTGGATCATTTTTTACAAGTTTGTGAAGTCTCCTTTGGAGGTTCAAAAGTTAAGGTTGTTGTTTGCAGTTATTGCACCTTTTTTTAGTAGCCCTCTTTGAGTAGTTGTATATTTATGCGAGTTGATTGTCAAGCCAAATGGGGAGTTTCACATGATTCTCTGTTGTTTTTTAAAACCCCATGAATATGTTTGACAAGTTTTCAAAGTCAAATCCATTTGCAAAAAGTTCAGTTTTGCAAACTGAATCATGTCAAACAACAGTTAGTGGCCCTCTTTGTGAATTTTTATTTCACGCCCATTTGACCTGCACATAAAGGTGGTTGTACCCCATGATTTTCTATAAAATTATCTACCACATTCCCAGTTTGTAGCTCCCTAGTTCCTCGTTTGATCAGTTTTCAAGGCCCATTCCAAACAAATTTTTTCAGGGTTTCATGAGCAGCACTTTCCATATTTTATCTGAGTAAGAAACTTTGGTAGTTAATATCTTTTGACTCAAGTATCATTTTGATGATCAGTCTGATGCCCTGGATTTGCAGTATTACATTTTATCAGTGTGCCAGTCTGTAGGCTTTGATCAAGTGTTTTAGTCAGTTTTTGAAGCCAGTTTTGGGGGCTACTTAGGTGTTTTTAGCCAAAGCTCAAAGTTGCAAAATATCAAATTCAATGATTGCTCAGTTAATTTCCCGCATTTAGAATGCATCCAGTAGGTATATCAGGTCATTCTCAGCATGCCAGTTGTTTGAAAATGAAATTTTTTTAGCCAGGCCCACTTGGGACCTGACTATTAACGAAGATCAATGGGATTATTTGAAGGTCATTAAGAGAAACCTGTATAATTTGAATCATTTGGATTTAAATAATTTTTTATTTAATTATTTAATTAATTTAAACATTAAGTAATGCCACATGAGGGTTACGTTAAATCATTTTGTAATGATTTAATAAAAGGGGGATATGGTTAAAAAATACGAAATCATTTTTTATGGTGAGATGTAATTGAATCATTCCAGTAGTGATTTGAAGTAACCATGCTATGAGGGGCCCACATTGGGGAGATGCACGCAAAGGAGAAAAAAATTAAATCATTTTATAATGATTTAAAAGGGAGACTCGAAATATTTCCAAAATCTGTCTAATAAGTGATTTTATTTTAAGCTTTGAAGTATTTAAAGTTGTGGTGGGCTAGTGAAGATAAATGAGGGGGTGGATATCGAAAACTTTTCTGAAGTTGGTGAAATGAGCGGGATGATTAAAATATTGCGGGACTTTTATCAAAATCTTAATAGGGTGTTTTGGCACGATGGATTCATAGGCGGGATAACGGGAAAGATGAGGGAACCTAGCGCTCTCCCCATCCCGTGAGCTTTCAGTAGCAAGGCAAAGGTAGGTGCAGGATGGTGGGAGGTGTGGTGTACACCTCCCCACCACGCTGCAGGGGTCTTGAGGGCATGAAGAGGTCTTCGCGGGGTAGGGAAGCAAGACAAGGAAGTAGAACTCCTGCCACCCTGCACCTCACAAGCAGACATCCAAAGGACTCCGCGAGGCACGTAAAAAGCAGCAAGGAGGTCATTGCCTGCCATCTCGTGAGCTGGGCATTGAATGAGATACAAAGTGAAAGCGAAGCAAATAGAGAATGGGGCACATTTTAAGGTTCAAGTCTCCTCCTCTAGGTGAAATAGTGATGCAGATTTTGAATGCACCATGGAATGCTTGAGTACACGCATGTTGTGAATGTCATGCTTGGCATTCATTAGATAAGGTATTGGGTATATGAAGCCCAGCAGTCACATGGTTGTTTGTCTTCCTTCAAAGACTCTTCATTTCAAATCTAATATGTTTATATAAATGGCTATATGCAGCCCATATAGGATGTACGGTAGAATTGATATTGGTTAATAAGATAATTTCTTACATTTTTGGTGGACGTAGCCACTTAGTGGTGAACCACGTTAATCTTGTGTCTCAAGTTCTTTGTTGTGTCTATTATTCTTTTTGTTGTTTTCTATTCATTATTATGTTTTTTCTATGCTTGTTTTTAAACTAACAATTGGTATCATAGCTTAGGTGAAGTGATTGAGTAGAGATGGAAAGGTAGACAGATAAAGGATTGAAAATTCTTGAGAAGATGCAGAAAGTCCAAAGTTAGAGAAATTAGTTGCTGGTATTGTGGCAAGCAAGGCCATGTAAAAATAAATTGTTGGTTTCTCGAGAAGGCTAAAAGGTAGCCAAAATAAGAAGACACCGATACAATCATTGAAGATTTTCTTGCAAATTTAGACTCGGTGGAGAGTAAAATTGTGCAAGCAAAAGTTAAAACAAAACATCATGTTCATTGGTGGGATGGCTGGAAAAAGGAGGAGACTTTGGCTGAAGAAGAAGAGGGTTCGAAGTATTTGTTGTTTGAAATTTTTCTTGATTCAACTGAAGAAGAGGATGTTGAAGAGGAGGACACTGAAGCAAGTGAGGATGAAGTTGAGGAGGTTGAGACCAAGGCTTGGGAGGATTATGAAAAAGAAAAATTTATGAGGTTGAAGGAAGAGAATCTCCTACTCACCGACAAACTAATTTGTATGGACCAGAAGTTGATGGTTTTGTGTTGCATCACGAATATTGAAAAAGATAACTTTGAGAAAGAATGGGATTTTTCTGAAGAGACCATATTTCAGCAAGAGGAAAGTGATGGGAAGCTCTTGACAGAGGACTCTTTCCTCACAAAAATGGATGCTTTGTTGATAGGAAAGCCTTTCTGTGGTGGAAAGAATCCACAAGAGGATTCGGGGTGCCTGGAGATTGAATATCCCAGGTGTTAGGCCCAATATGGAAAGCTAATGTACTGAGAGGGGAGGGGTGAATCAATACTCCAAAACTTTTCTTCAATAATAACTTTACTGTTATGCATAAACAGAATAGTGCAAAAACATAATATAAAGCTAAAACAAATAGATAACAATCATACATGATTCACTCCATAACACATATATTTTGGTTACGTAGAAACTCTTGGTTAGAGAGAAAAACTGCAGTGGGGATGGCACCCACAACTTCACTATTGCAATAATAAAGAGTGCTCGGTTAGAGCTACATGTTTAGCTATTTCTAATAGCTTACCCTTTCTTATAGCATACCTCGGTAACCCATATAGTAACTCGTTAAACCCTTTTATTTACTCTTTTCTTCGACTGTTCTCTGAAAACCTTCTCGGTGACCTATGTGTCTATGTAACAGTCTTCTTACACTCATGCACACACCTCTTTAACTCTTAACTCATGCTGTATAAATAGATCTCTTATGACAGTGATCCTTTCATTGCTTCGATCTTACAAACACGATTTATTGAATGAATAACCATGCATATTATTTCATTGGTTAGATGACCTCAAAATCATACACAATCTTTAAGTGCAATTTCCAATGTGATAACAGTTAGATGTGCCTCGATCTTGTAACACGTTTTCATATGCATGTCCAGGTTCAATGAATCTGGTAAAACGTTTCACTCGGTGTATATCAACTCGGTGTGTCATCTTTGTTGCTCGGTAGACATGTAAAGATACTCGGTAGATAGCTCGGTGTATACTGTGTTCTGTGACTGCTTTCTTCTGTAACCGACTAGACTGTGCATACCGACTGAATATCTCTGTAATAGATAACTGACTAGAGTATATAGTATAACTTTGACATAAAACTAATGGCAATCTAATAAGTAGTAACAATCTCCCCTTTTGACATTAGTTGAGATGTTTGACAAAAACTACTTTCAAAGTTATAACTCAAAAATCTATATACTTGCAAAATTTGACTATACTGATAGTATATACAATAGTCAATAATATAATATATCAGATATACTCCCCTTATCAATATACTGTACAAAACTTTGATTTTGCATGCTTGGTGATCTGTTCTGTACTTTGCTTACTGTCATGTACACTGTGCGGTTTACTGCTCTGGGATACTCTACTTACTCTGCTCGGTATACTCCCCCTGTATACTATACTCCGAATACTATACCATTCTCTCAATACTATATCACTCTGTATTACTCCCCCAAGACTATATCATATTACTCCCCCTTTTTGACAAACATCAAAAACTTAATTACCATTCGGGGGTGGTAACTGATCAAAAATGGATTTGTACTTGGTCCGGGCTTCAGTGAGAATGACAGAGAGTGCATCCTTTACACTATCCATTAAAGAATTTTGCACTTGAATATCAGCCAATAGTGATATTAAGCCATCTAGAGTGCTTCCCTCTTGAGTAGTAGATAAGTATGTGGCTCAATTGATCTATTCTTGGATGGATGAAAGATGAAGAAGGAATAATGTCTGAAGGGTCATTATGTCCATCCCAATCTTGTGTTCTTCATTTCTTAAGTCTAATTGTTGAGCCCCGAGCTGTTATAACCTTGTATAAAAATTATGAACTGAATTTGGCTCTGTGGTCAACTTGCTTGAGAGATTGGTGATCTCTTTCTCAATTGCCTCTGTTTTATTCTTAATGTCTTTAATGAATAAAGAAAATGTGCAGAGTTTCTAAAATAAATAAAGAATGTGCTTGAGTTGAGGGGTCAACTCAGCAATAAATTTGACAAGTTTAACTTTGCCAATAGCTATATCTTTTTGTACCTCTTCTATCTTTTTTGTAGTGAGCTCTTTGTCTTTCAGCTTGCTCAAATACTCCGACGCATCTACTCCAGATGTCTCTATCTTTGTTAGGAGTTCATCCAGTTGAATGTGGATGGTTGCATCAATTGATACTGTAGCTTCAGGTAGCATATTTATTAGGAGTGCTTTTACCTTCTGAAGTACTTTATTTTTCTTTTGAATGGTTATTTGTTTTTCTTGTTCGGCCTTTGCTTTGCATAGTTCACCGAAATCAATGAGTGTTTGCCCTTTCAATTTTGATATGTCTACATTGGGAAACACTATTGGTTTTGACAAATCAACTTTAAAACTATGCTTTTTCATTTTCTTTTCTTTACCTTTCACTGATGGAACTAAGAGAAGGGATTGTGAGGCTTGATGACCCTCGGTAGGTTGCTCGGTAGAGACAACACTTTGATCGGTTCCTTTAGCCTCTGTAGAGTCCTTTGGTGTCTCGGTACTTGGTGTCTCAGTTGCAATAGTCTCAGTGTTAGAAGGTGCTTGAGATGTCTGTTCTTGAGTAGTACCTTCTCCTGTTGTAGACTTGTGACCTTCAGTGCCTTGATTTGTATCCTGAGGAGTTTTGGTTGAGATAGGTTGCTTGACCAGTGGATAAGGTTGAACTTGTTCCAAGATTGATTCACTAGATACAAGTTTTGCATATGTAGTTCCTTCTATCATTTCCTATTCCGGTGCCTTTGAATCCATGACATCTTCATCTATTTGAATGGTGTCAGCAGGGTCTCGTTCAGTAGCATCAAAACCTTGCTCGGTGACATCAAGATCATGCTCGGTGACATCAACAATTTCAACTATAGATTGTTCACCGGCATCCTTGATTTTGAAGATTTCTTGCCACTTTTCTTTTATCTCATTTTCTACTTCAATATATAGCCCATTCATCAATTTTAAGGCTCTCATTTTGACAAGAAACTTTGAATTGTAGGTTGTCAGATGTTCCTTTATTTTTGCGACTGACATGTCAGGAAATAAATGAACCAGACTTCTCTCTCTGATTTGTTTCTCCGAGTCCATTGCATACTTCCACCTATTATCAATACGTAGATACAGTTCATTTGGAAGTGACTTAGTTAGTTCCAATGGAGCTAACCGAAACTTTAGAAGTGTGCAGATGACAGCTTCTTCAATTTGTCTCTTCTCATCATTGTTCCTGGTTTCATACTTGACATATCTAAATCCTCCAAATCCACCATATTCTTTCAGATTAGCATAGAAGTTTTCAACACTATGTATATTTACCTTCTTGCTCTTGACAATCTGGAATTTGCTTGCATCCTCTGATTTGGTATCACTAGACTCTTTTGCCAAAATGAGTCTCCGAGTAGATTTCTTGTATGTCTTTGTTACCTTGGGAGCAGTAACACTTTTTGTTTTCTTACTCCATGAGGCTGCAGATGTTTGCTTTACTGGAGGTGGAGTCGGTGAGGCCTTTGATGTGTCATGTTTCTTTCTCTTCAATACTTTTCCCTTAGGCAATTCAGTGTTCAGTGTTATAGCTGCCTCTTAGGCTTTAGATTCCTCTTCAGTAATGGCAATGGTGCCTTTGACAGGTGTAGAGGAAGAGCCTTCTCCGAATTTCTCTGATAATGCCTTTATCATTTTTGTTGCCTTTATTGTAGCTTTGGGTACTACAATGTTCATCTTTACCTTTTCCTTTACTTCCTCATAGGTACCATACCTCACCTCGGTAGCATGTCTAGGCAATATAAGAAATGCATCAATTTGTTGTTTTGTGATGTCAAAATCAATCTCGTAACCCATTGGTGACAAAGATTGAGTCCTTGGTTCCACAGCATTCACATAACAGTAATCAGTGTCAACTTCAAAACATATATCATTTTTGTATTTCTCTACTAGCTGGGGTGGAATCCTATATCTGTTATGCATTTTCTCTTGAAATTTACTGAAGTAATCATCCATAATATCATTGAAATTGTCTCCTAACTTCTTAATGAAGTCATTAATCTGATGGTTGAATGGTCGGGGTAATTCCCAAACAACTTTACCGACTGATGGAAAGAATTTTTCAAAATAGAAAAACATGCATACCAGTAATGATCCAAACTTTAGAGTATTAGCCGAGTTGATCTTCTTCGGCTTCCTGAAGGTGTTCAGATTTTCAAACAGGTTCTTCAGCAACACCTCACATAGGTCAATTTTCATTCCCTTTTTCACAATTTTGTAGGCTAGGTCTACTGCTGCATAGGGAACATTGTTTTCCCTTGCCGATTGGAAGAAACAGTAACCCATTACTCTAATGGAAAATTTTAATTCTTCATCTGTGATATTGTTTAGTTTCAATCCTCTGCAATCAGATTCTACTTCGGTTAAACTGATCAATTCCTTCTGTGATATCATCTTCTGGGCTCGGGCATGATCATAGATAGGGTAACTGGTAATCAAATGAATGATTTCCTTAGTAATCTTAAATGGTTTCTCTTCTAGCCACATGAAATCATCATGAACTCTGCTCAGAACAAACTTGACCCACTGGGGTTTGAACACACGGGGATAGGTTAGGGTTTCAGTTAATCCTTTGATTTTGATGTGATCATACTTGTTGTTCAATTTACCATCAGTACATAGCTCATCATAGATGTCTTTGATTTCAACATGACCGAGTTCTTCAACACGACATTTGGTGAAGAATCTCACATCCTCGACTAGTAACACTCTGTCCAAGATGAGTGAAAAGGTGGTTTTACCATCCGGTTCAGAAGCGACTTTGGGAGTCAGAGTATTTTAGTGAGGTCTTTTCTACATTCTTGACAACTATGGGATCTTGGATCTTGGGTGCCATTGAAGATTTCAGATGAAAGCTAACAAAAGATCCTTAGGGTTTCAGGATTTCAAACAACTCATGCTTTATGCTTAGCAGATAATGGCAACTAGATAAGATCGGTAAACCAGCTTAACGATGTGTTGAGATTGATGTAAATACCTTGAATTTGCTTTGTAGGAGGTTTGATCACCTTAGATTCGCTTGCTCTGCTTTCTTGAAAACTTGGTAAATGAAAATGACCGCGAAAATGCTTTTAAGTACACAAAATACCTTATCAGGCTCCGTGCGGGTTAGGTCAAGAACATTAAATGCACTCGGTTCCTCTTTAACCGATTTACTCTCCTTTTTCCATTTTGACCGAGTAACCAAACTTCCTTCATTCACCGACTAGATAGGTTTCTTGTATTCACCGACTTGACAGACTTCCTGTAAAGTGCTTCAAAAGACTTTGATAGAATTTCAAACTTACTAATACATCTTAATTATGCAGATTTTGAATTAAGTACATAATAGAATAGGAACTGTTAAGATTTTAACCTTCAGAGAATGTAGTCCCTTCATACCTTTACCAATTAATTTGGAATAGGTGCACCTAACTCGGTAGGTAAGGTGCTTTCTTCATTTGACATAGTTTCCTTCCTTTTCCAAATCATCTTTTATTTTTCTTTTATTTTTTCAGTGTCTTTTCTAGGTTGATCTCTACAATCTCCAGCTAAGTGTCCAACTTTATGACAATGAAAACATGCCATACCAGGATTTCTCCATGATCTTTGGTTGTACATCCCAAACCTTATAAAATAGTTGGCACTTATATGTCCATATCTTCCACAACATTCACACCATATCCTTGTATTGTAATCCCATGGTACTGCAGAATACTGTCGGTAAGGATCTGTGTGAGTTCGGTAACCTCTAGCATTTGCTCGGTGTGCATACCACATATAGTTCATTTGCTTAAACCAGCACTTCTCGGTACTATGTCCATATCTATTGCAGCTTTTACAAAACCCTTTGAATTTTGCCTTCTGATAATTGTTAACAAACTTTGTCCTACATTGATTAGATGTGTGACCATATTTATTGCAATTGTACCAATAACCATTGGACTTACTGACATTCGGTTGCTTACCTTTTTTTATTTGGCATATGTTGGCAGTGTGACCTTGATTTCCATAGTAGTTGCAAATAGGCTTCTTTCTTTTGATGTTATTCTTGTTTCCAGCTTGCTTTGATGATTCTCCTCTCTCGGCAGTATGAATTCCTTTTTCGGCAGAGACTTTTCCTTTGTAACCGAGTCTTGCATCTTTGTTGGGTCGTCTTGTATTCAGTTGCTCATCCAACATTTTTGATGCTTCATAACTCTTCTTCAGTGTTTCTTTGGATTTCTTCTCTGTTTCAAGTTCATTGGTTAACTTTGATACTTCAAGTCTCAATGCTTGATACTCATCATTCTTCAGAATTGCTTCATGAGAGGATAACCTAGTTGATCTGATAGGTTTTGTTGAATTCCAGTTAACCTTGTGATTTCATGATTCTTATCAAATACTAAGACTTCAAGTTGTTGTTTCTCTCTTTGTAGATCTCTTGCTTTATCCTCAGTTGTCCTCAATGCATCAAGATTTTCAGTCATCTGTGTGCTGAAATGTTCATGTTCTCTTTTCATTGCTTTCAGTTGATCAGCCAGTGCTTTGTTCTTTTCTTTTAATACTCCAATCATTTCTTTAGTTTCTTCAGATATGTTGTTCTCAGATGATGTCTCAATTTGTTCCACTAACTCTTGAGAGTCCTACAAATCATCAGATAATCTTCTTCTCAATTTCAGAGATTTTTGCATTTGCCTTTGCATGTCTGCAATCACTTGATTAGCATGATCCAGCTCTTCTTGCAGATACACAATCCTCCGAGATTGTTTATAGCCTTCCATTGATAAGATCTTTCTCTTTAGGTAGTTAAACCCTTTTCCAAGATTCAAGCTCTGATACTAATTGTTAGGCCCAATATGGAAATCTAATGCACTGAGAGGGGAGGGGTGAATCAGTACTCCAAAACTTTTCTTCAATAATAACTTTACTATTATGCATAAACCGAATAGTACAAAAACATAATATAAAGCTAAAACAAATAGATAACAATCATACATGATTCACTCCATAACACATATATTTTTGTTACGTAGAAACTCTTGGTTAGAGAGAAAAACTGCGGTGGGGATGGCACCCACAACTTCACTACTACAATAATAAAGAGTGCTTGGTTAGAGCTACATGTTTATCTATTTCTGATAGCTTACCCTTGCTTATAGCATACCTTGTTAACCCATATAGTAACTTGGTAAACCCTTCTATTTACTCTGTTCTTCGACTGTTCTCTGAAAACCTTCTCAGTGACCTCTGTGTCTCTGTAACAGTCTTCTTACACTCATGCACACACCTCTTTAACTCTTAACTCATGCTGTATAAATAGATCTCTTATGGCGGTGATCCTTTTATTGCTTCGATCTTACAAACATGATTTATTGAATGAATAACCATGCAAATTTTTTCATTGGTTAGATGACCTCAAAATCATACACAATCTTTAAGTGCAATTTCCAATGTGATAACGGTTAGATGTGCCTCAATCTTGTAACATGTTTTCATATGCATGTCTAGGTTCAATGAGTCTGGTAACACATTTCACTCGGTGTATATCAACTTGGTGTGTCATCTTTGTTGCTCGGTAGACATGTAAAGATACTCGGTAGACAGCTCGGTGTATACTACGTTCTGTGACTACTTTCTTCTATAACCGACTAGACTGTGCATACCGACTGAATATCTTGGTAATAGATAACTGACTAGAGTATATAGTATAACTTTGACATAAAACTAATGGCAATTTGATAAGTAGTAACACCAGGAGTGCAGGGATTATAGAGCTACAGAGGCTGGAGAGAGCCTCTGGCTCAAGGTTGCATAGGATCTAGAAGACTTCGGAAAGGCTAAGAATAAGGTCTTTGAGGAAATTGATTTTCAAAAAGAAAAAGAAAGCGATGATTTATTGATGAGGATTGCCAAAGTAGAGGTAGAGTGGAATGCTTTGATTGTACGTGATTGGCATCCAGATGCTACACAACGAGTAGCAAGGGCCCCACACCGGGTTGCAACTATAGTGTCTGCACGGTTTGAGGTTAAATTTGAATCTGCCGGATTGGGGATTGCTCGGCCACAACTACAGCATTACGTGTCATCGCAACATGATTTTGGATTGGTTAGTAATCAGGATCAGGATTTGAACCAAGTCTTATTTGTTAATCAGGGTCTTGCTCCTCTTCCAAAATAGTCAAGTAGTGCATGGTCTAGGGCGCCAAATACTTGGGAAATTCATCGAGAAGTGGATACTTTTGTTGTAAATGAGAACTCGTCTTCAATGTTTAGGTGTGCAAAGTTTGTTGCATCGAGGTTTTCTCAAGAAAGTGTTGTGGACAAGGTTTCTTCTCATAGATGGCAGTCAAGGTTGTCTTTTGAGTAGCAGTCTGATAGATTTGACCAGACTCAACATTTGGATTCCTTGTGCGATGGCCGAAAGGCAGGAGTGGATTTTTGGAGTTTAGGCTTTGTTGTCACCTGGGAAGATGTGAGCTTTGGTTTAGGACCGTGCCCTGATGTCATGGGGGATTGTGAGAAAATTAAGCTAGCAGGTAACCTACCAACTGCAAAGAATAGAGATTCTAGTTTCATTTCTTTTTCATCTCATGATGTAGCCTTGGCGTGTGTAAATGATTTGAGCAACAAGGAGCTTGAGAAAGAACCTAATTTCTTTTAAAAATGGTTTGGAAAATGAATTTGTTGCCAAGTCTATCAATTCATTGGTGGAATGATTAGTGAGCGATGTGGATGGGAATAATGGCTCAATAGCTACAAATAGAGAGTTGTTTGATTGGGATCACCATGGTACCGATTGATACCATGAACCTACTTGATTTGGAAGTGATGAGGTATGTGCTTTGCGGATATATTTACCATCAAACAATGAAGAGAAGGTGTCTTTGGCCATGATGGGAGTGGAGGCGCACCCGTTTGTCATTTCTAATTGTGACGGGGCCCAAGTGGCCAAACAAATCCCTTAATACATTTTTAGTTGTGAGGATGTTCTTGCAAGGCAGTTAGGGGATCGAGTCTCGAGGGAGTGCAATCTTGAAGTGGGTGTTTTGCATTTGGAGGTGGATAGGCTATTGGTCGAGGTTTGTCCCTTTCTGCCAATTTCGACCCAACCTAAATTGTTTGTGGTGGAGTCCAATTTTCTAGAACAGGATATGCACACCGCTGAGTGTGATTACATAGGCAAATGGACCAGAACCCAAGTCAGCACAGAGCATAATAGCTACAATGAAAGGTCTTGGCATATCGATAGAGTTTCTTAGCCCATCAATAATAAAGGTGAGTTTTGGCAAGAGTTAAGGAATTAGCCCAAACAAGTAGAAAGGGACCATGCAGATAGCGGCATCGATTTTGGCATCAGCCTAATTTTTTTGCAACATAAAGAAGTATGGAGATTAAGATAAAAGAACGGTCAATCTGCCATCAAACCTACAAAGAAATTGAAATTTGCAGAGGAGATTCATTGAATGGACTTTGTAACAGCCACCGAATGGCAGTTTGTGGTGGCAGAATGTTTTGAGAAGGGAAGATTATCTATGGTTTCAAAGGTTGTCAATTCAAACCCATGCGATTATTATTCTCAAAAATGGAAATATGTCAAGGCTAAGGCGAATGATAATAATAATGATGCAATGATCATGGTTGGGCAGTTACATTGATCTGGTAGTGGTTGGGAGGAACACGTGGCGATGATATAGCTAGAATGTTTGAAGGCATTACTAAATGCTTGCAGTGATTCCCTGAAGTTGGTGACTCAAGGTCATGATAAAGTGGAAGGGCTCATTCTTGGATAGCCTATTTTTCTGGATTATCAATTATGGGGGAGCATAGGGGATCATAATCGATTAATAGGTAAAGTAATAGGAGATCAGGTTTATGAATTGGACCTGGTTTGGAGACAGCTTGTCTGAAGCATGCATGAACAAGAGTTCACGAAATTAAAATCTTGCAGGTAGGATGTAATGTGACTTGAATTGGAAGCAAGGATGTCGTTGATCATGGTTGTGTCGGTTGGTCTTCACAGGGGAGATTGTTGGGTATATGAAGCCCAACACTCACATGGTTGTTTGTCTTCCCTAGAAGACTCTTCATTTCATTTCTAATATATTTATATAAATGGTTGTGAGCAGCCCATACATGATGTACTTAGAATCGATATTGGTTAATATGAAAATTTCCTACGTTTTTGGTGGACGTAGCCACTTAGTGGTGAACCACGTTAATCTTGTGTCTCAAGTTCTTTTTTGTGTCTATTATTTTTTATGTTGTTTTCTATTCATTATTATGTGTTTTCTCTACTCATTTTTGAACTAACATAAGGGTGGAACCGATTGATCTATACAAGTTGTTGGTGAAGTAGCCATGCAAGGGCCGATGTTGAAATTATGTCAAAGTATTTGTTTGATGTCTATAAACCATGTGTAAAAGCCCTAATCTCAAAGTGTGATCTTTCATGAAAAATGCTATTTGCAAATCTTGAAATGTTCTTCGAATAAATGAGACATATGGCTATGCTACGACAAAGGGAGTTTGTTGCATTTGCACTGTAAATAATAATGGGCAACCAAGATAATGGCTGGATTTGTGAGTTGATAATATGAATTGGTTCCCAGGGAACCAAGAAATCTCATTTGCACTATGCGCTATATAAATTTTAGGCGAGGACAATGACTATCTATGATGGGATCTAATTTGCACCCAACTATTTCATTATTGGTTGTAGAGGAATATTGCAAATATGTTGATGCATGGAATGGTGCTCTTCACTTTAGCTGGACACAATTTGTGTTTTTGATCACATATTAAGATGTACCATTGTGGCTGTCTCAAAATTTAATAATCATCTCAAGGAATTTGGAGAATGATGGGAGGTAGATCGGTATCTCAGTGCCAAAGGCTATCTGGGTGAGAGGACCAAACCTTTATTTGTGGCTTTACCCAAAGATAAAGGGTCTATTACAAATGAATATTTTTATACACAAATTTCTGACGTGGATACTGAAGTAATTCAATTTAAAGGAGAGTGTCAGTGAAGGGCATCTGAAGGATATTGATGTAATTTTGATACATCAATATGTGTCATTGAATGTTGTATCTTTTACAGGTCAAGGTCAATGTTATAGTTGTAATATCCTAAAAATGGTCATCTAAACCATGGACCCCTAACCTCGACTACATTATCAAAGTCCTAACCAGAGGCAATTAAATCAATCTCGGGGATCTAATTAATTAATTCCTAAATCATCAATGTCACATGGCAAATAAATTATTTTAAATTAATTAAATGTTTATTTAATTAATTAATCATTCCAAGTAAATCATTTTAATCAATTATCCTATTTATTTAGTTAAATATCCTAGCATATTTAATTAATAAATAAATTTATCATTAAATCATCAAAAAGGAATTAATTTGGAAAAAAAGAATTAATTTGGAAAAAAAGGGAATTAAATTGAGAAAAGAAATCAACTTGAGATATTTATTTTTCTAATTTGAGATAACTTGAGAAATCTCTAGAAAAGCGAGAAAAGCAATCAAATTGAATAAACCATTTTCTCTAAATTTAAACTCAAAGCAATCTTGAGGAAAAGGATTCAGGTGCATTAAAATGGCTTTTCCTAATAAAACAAATCTTGAGAAAATAAAAGAAATATGCATGGAATTAATTGATTTTTATCTCAAATGCATGAAAATTAATTGATTTAATCTCCAATACAAACTCAGACTTCTAATCAAAATGCATTAAATCAAGCTTTATTGAATTAATCTCAAGATCAACTCAATCTTATCTCCTCTGAAACTGAATCAAAGCACCCCAATCATTTCAATTCACCTGGATTGTGCTTTCTCTTGAGGAATCTCAATCGCTCATCATTAATCAATCTTGACTATTGCTCTCTCTTTGGATTCTCTATAAATTCAGCCTTTCATCTCTCAATCAAGGCACCCTGGAGATTTATTGTTATTATGTTGTTTTTTCTCTAGAGTCATTAAGAATATTATGTATTGAGATTATTGCATCTTAGCTTTTTGCATATTAGTTTAATCATGTTAGCTTGATTAGAATCATATAGCTTGATAATCATAGCTTAATCATGTATCCATCTATCTTAATCTTGCATCCATCTAGCTTAATTGTGTGCTCATATAGATTAAATCCTTCATCTTGGTGTAGTCTAGTTACTGGTATTTCTTAGACAAATTTGAGAGCAAGTCTATGCTCATCTTTTAGGAGGCAATAGGTCGATTTGTTATGGTTTTTACATTCATTGATTATATCTGTCTAAGCATGCATGCAATGATTTATTGAAGTGTTTGTGTCTC
The DNA here is from genome assembly GCF_030272615.1 of Cryptomeria japonica. NCBI lineage: Eukaryota > Viridiplantae > Streptophyta > Pinopsida > Cupressales > Cupressaceae > Cryptomeria > Cryptomeria japonica. The sequence continues at coordinate 370,604,475 of NC_081415.1, forward strand.
GATGCCATATCTCCCTCTGATCAAGCCATGTACTATAAATAAGGCACTATCTACCTATCTGCTGGCACCACTACACTATAAGCTACCACGTAATATGTCGCCCTGCTCGTTTGATGTACAACCTCATGCTGGAGGTTGTCATGCTCTGCTCTCATACTTTGTAGTTGTTGATCTCTCTCTGCTATTTGTTGATCTCTCTCTGCTATTTGTGCCAACATCATTGTCATCTATGTCTGCAAGCCCCTAAGTCTCCCTCTCAGCGCAGGAATGATGTCTGATGGTGTTTGACCCCCCGCTATCCTCTCCTCACCTCCACCAGCTTGCTTCTCCCTCCTCTATCAGACCTATCTAGCCATATCGTCACAACCAGGGCCCGCTGCCTCACCCATCTCTACATCCATTGTGGCCTCTCCTCCCTTATCACCACCTGTGTCCCCTCCAACTATTCCTAATGACCCTCCCACTCCCCACCTCTTTTGTTGTCCTGTGATGGGTGATTTTCTAGTACTCCCACCTAGATCTCCTCCTACTCACCTAGGCATTGCCTCTCTCTATGCACGGACTAGGATATCATCACCCTCATCTATTCGAGGTGCCTGCTCTCCTGGATCTATAAAATGTGGAAATGGATGTCTCTGAAACCAATCTCTAAACTAGGGAATTACCCCCACATCTTCAACATCCTCCAAGTAATCCTACCTCTATGGTTGTATACCTACCAACTCCTGCATAGAAAGGGCATATGATAGTTTGGGCCCCCATCCTCATCTCTCCTCATCAACGAATCGCACATATGTAGTGAACTCCTGAGAGATACTCTACAGTCTCCCATATTATCTCAAAATTCAGCTAACCATAAATCTTTCAATAATCATTGTGGATCTCCTAATAAGAGGTCAAATTATGAACATATCCTTCCACTACCTCCTCCAGTCATCCCACTGCTCTAAACCCGTGTACGATCTCTAGACTATTGCTATCATAGCATCTAACTCTCACCTCCAGTAATTGATCTTCCCTAGCTAGGGCTGTGTGATATATCCTGAATCTATATAAATAGCTGGCTGACCCTCCTGCCACGAATCATCTACAATCGGCCAAAAAATTGGGATGTGCTCCCATGCCCAAATCTGCAAAACTAATACACTAGCAGCCATACTCTTTGCCCCTCTATAGGTGATCTCCTCCATCTCATGGTACATATGGACTTATAAACATGAGCCCCAACCTAACCTCATAGGATGAGACAACAATCTCTCTAACATCCTACCCAATCCACACAAAAATCCCTATTGTCCCCTATCCAACATCACAAAACAACCTATAATACCAACCATTACACAAGCAAGGGGGGATTGTGCAGATCATCCCAGGTGATCAAATGATCCAAGATAGTGTCATCATGAAATATAAGACTCAGTGCCTCAATCCCCTATCATGGAGTAGCATCGTAATCCACCTTATCACCTACAAATGGAATCCTCAAGATCCTATATATGTCCTCAGGAGTGATAGTCATCTCCCCAGTCAGCAAGTGGAATGTGTTATGCTCACTATAAAATCACTCAACTAAAGTTGTGAGTAATCTCTAATTCACATGGATATCAGGTATCTCAAGCAAGTATCTGAATAAACATAACCCATTATGTCCCCTTTGTGCATCTAACAAGTCTTGCACTAATCTCATAGTCGATGGATATGTGCATCTAAACTGAATGTCTGGCAACTAAAGCTACAAAATTGAACAAAAAATCATCAGTACACGATCAACTTTGAGCTAAGAATGTGTCTAAAAGTGCTAAAGAATCCAAATATACAACAATGAAGATCAAAATTTAATGATTGGACCTTCAAAAATACTTGTTGTTTCCCATACAAGTTAACAAAGAAAAGCGGAAACTCGTAGGGAAAAAGATCATGAGTAGTGTTGGCATTTTGATGATGTTTTGATTGTCATTGATGGACACACACTTTCTTGATGTATGAGTTATGCTCAACCGATAATTGTTCCAATCGGTATTCTATATTATTGAATGAATAGTCTTTAGGCTATCGGTATTTTGTAGATGGTTTACCGGTCACAGATTGACTAAAGATCCCAAGCGATATGAAGACCCCAAGCGGTTTGAGGATCTCAAGTAGTACAAAGGACCCAAGCGGTAGTTAACTTATGATCGGAACACTACGATCTTCTAGTCTTCATTTTTGACAACCAGTAATTGGTATATTGTATTAACCAGTATATATCTGTGATGAGTTACCAACTGGTATTACTGTAATGTATGATGAGTTATCATCCACCAACACTTTGGCGGTGTATTTCTATCGTGTTACCAAAAGTATCTAGATGCACTGTACCTAGGAACTTGTAGTCTAATTCTATTGGACCGACATGAAATCAGATTCCTTTATAAGGACATCATGTCTAGGGTTTGAGTGTGAGATATAGAATAGAAAAGGTTATGTGCGATCATTGAAGAGAAGATTAGGTCTGTGTGAAGAGATAAAGTGTGGAGATATTGAAGACTGAATTAATGTTGAAATGCATTAACAAGGAGTTGTCAAGGATCTAATTAAGCATATTGTGCTAGCATCTAGATCATTCACTTTTTGATTCCTCACATCTTCGACAAGTATGAAACCCTTAACCAGGTAGGCCTAGCAAAGCCTTTGTAAATCCTCTAACAAGGTGATTCACAACTATGGATCTGAAATCCTTTAACAAGGTAGTCTTTAACAGGACTTATCTCCTAACAAAGATCTAGATTCCTAACAAGATCTGTTATGGTGAAGAACATTGTATGACCTTAACCGGTCTGGTTACTATTCTGCAAATAGTTACTTGTGATTTTTTGCTCACTGTGGTTTTTCCCGTTTGGGTTTCCACGTCAAATATCTTGTGTTATGGTGATTGTGCTCTTGTGGGTGAATGCTTTGTTTGCATTTATCCTAACCGGTTTATTAGTGAATCTGCTACACCGATTATCTACTAAACTATTTAAAAGTCTGCTTACAGTATTTTTTGGCATTCTAATTCACCCCCCTCTTAGTATTCATCAAGTAGTATGACTAAACTATCTCATACGAGCTAGCATTCCATATCAGATGACAAAATGGTCTATGATGAACAAAATCGTATGATTTAGGGGTATATGTTATACAATAAATCCAATATAACCATAGGAGAAAAGAATAATTACCAGATACTCGTACAACAATACCTACTTGACCATATGATGAAACCACTAGGCACGAACTAAAATGAAGTAAATAAGAAAAAATTAAACCAAAAAATCACAAAATTTGGAATTCACGAGGCTTATGATTGATCACTTACTGTTGGCAGATATTTTTGAGGTCAGTTGTGGCATCTTTGGCGCTTGAATCGGTGATCTGGAACTGGAATTGGCATTTTGCTTCAGAGAAGGTTTTTGAAATTTTGAACTTTGAGAGGTAAAAATGAATTGAAAATGACACCTTCAACCCCTTATATAGGCAAAACACTAATTTTCAAATTTGCTCTCATTGCCACAAAATTTGTACTCTTAGCTAAATTGACCGTCCTGAGTCCATTTTAGGGATCGAAATCAAAATATAATGTCAATTTTCTAGTCAAATTCTCTCAACATTGACCACTTGGCACATTCATCTTTAGGTCAATTTTTGCATCATTTTGCGCTCAAATCTTTTCTGGATCAACTCCAAATTTCTTCAACTTATCTCAAATCAATTCTTACATCAATCTCCATGCTCAGATTATCATCGATAAATCATTTTATTAAAAAAAATTTCCTAAAAACACTGCAATCTCGCTATCTTTCAATTTTGCTCCCGAGGGGGCATACTCATTACATCTTTCATTATCAATGATTACATAATTGAAAAGAGAAACTTTTCAAATCTTCATCTAAAGTTGAGCATAAAATCTTTTTAAATAAAATATCAATCAAAATAAAAAAACTAAGACCTTGTTACTAGGGGCATCTTAACCACATCGCATCATATCAAGTTGAGATTCTTCGATGTCAAATAAAAACAATCTCTAGGGGCATATCAGTTTTTGTCCTCATCTGAATCAATCTTCAAATCATGTTCAAGTTTCATCACATCAAATCAAGCTAAACATTTTGTTTTGCTAATCGGTTCCTATTAAATCAAGTTCAGAATCAGTATTATCTCTTCACTTAATTGATTCTAGTTCAATCAAGTTCTAGATCGGTACCCATTTCTTGATCCATCAAGTTCAAAATCAGTATCTCGCTCTTCGTCAGTCCTAGTTCAATCAAGTTTAGGATCGGTATTACTTTGATCAAGCTATTCAGTTTCATTATTTCAAATCAAGCTGAATATCTCACTCTTCATCGGTTTGTGATTCATCAAGTTCAAAACTGATATCTATTTGACATCAACTATTCTTTGAATCAATGCGATGCTCGCACATAAATTCAAAGAGGAGCAAAATGTAATACCCTAAAAATGGTCATCTAAACCATGGGCCCCTAATCTTGACTACATCACCAAGATCCTAACCAAAGGCAATTAAATCAATCTTGAGCATCTACTTAATTAATTCCTAAATCATCAATGTCACATGGCAAATAAATCATTTTAAATTAATTAAATGTTTATTTAATTAATTAATCATTCCAAGTAAATCATTTTAATCAATTATCCTATTTATTTAATTAAATATCCTAGCATATTTAATTAATAAATAAATTTGCCATTAAATCATCAAAAAGTAATTAATTTGGATAAAAGAATTAATTTGAAAAAAAAAGGGAATTAAATTGAGAAAAGAAATCAACTTGAGATATTTCTTTTTCTAATTTGAGATAACTTGAGAAATCTCAGAAAGGCAAGAAAAGCAATTAAATTGAATAAATTATTTTCTCTAAATTTAAACTCAAATCAATCTTGAGGAAAACGATTCAGTTGCATTAAAATGGCTTTTTCTAATAAAACAAATCTTGAGCAAATAAAAGAAATATGCATGGAATTAACTGATTTTTATCTCAAATGCATGAAATTAATTGATTTTATCTCCAATACAAACTCAGACTAATAATAAAAATGCATTAAATCAAGCTTTATTGAATTAATATCAAGATCAACTCAATCTTATCTCCTCTGAAACTGAATCAAAACACCCAATCATTTCAATTCACCTGGATTGTGCTTTCTCTTGAGGAATATCAACCACTCATAATTAATCAATCTTGACCATTGGTCTCTCTTTGGATTCTCTATAAATTCAACCTTTCATCTCTCAATCAAGGCACCCTAGAGATTTATTGTTATTATGTTATTTTTTCTCTAGAGTCATTGAGAATATTGTGTATTGAGATTATTGCACCTTAGCTTTTTGCATATTAGTTTAATTATGTTAGCTTGATAATCATAGCTTAATCTTGCATCCATCTAGCTTAATTTTGTGATCATATAGATTATACTTCATCTTGGTGTAGTCTAGTCACTAGTATTGCTTAGACAAATCTGAGAGCAAGTCTATACTTGTATCTTTTAGGAGGCAATAGGTTGATTTGTTATGGTTTTTACATTCATTGATTATATATGTCTAACCATGCATGCAATGATTTAGTGAAGTGTTTATTTCTTACAGCTTATAGGATTACCACTTTTGACACACACAATAGTTGGAATTTATAATTCGATGTCTTTAATTTTGAGCAAGATTGAAGGACACTTCCCTAGATGTAATTAAAGGTTATGCTCGACTATCATCAAAGATTCACCATGTTGTAGGAGGGGTAATGTTTTGTCCGCTGACAGGTAAAGTTTGGTAAGACATGAAGTTTTCCTATAAATGAGAACAGAATAATGAGTGCACTATGTCCACTAAAAATATTTCCAGAAAAGAAACAAGTAAGGAGGGGAAGATGAATTTTAGTGTAGGGATCAAAAGAAATGCACAAAGCAGAAAATAGATAATTTATCTATTACACCAAAGAGAAATTTTAGCTTTTCTTGCCAAGGAAAGTATTTGGAATTACAAAAAAGGAACTTAAGCATTGAACAAATTTGCAAGTCAAAGGTTGCAGATTTATAATTATCATCAGGTAATGAATGAGGTGCTCATGGGTAAAGAGAGATAAAAGTTTTGTTGCAGGAAGTACCTGTGAAGTGTCCAACAGTGAAAATATTTTCACACGGGAATGAAATGCTTTCACTAAGAATGTGAATAAGGGCCAAAATTCTTGCGTAGGTTAACAATTTTGTCAAGAGGTAATGCACATGATATATTTTTCACCCAGATTATAAACCTTTGCAAAAGGGGGCAATTTTATTAAATCTGATATTTTTCCTGTAATGAGGGGTGTTTTCCATTTTTCACCAAAGGGGAAAATTCCAGATTATGACATAACAGCCAGCCACAAAGGGAGAAATTTTTTATTTTTAGATCAAAGAGAAAATGTGGATTGGTGGCAGAGACAGTCAAAAAACTATATGAGGAAATATTTCTGAATGTGAAACGTGCAAAAAATAACTTTCACTAAATAGGGTAATTTTCAGTTTTCAGGAAGAGATGCAAAAGTGAGCTTCTGCAGTCAGAGGAACAGTGACCAAATGTGGCTAGTTTTGAACAAAGTGCAAAATTTGAGTTTGACAAGTGCCGGAGAAGGCATTTTTTATTTTTTTTGAAATTTCCAGCAGGGTGCAGGTGTTGATTAAGGCAATTTTTTGATGGAGAAGAGTGCAGATTTGAAATGTGGAGATTTCAAGAAAGAAGACATGTATTTGTCAAATATGCTTTTAGGGTTTTCTTTAGGTTTTCTTCTTGAATGTATATCTTTTCTTCTCTTCTCAAAAAAGATTTTTTTTAATGCAACTTTTTGTAAGTTTTGGAAGCAAGACTTCCATGCACAGTTCAGACTTAGAGTAGTCTAAGTTTTTCTTTTTCAGCATGTAATCTTTTGCTTTCAAATAGTTGTAGCCAGTATAAAAGCAAGTTTTATGAGTGTTCTAAAGTTATCTCTTGTGTACGTCTATTATTTTATGAAATACATGATCAAGGATCATTTTATTTTGTCCCAAACAGGTTGGTGTCATTTTGTCTTCAGCTTCTCTTCAAGGAAGAGAATAAAATACCTATGATTAAATGAGGAATGGTATTATGTACATGCAGGGTTTTCAAGTGTGATCGCAGAAAAGATTCAATGGAGTGTGTTAATTTCATGCATTAGTGCTTAGAGCTAGCTGGTTATGTTCATTCTATTTTGATTCACTAATTATTTGTTGTGGGTTGACTCTGCTGCTCTAAAAGGCACTAGTCATGGGGTTTGTTTTCCGTTTTCAAAATCATTCCATTATTAAAATCTCTTTTACTTTCTGCATTAGGAGTAGGATTAGTGTAGAAACCCACCTTAATGAGTGCTTAGATGCTTATAGACTAAGGTTAGAGCCAAAACCAAGAGTTTATCCATCTCCCTTAGTTCATTTTCATTGGGATGATTTGCTATATTTTGTAATGCTACGAGTCTTAGAAGCTGAAAGTTGTTAGGACATTACATAGGTTGACCTGCCTTGGTCTCATGGAGCCAAAAGTGTAGGAGACTTCAATTTTCAACTGAGTCTCATTCAGTTGGCCGAATCCTTTTCCAAGTTTGTTGATGAGTTAGTGGCAATTCTTCTAGGACTTGGAAACTATTGATTTGGGAATGAACACCCACCAAGTAGATAATGTCTTTTTTGGGAGAAGTCACATATAAGGTTTTGTCTATGAGGTATCCCCTAATCCTACATATAGTGAAGAAAGCATTGAGGAGAGAATTTTTATGGAAATACCATAGATATAGAGTCAACACTGATATAACGACCATTTTTCTTTCCATGGTGTTATATATTAGGGTGTGCAAGGCCCAAGCAAATAAATTGTGCCAAAAATTTTTCAAACATGCATATTTGGAGGAGATAGATGCAATGTTGGATAATGTGGATGAGAAATTGATGGTGTCAATGCCATAGAAGTACTACATGACTTGCAGGCATGAAGGGGAAGTCTCAAAATTCCCGCTTATGTGGACACTAGAAATAGACGCGTTGCAAGAGCATATGGGGGAAATTGAAAGGATCTTGGTTTTTTTACAACGCTTGGAAAACATTCTACCTCCTCCATCAAAATAATGGCTCAAAGACTACATGATGATGGAGGCAATATTGGAGGAAAGCAACAGTGAGGAGGGAAATATGGAGACAAATATTCTAGTGCTACTAGAAAACAGGGAAGAATGGGTTAAGGAAGACTCCAGGGATGTAGAAGAAGTGGCCAAAACCTTAACCCATGCAATGTGTGGACCTGAATGCCTTGTGTTGGCTAGGGCAAATATGTGAAGCATGTGAGGAGTGTAGAAGCAACTCTAGACAATGAAGAGGATGAGGTTTCCACTCCTAAAGTGGGTAGAGGACAACCAAGGTACCTGCGAATATAGGCAGGGAGTTGAGGAGATCCAAGGGATCGTATGAAAACAAGAAGGCCAAAAAAGCCCAAAATTGTGTTTTTGGTGTTTGTTTTTTTGCTTTTTTTTTTTAAAATACAGACTATAATTACTACTAGTTTGGTGGATTAGAATTAATATTGTAGCTATACTATTGCAATTTTGATCTATTTAGCTATAGAATATGGGTCAAAAGATTGGTTTATGGCTCATCTCTAAAATTTGTTTCATCAGTGAATAAAATATGTAAATGGAATGTAAGTAGCTTTTTAGAATCAATATAAAGGGTGTTGGCCCATATCGGCTATTAACATACCAAAAAAAACTATTTCCATCCCCATCTCTAGAGTCATACTTTCCAACTACTATTTTGCATTCCTTATGATTTCATCCTTCATCCTTGATCTTTCTTCTTTACTAAGTTGGTCAAGTTATATAGCTTCCCTCTTCTGCATCTGCTCCATAATGTTTTTAAGCACAAATTGTTGGAATTCCCTTGTTTGGATGAAACTATCATCAACCATGAATTCCTCACAAAAAATGAGTCTTACGTCTTTAGTAAGATTCCCGCCAATCTAAAAACATCAAGGGTCTTTTGAGGAGAGGGGTCCTCAATCCTTATTCCAATTTTGGTATCAAACTTATGAGGGGGCATAGGTGATTTAACTTGGACATTGAATCCCTCATAGGATTGGAAAGGTATGTCTCTACCTAGAGAAAAAATATGCAATGGAGTTAGTGATCTTGGACTCTCAAGGATAGAGAAAGGTTGTTCACTTGATGGGAAAGAAGAAACCATAGGCCTTTTTGAGGTTTCTTTTTCAAATGGTCTTGATGGTGGTAGAGGTACCACTAATGGTAATTGTGAGACTTCATAGGTTGGTGGAACAATGGATGGGGCCTCATATCTAGGTGGAGGTGATGATGGAATAGGGCTATGAGGTGGGGAAGCTAGTCTAATAGGGGAACCAATGGGTTGAGGTGAGTCAGGTTCATCTTGTGCTTGAGGGACCTCCTATCATACTACCCTTCCCTTCTCACAAGGTAATGATATATAGTCCACATCTAGATAGGTATTGAAAATTGCCTTCATCCTCTCCTTTGCTATCACAATTATTTCAAATGATGAAACATAGGAATTGTTAACCCTTCTTTTTAGGTTCTCAGAGTACTGAATCTTATACCATCTCTATTTATGTTTGAGGACCTCACCATGATTTGAAATATTTTTGATAAGGTCCTCCTCCTCATCCCATTGATGGTGAGGACTCTTTACCTTTAGGATTTGTACTAACTATTGACGGGTGTTTTGACACACTCACCAACAGGCTAGTAGAACATGAATGCAGATAGCACCTCTCTTGAAAAGCAATCAATCTCGAAAGATTGATGACTCCAAGGTCTCTATAGTCAGGTCATGATGATGTTGGATAGTTTAATGGTTGATGTAGTTGTACCTATTAAGGGGCCTGATGATTCAAATGTTTATGATTTATCCGCAAAAGATAGAAAACCAAAACTAAATTTGCACTAACCAGTGAGAAAGAAATAGAAAAAATGAAAGGAAAATGCAAGAAGATGATGAACAATCAACATTCATTTTATTTAACAATATCAACTAAGCCTGGAGGATTTTAAAACATTCATACATTAGCAAGCAAATCAGTAAATTAACACACTAACGAAGCCAAATTCGAAGGTTGAAATTATTAAACCACATTTGAATTAACGTTAACCACCAGTGAAATGCACGGATCAATGAGAAGCAGACACGATTCTCTCTAGACTCGGGAAGTTAAATCAGATAAAAGGATATCAAACATTCATCATATGAAAGAAAACAACTAAAAGAAACAATAAATTGCATTGAAGTTTATAAATTTAACTTCGAATGAGGCACTTGTCTAGTAGATTTTTCACATTGAACTTCTATTTTTTTCCTTCTATCAGATTGTTTCCAGCTGTACTAACATGAAAATGCAAAGGAAAAATATTTGGAATGACCTTCAGCCAGGTTCTATAAGTTTTCTAATCCTAATCTATTTCTAATTTTAATCTCCTAATCTTGAAAAGTCTAAATTTAGAATTGCTAACCCTTTTACAATGAGCATTAAGCTCCATTTTATAGCAATTTGATCAAAATCCACTTTTTGAAACATCAGATAAATTCCCTGATTTGTGTATGCAAACACTCTTTAAAAGGAATATTCCCTTTTGCAACTAAAACTTCAACTTTAGCTGACTATGCAAGCTTATCTCTAAAACAAGAACTTTCCAATTTGACACCGAGTTTTACTTTAGCTCAGTCCCCATTCCTAGCAACTTTCTTTTTTATGCTCCAAGTAAACTCCAGTTCAAATGTATTTCATTTGCACATCCAACCTCCAATTCTGGTGTTTCTTTCTATTATTTGAGTTTTTCTCTTTGTTTACTTTTGTTATCACTTTTCATCCTTTTCTCATCTGCATGCAAAATAGAAATAATAAATCATCTCTATTAGTCTCATATGCAGATAAACTTCCTCCTTAATTTACAATTTTAGAACAAAATAAAGTTTCACTTATTGTAAATTTCAAATAATTTAAACATATTGATTTAAACATTATCTCCTCGACATTTAAATTATAAATTTAGAGTTTATTTAATTTTTAAAATAAATGAAAATTTAATAAATACTCCATTTGAAAACTCCATATCCTTATTTTGATTTTCCTGCAAAAACAAAGAAGAATAATCAATTTTTCCAATTAACCACCTTAAATATTAAAAATAAACTCAAATTACCAAAGATTTTGAATGTAAACATGAAATCCAAACTTGTTCTCAAAGGATTTAAATGCCACCAAATATAATTAAAATTATAGTGATGATATTTATTAAAACAATGAAAAATATTAAAATTGAAATAGACTCCACAAATATCTCCACGCTTGATTTCCATTGTCTCCTTTGATTTTCATTTACCAATTTCTGATTTCAAACTATTAAGCACCTCAAAATTTGAGAATATAGAGATCCGTGACTTGAAAAATTAGCACCAATGCATTCTTCGGGGTCTGGACCCCTAAAGAATTCCTCTTTGAACTTAGTCTTTGGCCAACATTTAAAATATCTTTCCATTCCTAAATTCCTTTTGAAACAAATTATAGGCTCTTTTATTACTTTACTTATTTCTTGAATGATTTCATAGTTGCATTGCAACCCTCCTTCAATCTTGCCATGCTCCTTTGGTTTCATCTTCCCACAAAATTTTTCTTTTATTTCCTTAATTAGGGATCAATGCATCAACAATAGCCATTTCCATTAATTGTTGTTCTTGTTGAATTCATCACACCTTTCTCATTATGCATGTGTTGACTATATAAAATGAAGTTCTCTATATGCAACCAGAGTTCATTATTGGCATTATTGTTGACAATTGAATTCTTTTGTCTTCTACTTGCATTCATTTTGTTGTTTGTCTGAATGATTAGTGACTTTGTCTACGCATTAGGGATTTGTAGATAACATCTATACTTTTGGAGGCTTATGATCAAGGAATTGATGGAAACATGTCAAAATCAGCCCTATGGAGATCCAGACCGATCAAAGGTGAGAAAAACTGAAAATCCAGTCTTCGGTACTCCTATGTTTTAGTATTTTGCATTTTTGGAGGTCTTCGGAGAAAAAATTGGGCTTGAAACTGTACCCAGTCATTTAAATTCATAGTCAAAGGCATGGTGTTAAGGGAATGAAATTAGAGATTTTGAAGATCTTTCCAACGGTGTAAGCGGCTTAAGATTTCGAACACCGAGCAGAAAGTTATGATCCTGCCCAGTCAAGACCAATGTGTTGTTGTTCACGTGGAGTAGGTATGAGTGTGGCACATGTTGACAAAGTATAAGCTCGAGCATGTTTTGGGCTCAAAGATAGAATAAAAGTATGCCTTTGTTTCCGGTGCAGGCATAACCAGTGGGTCCTCAAAGAGAACTGATCGACTCATGCAACAAGAGTAACACAATGGAAGCAACAATAAAACATTGAAATATTACATAAGTAGATCATATTATCATCTTGCAACCTCCAGTAACCAATCGGTTATCATCATACTTTCATCATATAATATCTGATATTCAATTGGCTACACGCAGGATAACATGCCAGATTACAATCCATTCGAAACTCTCAAAGTCATCTGGGTCTCTAATCATAAATCTAGAATCTCATACTTATTGACTGCCTACAAACGATCACATAAAACCATATATATACCCTTCGGAACATATCCGGGTCGGCCACAAAAGATTACATTTACCAAGATAGGAAAATGAAATGTGTAAATAGGTAGGCCCTAAGAATGAAAGGAAATTCTCCAGAAAAGAACCACTAAGGAGTGAGAATCAATAGGAAGGTCGGCCAAGGACTTAGGAACATCAGGCAAGACTCAAAATAGATCCACACGCCAAGAAACCACTCCAGAAAAAAAAGAAAACTAACCAGTAAGCCCATAACTGCTCTAGGAACCCAAAAACAGTCAAACAGGAAGCAATATCTTGCCGGAAAAGAAACCAAATGGACTGAGAATCTAGAATTAAGAACAAGAACCATCCTGGAAATCAAAAATACAATCTGAAATGAAAAGAAAGCAACTACTAGAACATACTGACGGGAACACAAAAAATTGCACACTAAACTGAACAAGAACTAAACTAAAAGGAAATATTTTTGGTTGATGCAATATTTCTCATAGACCGGGGATGCTCCTGCATCAGACACCCTAGGTAGAAATATATGTTCCATGAGAGGTAACTCATGAACATCAAAAAGGATTCAGGATATAGATCCCATGCTCATTTCTGATCCACACATCTTCCTTATCTGCAAACCTCTTCCTTAGCTCATCTGAAACCTCAACTAGATTCTATAACTCCAGACTCTCTTTATTTCTCTTCTCTTGCTTCATATATGCACACTTTCTTTGCTTATTACTCTCTTTCTGTTGTAACTTTGACTTATTTCTGCCACAAGACTTCATCTGGTTCACTATCACAACCTTACTGCCATCTGGTTACATCTGTCTTTAAGACTTATCTATCAAATCCTTCTGCAAATTCATGTCACTTTTTACTATAACCTTTGCAACCGATTTCTCAGTACTTCAACTTCTCTCAAGACTTGAATTCTTCTCCTCCTTCTCTTTCTCCTTAAAAGAAGCCAATGTGAACTTCTACCCATCCTTCTCAATAGTGATTAGGTTTCTTCTATAGTCATAAATATCTCCTTTATCAAACTGCCAAGGTCTTCCCAAGAAGACATTAAAAGCACTCATAGATACAACATCACACAAGATCTCATCCCTAAAAGGTCCAATATTAAAAAACACCAAACACTACTCTTTTACTTCCAACTTCTGATCATCTTGTAACCAACTCACCCTATAAGGACAAGGGTTCTTAAGCCCCTTCAATCCAAGCTTCACTACCATCTCCTTAGATACCAAATTATCAGTACTTCCACTATCCACAATAGCCTTGTAACACTTACCAACTGATTTGCACACAGTCCGGAAAAAACTCCTTCTCTGAGTAGGTTCGATATCTTCACTGCTCTGCTCCACGATGACTCTTCTAAACATAAGGGATTCTCCTTGCTCTAGTGCATATTCAATTTAGGTAACTTCACCTTCCAATTCCTCATTTGCCACACAACTTCTTTCCATTCCCTGCTTACATTCATAAGATTTGTGTCTGGTTTCCCCACACTTAAAACATTTTCCAAGAAATTCGTTGTTGCTACTGCCACTACTTTTTCTCTATGTTTTATGATCCAATTCTTTATTCCACTTAGGTTTTGATTCATCTTTAATATTTTGTTTCTCTATACTCATTTGCCCCTTGAATCTCTCCTTCCCTCTAGGGTTATTCTTGTTGGTATTATGGATGTGTTGCATTAGTTTTGTCATTGATGTCAACACTTATCCTTTTGGAGATCTTTGGTTATGTTGAATGGGCACATTATGTTCACCGACAAGTTCAGTGACTTATGCATAGTCACTAGTATATCACTCACCAGTAGGTTATATTGTTCACCAACACTGAATATTACTTGATATCATCTAGAGATCACTTTGTTATGTTGAAGACATGTTTTGGTATTTTGGTTAATAGTCTAATCAGGTTGACATATTTGTTGTTACCAGCAAATTGGTATAGGTTATTGACCTGCATGCATTATCTATTCCAGATCAGCACGACACGTTATGGAGATGATTTAAATTAATTGGATATTGTTGTAAATGTACTGAGCCGACATGATGCATCACATATTGACTTATTTGTAACTGATTTAATTGTAATATTCTCGGTGAACCGACCTACACATTTGGTCTTAGGTTCTGGTATATATATAAGATCTCATTTGTGAGATAATGTAATAGGTAGAGAGACGGTATATGGTTATGGTATTGTAACATGGTATGTGCGAATGTTGAAGGTCATATGAGCAGACCATAGAGAAGGTTCAAGGAAGGTTTGAAGATGATTAATAGATCTTAACCAGTACTGAATCTAGCATTGAAGATGCTACTTTGAGAAGTACATTATCATTGGATTTAACCATCCAATTGTAGTCAATGTGACTCTTATTTTGTGATTGAGCAGTGA
Source organism: Cryptomeria japonica (assembly GCF_030272615.1). Classification (NCBI taxonomy): domain Eukaryota; kingdom Viridiplantae; phylum Streptophyta; class Pinopsida; order Cupressales; family Cupressaceae; genus Cryptomeria; species Cryptomeria japonica. Next base: position 370,619,572 of record NC_081415.1, read on the forward strand.
GCTCTAGGCGGTTGTCCTTTCTACATGTGCAGACCCCATTTGTATACACATATTATCTGCAGTAGTATCATCTGATTGTGGGTAAGGTTCCCTATTGTGGTTTTTCCCCTTATAGGGTTTCCACGTACAAATCTTTTTGTTATATGTTGCGGATATTGTTTCTCTTTTTGTCCTATGTATTAAGTTTCACCGGTATTAATACTAACTACTAATCTGTCTACCAGCATTAAGTTTGGTTTACTGATATTAAGTATCAAGTTTGATTAAGTTATATTTGGGAGGAAATTAATTGACAATTGATTCACCCCCCCCCCCCCCTCTCAAATGCCTTTGGGTCCTAACAATTGGTATCAGAGCTAAGTCCTCTTTTTGCAGAAGTTTAACAACTTGAGAAGATTCTATGGCAACTAACCTTTTTAGGAAGGACAGTCTGAAACTTGATGGAACTAACTATGGTATATGGAAGATTAGAATGGAGACACATCTGAATTGCATTGGAAGAGACATATGGGATGTTACAAAGATTGGCTATGTTTCTCCTTTACTGAATCAACCTCGTCCACCAACATTGGCTAAGGATCTAGAGAATGATTGCAAAGCAAGAGAAGCACTTTTGAGCGCATTGTCAAAAAAGAAAATCATGGGATTATCAAACCAATCTACTGCTAAATCTATTTGGTATAAATTGGAGACATTGAATGAAGGAGATACCACTATCAAAATTACAAAACTGGAATGCTTCCGGGTCAAGTATGAAAATGTGAAAATGGAAGAAGATGAAAGAATTTTTGCTTTTATGGAAACGGTTAATGAAATTGTTTTAGGAATACAATATTGTGGAGGTTCCTTAAGTGAAGATGAAATTGTTTCTAAAGTTTTAAGAGCATTGCCACCGGCATACAAAATGAAAGTAACTGATATTAATGAGTTGAGAACAATGCCTAATACATCAGTATCTAGAGATACCTTGGTTGGAAAACTTTCAGCATTTGAGCTTGAGGAATTTGGTCTTGTTGCTACAATCAAGACAGATTTAGTCTTCAAAGCATCATCATCTGTAACATCATCATCATCATCATCTGACAAATATGATTGGAAAGCACTTTATGCAAGAGAACTTGAAGATATCAAAAAGGAAAATGAAGAACTAGAAGAACTTGAAGCACTATTTGCAAGGAAAATGCCTAAAGGTCCTATTGGTAGTAAGTATGAAGGTAAAGCACCATTTAAATGTTTTAACTACAATAAAGTTGGTCATATGGCATCTAGATGTCCTAATAGACGTGCAAGATTGAGAGAAGAAGCTAAAAGGACATATAAACCTAACCCTGAATATCAGAGATACAGATTTAACAAGAATAGAGACAAATCATGTTACTATGTTGATGAAGGAGTTACTAATGATACTGATGAAGAACTAATAGACAATGGATGGTGTTTTGTTGCAATAAAAGAAGATCAACTAGCACCTACTGTTCCACTAGTAGAGGTCCTAGCAGCTAAAATTGAAGAAAAGGATGAATGGATTATAGATTCTGGATGTTCACATCATATGACTGGTGATAAAAGTAAATTCTTATCTTTTCAGGAATACAATGGAGGTCTAGTAAGATTTGGGGATTATAAAGCTTGTTTGATCAGAGGAAAAGGCACTATAGCTTTTAATGGTAAGCACAATACTGACAACGTTTATTATGTTGAAGGTTTCAAGCATAATCTTTTGAGTGTTGGTCAATTAGTTGAAAATGTATTCCAGTTACAGTTCAAGAATGGTAAATGTAAAATCATGAATAGAACTGGTTTGGAGATTGCAACTGGTAATCAGACTATAGGTAATATCTTTCATTTGAATAGCAGTGAAAATGCATGCTTGATTGTACATATTGATGAAAGTTGGTTATGGCATAAAAGACTTTGTCATGTGAATTTTGATTGCATTATAAAGATTAGTTCAACTAAGGCAGTAAGGGATTTACCTAAGATTGTGAAACCTCATAACCTGTTATGTAAGGAATATCAAATGGGAAAGCAAGTTAGAACAAATTCTAACAGTATTTCTAAGAAATCCAATAATGTCTTTGATTTAATTCATACTGACTTGTGTGGTCTGGCAAGAACAAGAAGTCTATAGGGAGATAGATACTTTATGCTAATCATTGATAATTATTCTAGAATGTGTTGGGTTACTTTTCTTAGGGAGAAATCAGAAGCTTTTGGGAAATTTAAACTATTCAAGGCAATGGTAGAGAGTGAAACTAGTAAGAAAATCAAATGTTTAAGATCAGATCAAGGAGGTGAATTTACATCCAAGGAGTTTAATACATTTTGTGAAGTGAATGGAATTAGAAGACAACTATCACCACCCTAGACACCTCAGCAAAATGGAGTTGTGGAAAGGAAGAACAGAACTATTTTGGATGCAGCCAGAAGCATGATATTAGAAGCAAATCTACCTCATGTGTATTGGAGAGAAGCAGTGAATACAGTGGTTTACACTTTTAACAGAGTTCACATAAAAGGTGAAACCGATAAGACACCTTATGAACTATGGTTTGGTAATACTCCTACTCTTAAATACTTCAGAATATTTGGAAGTAAATGCTACAATAGGAGAGATGAGCATATTGGTAAATTTGATCCTAGAAGTGATGAAGGAATATTTCTTGGTTATTCATCTAAGAGCAAAGCATATAGATGTTTTAATAAAAGATTGCAAAAAATCATTGAGAGTGCAAATGTGAAGATAGATGAACACTTTAGAGGAAATTCAAGGTCTATGGATTCTGAACCAGCAGTTGAGATGATCATAAATGAACATATACAGAGTGCATTGGTACAGAATGTGGATCCAGTCACACTGGCATCATCAGAGAATTTCACAATGACTAAAGAACCGCAGCAAGTGAACACACCCTGGTATGTAAGATTGAATCACTCTGAAAGTCAGATAATTGGGAATAAGTATCAAGGTGTTATGATAAGAGGAAGACTGGAAAATGAAGAGGTATGTTTAATTTCTCAAATTGAACCAGCATCTATTATTGAGGCATGTGAAGATAAACATTAGATTAAAGCTATGGAAGATGAATTAGAACAAATTGAAAAGAACAATAGATGGACATTGGTTCTCCGACCTAAAGATAAAAATGTAATTGGAACTAAATGGGTGTTCAAAAATAAACTTAATGAAGATGGTAAGGTAATCAGAAACAAAGTAAGATTAGTGTGTAAAGGATATTCACAGAAAGAGGGAATTGATTACAATGAAACCTTTGCACCGGCAGCTAGAATTGAGGCAGTCAAATTATTTCTTGCATTTGCAGCACACAAGAACTATAAAGTATATCAAATGGATGTAAAATGTGCATTTCTGAATGGTGATCTTGAAGAGGAAGTTTTCATTGAACAACTTGATGGATTTTCATTGACATATGATAAAGATATGGTTTGCAGATTAAGGAAAGCTTTATATGGATTGAAGCAAGCTCCTAGAGCTTGGTATGCTAGATTGGACAAATATCTTTTGAAGCTTGGTTACACTAAAGGTAATGCTGACAACAACTTATATTTCAAAGTGACTAATGAGGACATCTTGGTTATTGAAGTTTTTGTTGATGACATCATTTTTGGAGGAGAAGATGGATTATGTAAGGACTTTGCTAATAAGATGCAGGAAGAATTTGAAATGTCTATGATTGGGGAGATAAAATTCTTTTTAGGATTGCAGATCTCACAGATTGATAAAGGTATATTCATATGTCAAACAAAGTACCTGAAGGAACTACTAAACAAATTTGGTATGGAAAACTCTAAACTGGTAAGTACTCCTATGACTACAACTAATAAATTGACATTGAAGGATGATTCGGCTCCTGTTAATATGACAAGATGCAATTCTATGATTGGAGGTTTACTGTATTTGACACAAATAAGACCTGATATAATGAATGCAATATGTATTGTTTCAAGATTTTAGAGTAATCCTAGAGAAAATCATGAATCAATAGTGAAAAGGATTTTCCGGTATCTACAAGGCACAACAAATCTTGGTTTATGGTATCCTAAAGATGAAGATTTTGATTTATGTGCATACACTGATGCAAATTGGGTAGGAGATGTAGATGATAGAAGGAGCACCACCGGTAGGGCATTCTTTCTTGGTAGCAGATCGATTTCATGGTTGAGAAAGAAACAAAGTTGTACATCATTATCAACAGTAGAATCAAACTATGTTGAAGCAGCAACTAATTATACTCAGGTATTATGGATTAAGAAAATGTTGAAGGACATAAAGGTAAAATACTAAAGAGCAGATTGGTTTATGTGAATAATAAAGAGTAGATTGTAGATATATTTACTAAGCCTTTTCCCAAGGAAACTTTTGAATATCTTAGAGAGAATCTTGGGGTTATACCCTCATCGGTAGAGACTTAGACAATTGATGATTGGCATCAAACTAGAAGAATTAACAGAGAAAACCTTTTTTTGGCTTTGATGGAGGGGAGCTACTTCTCATGGGGAGTAGTTGGCTATAACAATTGGTTATTGTAATTGGTTCTATGAATTGGTTGTATCTGGTATTTATATTGCTTTGGCATTTGATGTTGAAGGGGGAGAGGTATCTATGAAAAAACATTATCCTTTGGGGAGAGATTATTCATTGGGGGAGTGATATATACTCTCTGCATTTGTATTTTGATTTCCAGTATTGATCTATTCTAGAGATTGTTGGTTTTTGGCATTCTATTTTGGCACTTAGATGTTTTTCCATCTTGTGTTGTCATCAATGCCAAAGGGGGAGATTGTTGGTATTATGGATGTGTTGCATTGGTTTTGTCATTGATGTCAACACTTATCCTTCTGGAGATCTTTGCTTATGTTGAACTGGCACATTATGTTCATCGGCAAGTTCAGTGACCTATGCACAATCACCGGTATATCACTCACTGGCAGGTTATATTGTTCACCGACACTAAAGATGACTTTTTATCATCTGGAGATCACTTGGTTATGTCGAAGAAATGTTTTGGTCTTTTGGTTATTAGTATAATCGGGTTGACATATTTGTTGTTACCAGAAAATTGGTCTAGGTTATGGACCGACATGCATTATCTATTCCAGATCAACACGGCACATTATGGAGATGATTTAATTAATTGGATAATGTTGTAAATGTATTGAGCTGACATGATGCATTACATCTTGACTTATTTGTAATTGATTTAATTGTAATATTCTTGGTGAGCCAACATACACATTTGATCTTAGGTTTTGGTATATATGTAAGATCTCATTTGTGAGATAATGTAATAGGTAGAGAGACAGTATATGGTTATGGTATTGTAACATGGTATGTGTGAATATTGAAGATCATATGAGAAGACCATAGAGAAGGTTCAAGGAAGGTTTGAAGATTATTAACAGAGCTTAACTGGTACTGAATCCAGTATTGAAGATGCTACTTTGAGAAGTACATTATCATTGGATTTAACCATCCAATTGTAGTCAATGTGACTCTTATTTTGTGATTGAGCAGTGAGCTCTAGGCGGTTGGCCTTTCTGCATGTGCAGACCCCATTTGTATATAGATACTATCTACAGTAGTATCATCTGATTGTGGGTAAGGTTTCCCACCATGTTTTTTCCCCTTACAAGGTTTCCACGTACAAATATGTGTTATATGTTGTGGATATTGTTTCTCTTTCCTATGCATTAAGTTTAACCGGTATTAATATTAACTGCTAATATATCTACTAGCATTAAGTTTGGTTTACCAATATTAAGTATCAAGTTTGATTAAGTTATATTTGGGTTGAAATTAATTGACAATTGATTCACTCCCCCCCTCTCAGTTGCCTTCAGGTCCTAACAATTTTGTTGTCTTCTTCTCACCTTCTCATCAACCTTCAAAGCATACTAGTAAGCTTCTTCAACTATGGAAATCCTCAACATACTCATCTCATCCTGTAAGTTAAATGCAAATATATTTAAGTACCTCACCACCTTTTCTCTATCAATATCTCTATGCCCAAATCTGATTTCACCTTATAGAATTCCTCAGTATACTCTTTCACACTCATGTTTCTCTGCTTCAGGTTTTGCAACTTCTTGAACAATTCCAACTCATAGTCTCGTGGTATGAACTTGGCCTTCAATCTTGCAACCATCTATCTCCATTGGGTGATATTCATTTCATCATTCTCCACTCTGTCTCTATATAATTATTTCCACCATAAGGAAGCATGCCCTTTCAACTTAGTCTATGCCGACCGGACTCTTTGCAAGTCCTTGACATCCTGAAACTCAAAGTAATCCTCCAACTCTCTGATCCAATCAATCAGATCCTCAGGGTTCAGCATTCTAAAAGGATTTGAAACCTCCACTTTATGAACTTTACTCGCTTGTGCCACTGCTCTCAGAAATCTTTCCTCTCTTCCATCTTCCGGTCCTTCGGCCTCTTCCACCTTAAGCTCTTCTCTAGCTTCTTCATACTCATCCTCAGACTCTGGATTCCTCTGCAAACTAGTCAATGCATTTTGGATCTCGTTCCTCGTCTCATTCTTGAAATCCTCCACCATCTTCTCTACCCTTTGAGGGTTCATCCTTCTAGGCAAAATCTCCTCCTCTACTCTGGTGAACTGCCTCAACTCGGCAATCTAACTACCAGTTTCAATTGCCTCATACTTGGCAATCTATTAAACACACTCGCAACCTGCCTCCACTCGACGATCTATTCACCCAAAGGAATGCCTCAAGGTTTGCAACTAGCTCTTCCACCAATTAGTTTATAACTAGCTCTGATACCACTTGGTGTAGCCATAACTGGTGGGTCCTCAAAGAGAACTGACCGACTCATATAACAAGAGAAACAAACCAGAAGCAACAATAAAACATTGAAATATTATAGAATCAGATCATATTATCATCTTATAACCTTCAATAACCAATCGATTATCATCATACATTCATCATAGAACATCCGCTATTCAGTTAGTTACATGCAGGCTAACATGCTAGATTACAATCCATCTGAAACTCTCAGAGTCATCTAGATCTCTAATCATAAATCTAGAATCTCATACGTATTGACTTCCTACAAATGATGACATAAAACCATATTTATACCCGCCAGAACATATCTGAGTTAGCCACAAAAGATTACATTTACCAAGACAGGAAAATGAAACATGTAAATAGGTTGGCCCTAAGAATGAAAGGAAATTCTTAGGGAAAGAACCACCAAAGAGTGTGGATCAACAGAAAGGTCGGCAAAGGACTTAGGAGCATCAAGCAAGACCCAAAATAGATCCACACACCAAGAAACCGCTCTAGAAAAGAGGAAAACCAACCGGTCAGACCAAAACTACTCTGGGAACCCAAAAATAGTCAAACCGGAAGCAATATCTTGCCGGAAAAGAATCCAAATGGACCGAGAATCTGGAATTAAGAACAAGAACCAACCTAGAAACCAAAAATATGATCTACAAAGCAAGCAACTACTGGAACATACCGACAGGAACACACAAAACTGCACACTGAACTAAACAAGAACTAAACTAAAAGGAAACATTTTTGGTTGATGCAAGATTTCTCATAGATTGGGGATGCTCCTGCATCAGTTTCTTTCAAAGGGGGAAGGCCCCAGGAGGCACCATGTGGCAAAACCAAAGAGCGCGAAATAGGGTGCAAGCAGAGACCCACATAATCAAGCGGTTGCAATAGAGGAAGGGAATTTCCTAGTGGCATTCATGCCACATGCAAGAAAGGGAAACAATGATTATGATCTGGATAGCTGCAACAACATCCATGATGATGGTGGACAAGTGATAGATCTACAGGAGCTTCTTTTTTTTAGTTCTGACCACTGTTTTAGATCAGAGAGGTTTTTTCTGTATAAGCCTGCAGGCGCATTGTAAAAGGGGTTCTTGATTGTTTACCATTTTAGAGAAGAACACTTAGAAAATAGCTATGAATTCAATTTAGACCTTAGCATTGTAATTCAATCAATTAATAGAAAGGAAAACATATTAAAATTTTCCCAGTTTGCCTCTGTTGTATGTTTATTTTTGTTTTATGGATGAATTTACAACTCTATGTCATCTCAAATGAATGTGGATATTAATCATTATGGTTTTTTGACTTTTATAAATTTATCACAGGTGCACAGGTCATTGAATCATGTTTTTACTCTTTCAATTATCTATAATAATTTGTGGTTTGAGGTTATACTTGTTGGAATCAAGGAACACTGAGAGGGGGGTGGATCAGTGTTCTACTAGTAAATAAACTTTCAAACCTATTCTTAAACCACCAGAAGAAAATGCAAGAAAGTAAAATGTGAAAACACAAGATAATCAGCCACAAAATCATAACATCAAGATTTTTACGTGGAAACCTGGAAAGGGAAAAACCACGGTGGGGTTGGAACCCACAATATTCATATACTGTGATTGGGAGTACATAAATATTACAAAAGGGGAATGCACTTGCATTCAGGAAAACTACCTATAACCAAAGGTTCAATTACAATATGGAAGTCTCAGTGACTTACACATCAATTACAATGATAACTACAATTATTGAACTCCAAAATAACATCAAACAATGCCTCGATGAGTTATGATTAAGTGTATAAAGTCTAACTAGAACACATCTACAACTCTTCTCTGTTTTTCTTCTCAATTAGCTAACGGATCAAGAATGCACACGTGAAACTGTGTCAAAAAGATTTCTTGATCATAACTCGCTCATATCATCATCTAAAAAGATCTTCTACATCAGTTATGTATATCTGCAGTCACAAAATAAATATTCATTAAGTTGGTTAAGAACAATATGCAATATAATGTGTAATCAAGCGTCGGCTTAGACCGGATCACCAAAACATATGTGAATCAACCAAATAATGAGAAAATAATTTTTACATGTCGGCCCTATCATCCCATGCTCGAATCTAACCACCACAATCACTAAAAATCTTCCAGACCAAAAATGCTCTGCTTATCCTGAAATACCGAAGACAGATTATCGGATCACTTACTCTTCCGGATATCAAAATCCATGACTACCGGATAGGATTTCCAAGGAGAGTTTCCATCAATGAGAACCCTAATCTATTATCCATGCTTTAGAATTCACCAAATGAGTGTCAATTGCCAACAATCTCCCCCTTTGGCATTGATGGCAACACTCATGAAAAATAACTAAGTGTTGAAACCTGTACACCAGATCAATATTCTAAGGCTCCCCTTAGATCAAAATCTCAAAAACTTGTATCATTTTGTACATTTTTCACTCTATTCTCCCCCTTTGATAGCAATTCCAAAGCTGGGGTGCTACACCAAAACTTATATACAGGGGTATATACCCGATACTCTATACATACTTGAAGATATCTACAAAAATGGTCTTCAAAAATCCTAAATGGGTATCCCACCCATTCTTCAAGTTATCCAAAACTGTGATGAATGCACTGAAAACATAGGCATAAATCTCTACATCTCTTAATTTAGATAGAACTCATTGTGCCATTGTCTTCAAGCAATCAACTTTGTTACTCAACATGGTATCCATCCGAGGAGCAATAAGGTTCTGAAGCTCACCGAACCACCTCAAAATTCTCTCCTTTTTCTAAATTTAGGCTCGAGATTTGATCTATTAGAGCCATCACCTAACGTTCAACACTACTGGAAATGGCAACATTTGAATCAAATGGCTGAGATATACTATCAAGTTTTCCCTCAAAAACAATTATCTATTTATTATATCTTAGGTGAATTTAGACAGTAAAAGACGTGACTTGTATATCTTTCCTCCTTCACTTAGAGCCTCAGAGATGGTCTGTAATCCTTTGTTCAACCTAACTTTGTCATCTTCAATCATTTTCCAAAAGCTCTACATTCTCACTTCCTTTAATTTATCCAATACCTTCTTGGTAGTTGCCTTTCCAGTGATTCAAAATTGGTATTGATATTGTGAATTAACTATATGAGCTTACCGGAGCAGTTAAAATTTGGATCTAGTTACACTTTTGGTACCACCTTTTGCAAAAAACTCATAGACATCTCAATCAACTTCTTGTCCCCAATCTCTGGTTTCACTAAGTCTTGACTAGCTTGAGCCTGGATTGTTGCAGCTATCATTAGCCTTTCTGTCGGAGACATCTATTCAATATCAAGAGGTTTATCAAAATTAATGGAGATTTGTGGGATAATTCATTTTCGTTTATCCTTAGGAGTGTCAATTGCCATGACTACCGAGACATTGTTAGTTTTCTGCTCTCCCCCTTCTGTCTTATCATGTACTTTATCCTTATCCGCCTCTTCTCTTCCTGCAACCTTTCCTTCTTTATCCTTTTCCTTTTCTTCAACATGTGCATCGATGTCACCACTTGGTGCAGTATCAACTTTAGGTGTCTCTTTTATCTCTTCATCTTTCCCTTCCACCATTTCTAGGTGAACAACCGGAGGATTTTGACTATCTATAGCATCAAGGGTTGAATGGGTCTGGACTACTAGATGAGAGGTGTCATCCTTTTGAGATTCACCATCATACTTAGGATTTATTGTCAATCGATTTTCCTTTAGAAACCTTTTCCAAATTTCTTCAGTCTCTTTTCTTACTTCTTCAACCTTGCCAACCATAAGCTTATCGACTCTATTTTTGCTTCTGAATTCTTTCTGGTTGGCCAACTCCATGAGTATTTCAAATTCTTCTTGAGAAAAGAAAGCACTGATGTTTATCAATTCATGCTCTTTCATTTTTTTATCTACTCTGCTTGCAATTAGCCTTCTAGCATCAAAATATTATACAAATATTTTGGAATACTATGTTCTAATTCAATTAAAGACTTGCTTATGCATATGCAATACAAAATATTCCTCAGCTTTCCTTTGCTCATTTTTATCAAAATTATCATAGTATACACTAATGTTCTTAAGATTGCCATCCTTAAATATCTCATCAATCAGTGTTTTTGTAGTTAATAGAGTAATAAAGGTATATTTACCTTCCTCTTTGCCGGATTCAAGGTCCTTATCAAATTTTTCTCTTACCCTTCTTCCTCTTTTAGGCCTACCAACCAAAGATGGTTCAAATTGTGTCTTCTTTCTCTATTGAGCACCACTGGACTGCAGTTTCCTAATCACCCTTACAAATTCTCCTTTCTCAAACCCAAGTCCTCTCATGTTTTTTCCATGTCTTTGACTTTCTAGCATCTCATCAAGACTTGCTGAGCTAGCATTGAATTTGTATTTGTATTCATTTGCAGTAATAAGTTCATCTCTTAGGACAACAATCTATCTCTCAATTTCCTGACCATTATTCGTTGATTGTGTCAACTCAAGATTTAGCTAATCATTCTCATAGGTAACCCTAAAGCATTCATCTTCTCTGTCCTTCAATGATTGATTCAAACTTTCTTCATTCTTCTTCCAGCCTTCAATCTCCTTAGTCACCTTCATCACAATGGATTGCATCTCATTCTTCAATACAACATTCTCTCTGGATAGTTTATCAAATTCATCAGCTTTGTCCTGACTTTCCATGCTTTGTTCTTCTTTCTCCTTCAACTTGTCCATCAACTCTTTCCTCTTATCTCTTGAAGTGTTTACTTGATCTTTCAAATCATTAATGAATTCTTCAGTTGCATTTAGGTTTCTCTTTAAGGAACTTATTTCATTTCTTACTATATAAAGATCCTCAAGTGCCACACAAAGTTGTCTCTGCAAACCAAAATCCATTGATTCAATCTCCCGGACCTTCCTCAAGCGATTAGGATTCCTCAAAGGAACTAGGCTCTGATACCAATTGTTGGAATCAAGGAACACTGAGAAGGGGGTGAATCAGTGTTCTACGGTAAATAAACTTTGAAACTTATTCTTAAACCATTGGTTGAAGCAAATGGAAGAAAGTAAAATGTAGAAACACAAGATAATCAGCCACAAAATCATAAAACCAAGATTTTTACGTGGAAACCTGAAAAAGGAAAAACTACAGTGGGGTTGTAACCCACAATATTTATATACTGTGATCAGGCGTACATAAATATTACAAAAGGGGAACACACTTGAATTCAGACACAATGCCTAGAACTAAAGGTCCAATTACAATATGGAAGTCTCACTGACTTATAGATCAATTACAATGATAACTACAATTATTTAACTCCAAAATAGCATCAAACAATGCCTGGATGAGTTCTAATTAAGTGCATAAAGTCTGAATGTAACACCTCTACAACTCTGCTCTGTTCTACTTCTCAGTCAGCTACCGTCAATAATGTGCATGTGAAATTGTGCCAAAAAGGTTTCTTGATCATAACTCACTCATATCATCATCAAAAGAGATCTTCTACATCGGTTATATATATTTATAATCACAAAATAAACATTCATTAAGTCGGCCAAGAACAATATGCAATGTAACGTGTAACCGGGTGTTAGCTCAGACTAGATCACCAAAACATATGCAAATCAACCAAATAATGACAAAATGATTTCTACATGTCGAACCTATCATCTCATGCTTGAATCTAACCACCGCAATCACCGGAAAGCTTTTGGACCAAAAATGCTCTGCTTATCCTGAAATACCGGAGATAGAATTCCAGATCACTTACTCTTTCGGATATCAAAATCCATGACTACTGGATAGGATTTCCAAGGATATTTTCCATCAATGACAACCCCAATCTATTATCCATGCATTAGAATTCATTGGATGTGTCAATTGCCAACAATACTATGCTAGTTTTGCAAGTAAAATTAGTAGAGAATAATTGTTTTAGCAAGATAATAGGAATGCCCCCTGCGATCCTTAGCAGGTGCTTCTCATGGAAAGATCTAAATATTTTACCCGATGTCCATGTCACTTTGTGCATTATGTTCTCTTTCCAACAATAAAGAGTCTATGGTGTTTCGTGCTCATCTTTGGGGTCACCAGTTCCTGTTATCTCTAAAGGGCATTTAAAGTGTTGTAAAAGCTTTGGCGTTTTGCCTTAGATTTGTTAGGATTCCCAAAGATACTGAGAGGGGGGGGTGAATTAATATCTAACCGGTATAAAAAAAAAATTAATTTATAACATGAAAAGCATTTCAAAACTTTGTACCGGTAAACCAAAAATAATGCAGTAAATAAGAGGAATAACCACAACATAAGAGACACACCATAACACAGTATTTTTAACGAGGAAACCTGGTGTGGGAAAAACCTCGGTGGGATTTGTGACCCACAATATTCGCTTACTAGCCAATAAAGGAATATTACTGTTTACAATAGGGGCCTGCACATGTAGGAAGGCCAAGTGCCTAGAGCTCACTACTTAGTTACAAAAGAAGTCTCACTGACTTACAAAAATGGATTATACAAATCCAATGTCTTGTACTACTTCAAATCAGCATCTACTATGCTAGATTCAGTACCGGTTTAAGCTCTGCTACATACATAAACCCTTATCCAATATCTGCCTTATGATTCACATATTAGGTTTGCATTAATTTTTCCATCTATCACACTTACTAAATCTACAATGATCTCATACTTATATGAGTCATGTTACAATCTGCCAAGTTGGCTTACAAAATATTTTACAATTAAATACAAAATACATTTAAACAAAATTCCTGTCGACCATGGTGCCGATGATCAATCTTTTTGGTGTCAGTGATCAGTGTGCCAGTGTTGAGTCTGTTGGTGCCGGTGCTTGCCGATATCACATGATTGAAAGGTTGCCATCAATGACAATACCTTCAATCACCTACAATTTCTCATTGGAGTGTGCATTTTCCAACAATCTCCCCCTTTGGCATTGATGGCAACACTCATGAGAAAAATCAAAAAGTGTCCAAAAATATTGTCCAAAAAGAATCTGCCAAAATTGTCTTACCAAAACTATGCTGTCAAAAATGTATGCTCCCCCTGAGCTGATGATGTCTTTGTTCTGATCATTTTTCTCATTTCCACTACTCCCCCTTTGACATCAATGACAAAGGTTGTCATTTACTATCAGTGGAGTGAGGTTCCTTCCTAGATCCTTGTAACCGGGGGGTTACAATGTGGAAAAGATCTGCCAATACCAAATTCCGACTGTCGTTGAATCTTTTACTATCCTTTAAAGCCGCTTCTATTCTCTGAACTGTACCGGTTAGTATGTGCATTTTCTCTTTCAGTGTCTTAAGTCTGGGAACCAGAGCCTCAGAAATTTCTTTTCTCAAAGAAATGAGGTAATCTAGTTTAGGACCAAGTTTACATTTTAAATCCTTTGCCTTAACCTTTATCTTTTCTTTGTCTTTTTCTAACTTCTCAATTTTCTCTTCAAGATCTGCAATGTTCTTTTCAATTTCCAAAAATGAATCTGATGATCCTATTAAATTATCAGTAATATTGTTAATTTCTTCTTGAGCTTTGTTGATCTCCGAATCTATGTTCTCTGTCAAAATATTGGTTTTGCAGGTGTCTCTGTACAGTTTCTTGATATCCAAAATTGTTTCTCCTAGTGTCGGTAATAAGGTTTCTATTTTCTCCTTATTCTTCTTCACTATTTCCTCAAAGAATTTGTCTTTCTCCTTAATCATTCTCTCTCTGAATGTGTCCTCATTTATCTGATCAACTATCAAAATGTTACCGGTGATGTATTTAGACAATGTGTCTAGTTGACCTAAAGAATCTTTACTTCCTACAATGCACATGGGTGCTATCAATTTAAGAATAGGAATAGTGTCATCAATAGCCTTATAGGCTTGTGCATTACACTCAGTGATCTTCTTAATAGAATCCAATAATACTTCTGTCACATTCATTGGTCTGAACTCTGTCATTGAAGTACCAGATGTCTGCCCAACTGTCTTCACAAGTTCCATGCTATCTGTTGTAGTAATAACTTTTCTTGTTTCAACCTCTGGTAGGTCAATTTGTGTTTGCATTTCTACTAGAAAAGGTTTAGTCTTTTCAGCTATTGCCAGTGGCACTGTCTCTATTTGAATTTGTACCTCAACCTGTTTTTGTTCCTATTTCTCAACCTGTTTCTCAATCTGTTTCTCAATTTGTGCCTCAGAGGGTTTCTCTGTCCTCTCAACTGTCGATTTTTCAGATGTAGTCTCTGTATGCACTTTCAGTTTCTCTGTATTTACCTCTGATTGTTTTCAATTTCATTTACCGGTGCTTCAGATGGTTTCTCAATGGTGTCCTCTGTCGGTTTCTCTATATCTGTAGGTTTTTTAGTGCTTATATTTACAGTCTCACTAATTCCAATCTCAACATCTGCAGTCGGTGACTCAGTAGCCATATCTTTCTTCTTGTCCTCAGTGGTCTCTTTGTCCACCACAATGTTTACTTCTTGTGTATCGATATTCATAGTGTACAAAACTTCAGACTCAAGATTTGTATCGTCTTTAGGAGTCTCCATACTCTCTATAGCTAGTTGATTGTCAACGGTTTCTACCGGTGGAGTATCAGAAAGAAGTGGGGGTAAGTTATCAATTATTTTTAGGTTTAGAGGTCCACCTTCCTTACCTTTCCCCTTATCCCTGTCCTTTTAATAGACTCTGATAGTCTTAGGTCTTTTAAGTTCTTCATGTTTCTCCTTTTCAACAAAGAATATGTCCCATTGATCCGCAGTCTCTTCAGAAATTTCATTCATTCTTCCTGCCATCAGTGTTGCATGTCAGTGACTAGTTGAAATATTGTCCGGTTGGCTTCACTCATTAATTGATCAATATCTTTAGGTGAGTTCACTGGGTGAACTACAAGTAATTTCTCAATTTTTATTTTCTTATCCAGCTCAACAATAGCTACCTTCTAGCTTCAAGTCTTCTATAGAGATCAGTGGGTATTTTATCAACAATTTCCGTCAAAAATTTCTTGTAGATGTCCAAGTGTAAGATTACACTATTTTCTATGCTTTCTCTGTCATCAGTGGAAAGTGTGTTATATAGTTTTCTAATGTTTTTCAACTTTACATCCTCTATTATTTCACTTAAGAGTTTGTCCAGTGGAGCAATATCTTCTTTTACCTTCTTCTTCTTTGGAGTTAACTTCTTAACTAGAGGCCTCACTGCTTGTTTCTTTTGTCTTGTTCTCCTAGGTGTAGGTGAGGGTATCGGTGAGGGTTTTCTTTTCCTTTCTACCCTTTTGAATACCACCGATATATCACTTTCAGAAGAAGTTGCAAACGGCGAAAGATGAGTTTCCGGTTGAAGTCCTTCCAACTCACTTTCCTTAATACCAGTTTGCTTCAATACATCTTCCTTAATAGCTTTAGCTTGTCTAGTGCCTTTCCTCACTGTTTGTTCAACTTTCTTAACTCTTTTCTATGACTGAATACCACTTTCAATTTTTTCTGCATTTCCAATGACTTTCTCAGATGGTTTCTTTGGTGCTTCAAGGAAGGCTTTTGCATAAGTTTCAATTATGTTATCATCTATTTCATATCCCATTTTAGTTACCCAGATAGTTCTAGGGACAACTGCCTCCATCCATATTTCATCTTTCTTGATTACAAAGCATATTTCCGTTTGATATTTATCTACAATTGTCTGAGACAGCCTAATTCTTGTCTTCATTCGAGCCTTTAGTGCTTGAAAATGTTCATTTATATTTTTCTCTCTGTTTTCTCCCATGTTGTTTAATGTATCCAATAGTTGCTTTCCTACCGGTATATCAAAGCCAAAGTCTTTCATACCAATATCGGGTACTTCCTTAGTAATGTACAGCATCAAACATACAAGCAAATTTCCAAATCTAAAAGTTCCTTTCTTGTATCCTTTGATTTTCTTCAGGTTGTCTATCAATTCATCGTTAAGCCATTCACAGATGTCAATCTTAGCATTGTTGTTCACTAAGTCATAAGCACTTTTAATACACAAACTAGATACTGAGTTTAACCTATTTGCATGTGTGGCCTTATAGCCAAGAATCATAATGACAAATCTAACATTTATGTCCTTTACATCATTGACTCTAAGTGATCTCTTGTCAAATGTTGCACTAGTTAGGTCCATTACTGTGTCATTAGAGACATTTCTAGTTTTGACAGGCCTGCTACCGATGGAAGGTAACCCTGTTATTGCCTTAACCGCTTCTTTTGTGATCTTATGAATTGAATCCAACCAAAAGAATTCACCATGAACTCTGCTTAGCATAATCCTTATAACATCCTTGGGAAAATTCGGGATACTAAGGATTTCAGTAAAACCTAGGATTTCCACTATCTTATGTTCCGGTTTGATATTTCCAGATTCATCACATAAAATAGTCCTATACATATTCTTGATTTCTTCATCTCCTAATTCTTCTATATGACAATGTATGTATATCCTAGGATCCTCTGCATAAACTACTCCTTTAGGAATTTGAGAAAATGCACCTAGGGTATCATCTTTCTTCGCTATTTCGGGAACAAGTTTGAATATGGGTCTAGGGTGCTTGATAACTTCAATCACAGTAGGGTTTGCAATAAATTCAAGGTGTGGATGAGGAAGCCATAGTTATAAATACCTGAATCTTCCTTAAGGATGAGTGCTTGGATGAACTGCTTCACTTTTTTGCTAAGGATGCCTTCACTCGGGAATTTTCACGCTCTCAAATATTTGAATGCTCGGTGAATGAAAAAAGAGCCAAAACACTTACTTTATAATGTTATTTTCTCCAACTACCACATTTAATGCTTGCCGATTAAGTCACAACTTAACTCATCTGCCGGTAAAGAAGTAATTCAACTTGTCACCATCAACCGAGGGTATATTAGCATGTTTTTCAGTTTGTTGCTAATCCCGCAAAGGATTTTCCTTCAGTTAGATGAAGAGTCTCCTGCCGGTGGAGTGTTACTCTATTCTACCGGTGGAGGAGTATTCCCATCAACATTCTGATCTGACTTTTTGATCCATTGTTTTGAGAATTCTTGTTTTACCTCTTCAACCTTTTCTTTACCTTTCAAGCTGAGTCCTTTGTTATTTGTCGGTGATGTCTTGCTTCTACAAAATTTAGCAATATGTCCAATCTTGTTACAAGCATAACAAGTCACATTGTTTTTTTGAATAGCTTTCCCATATCCTATGCCGGTTTGTGTTCTGCATTGATTAGATAGATGTCCAAATCTTCCACAAACATAACATCTTACATTCATTCTGCAATTTTTTGAATTGTGACCAACTTTGTTGCATTTAGAACATTGCCTAGTGGGTGTATTAGTGTTCAGATAATTTCTAGATCTACACTGATTTGCTCTATGACCATACTTGTTACAGTTAAAGCACTTCCTATTAAATTTGTAAGCATTAGGTTGTCTTACCAGTTTGTTGTGGTCATGATTATTTGCAGTACTGGATCTTTCACCAACTTCAAATCCAAGGCCATTGGCATCACCATTTGGTTTCAGATTCTTCAGCATGTCATCAAGTTCTTCTGAACTTTTCTTGAATTTTTCTTTGTGTTGATTTGTAGCAGCCAATTCACTCTCCAAGATTCCTTTCTGTCTCATGAATTCAGTTTTGTTATTTTATGTATGCATCAAATCTGTCTTCAACATATCATTTTCATGACTAAGTCTTGTGTTTTCATTTCCAGCATCATTCAATCTTATAACCAAGTCCTCTTCATTCTTCTTCTGATTTTCAGTTTCTTTACAAAATCTCATAGTCATATCTTGCATCTCATTCTTCATTGTACTATTTTCTTGTCTCAATTTGTTTACCAGATCATTAAGAGTTTATTTTTCATCTTCATCATTCTGCATCTTTTCATAAAGTTCTCTTCTCTTATTCCTTGCTATAGTGAATTTTCTTGAAGTCCTCGAATAATATCCCGTGCAGCCTTCAGATCATCTTCAATTTTGATATTCTTCACTTTTTCTGCATCATAGTCTGAAAGAGTTGTTTCCAATTGCTTTCTCAAGTTTTCCATCTCTACCGGTGTCAAGATCTTCCTCAAGTTGTTAGGCTTTTGAAAATAGAGGACCAGGCTGTAATACCAATTATTAGGATTCCCAAAGATACTGAGAGGGGGGGGTGAATCAGTATCTATCCAGTATAAGAATTTATTTGAATTATAACATGAAAGCATATCAAAACTGTGTACCGGTAAACCAAAAATAATACAGTAAATAAGAGCAATAACCACAACATAAGAGATACACCATAACACAGTATTTTTAATGAGGAAACCCAGTGTGGGAAAAACCTCAGTGGGATTTGTGACCCACAATATTTGCTTACTGGCCAATAAGGGAATATTACTATTTACAATAGGGGCCTGCACATGCAGGAAGGCCAAGTGCCTAGAGCTCACTGCTCAGTTACAAAAGAAGTCTCACTGACTTACAAAAATGGATTATACAAATCCAATGTCTTGTACTACTTCAGATCAGCATCTACTATGCTAGATTCAGTACCGGTTTAAGCTCTGCTACATACATAAACCCTTATCCAATATCTGCCTTACAATTCGCATATTAGGTCTGCATTAATTCTTCCATCTATCACACTTACCAAATGATCTACAATGTTCTCATACTTATATGAGTCATGTTACAATATGCCAAGTCAGCTTACAAAAGATTTTACAATTAAATACAAAATACATTTAAACAAAATTCTTGTCAGCCATGGTGCTGATGATCAATCTTTTTTGTGTCGGTGATCTGTGTGCCAATGTTAAGTTTGTTGATGTCGGTGCCTACCGGTATCACATGATTGCAAGGTTGCCATCAATGAGAATACCTTCAATCACCTACAATTTCTCAGTGGAGTGTGCATATGCCAACAAGATTAGGTTTGCTTATGTTTATTTCCTCCTTCCCTTTTCATCCCCTCTGAAATTTGAAGATTCGGCTTCTAAAATCCCAGAGGTCATTTCACAGGTCGCATCTGGTCCCACACCTTTGAACTTCCCAAACTTCCCTTGAAAGTTGGCGAAAGCCAAGTTTGGGGATCAACAAGATTCTCATTGAATTATATGTTTTTCCCTCTATCTCAATTCATGACATCATATTAATATTTCCTTATCAATTTATAGTCACTGCAAAGCTAATGTTGTATGTGTTGCTTATCTCTTATTCACCATTGATATAAACATTCATCACATTATGAGGTTTGTTTTTCTTATTACTCTCCTTGGGTTACTTCATGCGTTGCTAAAATTATCACCTAAGGTTTCTTTCCTTTTTGCATTGTTGATGCCCCAATGTGCATCACACTTTATGGTGCCCAAATTCATTTTCTTTATCACTGCACACATTATTCTCCAAATTGCACATATGGAGTTGAAATGGGTCATGACTTGGATCTTTCAATGATGCCTCAACCTAAAATGCATTGCACCATTCATCAGAGTTTTTCACTGATTTTTTCTACTTCATTCCATTGTTTGAACTGATCCGTCTCTTGTTAATCATTCTTTCTTATCATCATTTTGATTTATACTTACCTTAATTGTCTTTGTTGGAGATCGACATCTTCAACAATCAACATTTTGCCCTCACAAATCATGATTTCTATCAATGCCTTTCTTTGTTATTTCTTGGGCTCTTTCACCGTTATCATTGCCTTCATCTTCCTGGCACAAGTTGAATTCCCCATGATTTTTGTTCTCTTTCATGTTGCTCCACAGGCCCTGGATATGTACTTCTCTTTCTACTCAGTTTTTGCATTGCAAATTAATGCATTTTGTTTGTTGTTGCACACACAACTGCCCCCATTTGATTCAAATGTTGTCTAGATCCTTTTTTTTTTTCTTTTACTCTCATTGAGATCTTCTGAATCTTATCGCTTATTAAATTTTATGCTTCGTATGGCTTCCTTTTCTTATCATTGGGACACATTGGTATCTAATTTTCACTCCATTGGATTTGCAGAAGCATATAAATTAAATTATTTTCCATTGAATACGATATGATTCAATCTTCTTAATGTCAGGGTATCCAATTTATGGATTTGTACTTTTGATGCCTTCAATCTTTGTTCTCATATTAAACCTTCACTATGCATTGTTTCTTATCACCTTTGCTTTGATCGATTGCTCAATGTGATGTTTTACTTCTAGCTCCATTCACCTATCACCTAGTTTGTCTAATCAAACTCTTCTTCACTAGGCTTTCACATTTCTCTTGTGTGTTATTTGAAAGAAATTTCCATCGATGCCTTAATTAGGGTTCTCTGCTTTTATGTGCCTGTCTAATTTCCTGAAACCAGTTTAAAATAACGATTTCATGCTCCCTGATTTGAGTTGTCTTGGTGCTGCAACTAAACCCTAAATCATGCCTCTGTTATTTTACTATTTGCGGACTTTGAGCTTTGACTTATTTCAAACAACATGGATTGTCCCATCTCAACGTTTTGGATTTTGGGGGTTGGGAACTGCAGAGTTCTGGGCCATTTCATGTTTTAGCCTTGTGCACACTAGTGTATGGGATTCCAGAATGCTTTACCATTGTATTTAAGTATGGAGTCTGGGGTTCAGATATTACAGGATTTGAGCTTACACAATTTTGAACTTTGTGCCTCTGGAGTTTGAAATTTCAGAAGACTTTGTTATTTCCCTTTAGAATATTAGAGTTTAAATTACTCAAAGATTAATTTAAAGTTTAAAGTTTAAATTTAAATTTATTAAAATTTTAAACCTTTTTAAACTTAAATTAAATTCAATTTTTAAAAAAATTGACTAAAATTAAAATGTGAAATGATTAAAATTTAAATAAAATAAAATTTAAAATTAACATTAATGTTATTACAAGCTCATTTAAAATTTATTAAAATTAACTATAAATATTAAAATCAAAAGAAAAAATTATATTAATATTTTCAGTATGTTTAAAATTTAAATTAATCTAAATTAATTTAAATTTTAAACATACTGAAAATATTAATATAAGTTTTTCTTTTGATTTTAATACTTAATTTTAATTGAAGTAGATTTTAAAAATTCATATTTTCAAAATTTTGTTTTTTGTAATTTTTAAGTTTTTTATTTTTTTATTTTCGTAAATATTTGATTTTTTTGTTATTTTCAAAGGTTTTTTAATTTTTAGGGTTTTTGAGGGACAATTTTACGATTTTTAGGAATTTTGCGGAATTTTTTTTAACCTACTCCAAGCCTAAATTACGAAAGGCAAGAAAGATAGAAAGCCAATGACGACAAAGCAAACGAGCGGGAAAACATGACGATGAAGATGAACAACAACCAAAATGAAGACTCATGCATGACAAACAAACGAAGACCAAGATGATGACAACGCCGAATTGAAAGCTCAAAAACACAAAATTTTGGGGTTCAAGGAACTGGGAACTAAGTTCTTGAGGTTTTTGGGATCTCGAAGTCCAAAATCCTGAAGGTAACAAAGAAAAACAAAAACTTGAGATTTTGGGATTCTGGGGTTTCAAGGAACGAGAAAGGTCGAGGCCACCACAAGCCTAAAAACCCAAGAGTCTAAAATTATGGAACAACAACAACAAACAAACAAATAATAAAACTGGGGAATCCATGATTCTAGGGTTCTGGGAAATGAAAGAACTCTTCCAAACATGGAACTCCAGGATTTTGAAATTCCAAAGAAAACAAGAAAAAGAGAATGGGCAAGGACACAAAGGAAACTTGAGAGTCCGAGATCTGAAGGAGAACTTTAGGACCTTGAATTTTTGGGACTCTAGGACACAAAAACCAAAGGAATGCAAATAAAAGACAACAAAAAAAAAAACAATGAGAAAACCAATGAAACTGAAGCAAAGCAGAGGGAGGCCCCTAGCTCGGGAAGCAAAATGTTGGGGTGTGTTATGTAGGGCATAAAAAATGGCTACTCGACTATGAAAATGCTACCACACATTTTCAAGCACTCAACCCTTCAAGTACCTAGAATCTCTTATTTATGCTCATACATGACAACTCAAAGAAGACGAACATAGTCAAGCCTCAACACACCAAGGAGACCCAAGTTACAACTAAAATCCCAAGTGTGTGTAATTGATTCATTAACCATCCATTGATTTTTATGTTGACCAAGCAAGGTAAGCTCTATCTAGGCTATGTAGGTGAAGGATGTAGTTTCCAACGTGCAATGATGTTCTAGGTATAGCTCTGCTTCCAGCCTAGTGTCTATAGCCCCAACAAAGATACCTCTAATTCCCCTCAAGTATTGCTCCACTACCAACTAGACGTCCATAGCCTTGATGGAGGTACTTGAATGACCCTTGTAAATTGAGATTTTGGCAGTTCTTTCCTTTCCTCTTTTCTTACTTTTTGATGATTGCATTATTTTCTTACTTTCCTCAATTTTCAAACAATGAAGCTTGAATTCGGGTTGGGAACCATGGTGGACATCATGAAGGAAACATCAAGAATCTGGTGCAACATTCAAAGACTAAGCATATATCAATCAAATATAATTACTTGAGAGAGAAAGTCAGTGAACAGAAGGTGAAGCTGGAATATGTATCTACAAAGGAACAAATTGCTGATATTTTCACTAAGCCTTTGCCTGCAGATACATTTGTCTATCTAAGAGACAAGTTAGGGGTATCCACCCCTCCTGATGAGAACTAGATGCATTGAATTGTATCGATCTGATGGAATTTCCGAATTGATAAGTTGGTGTTTCTCCTTTGTTGGAGTAGTATGTGTTTTGGGAAAAAGATTTCTAAGATTTCTGGTTATGTGTTTTAGGGGGAGAGAGTTTGATTTTCTATTTTGGAGATCTTTGGCATTGTTGTCAAATAGGGGGAGAGATCATGTAAAAAATTGATTTTTCTATCTTGATCTTAGGGGGAGTTTGTCGGTGATATCTTCTTTCTTTGCATTGTCTCTTTTTCACATTAATATGTGTAATACCCTAAAAAATGGTCACCTAAACCATGGGCCCCTAATCTTGACAACATCATCAAGGTCCTAACCAAAGGTAATTAAATCAACCTTCAGCACCTAATTGATTAATTCTCAATCATTAATATTACATGGCAATAAATCACTCTATATTAATTAAATATTGATTTTAATCAGATCATTCCAAGTAAATCATTTTAATCAATTATCCTATTTATTTAACTAAATATCCTAGCATATTTAATTAATAAATAAATTTGCCTTTTAAATCACAAAAAAAGAATTAGTTTAAAGAAAAAGTGGAATTAATTTACAAAAAGAGATTTATCACAAAAAGAGGAATTAATCTACAAAAGAGAGAGTTAAATTGAAAAGAAAAGAAAATAATTAAATTGAGAGAAGAAATCAAACTTAAGATATTTCTTTTTCTAAAATTGAGATAACTTGAGAAATTTCAAAAAGCAATTAAATTGAATTAATCATTTTCTCTAAAATTAAAACTCAAACCTTTTCTTGAGGAAAGAGGTTCAGTTGCATTGAAAAAGGCTTTTTCTAAATAAAAATTTTGAGCAAATTAAAGAAAAGTGCATGGAATTGACTGTGTTTATCTCAAGTGCATGGAATCAACTAAATTTATCTCCAATGCAGACTTAAACTTATAATCTGAATGCATTCAATCAAGCTATAATTGCAATCTATCTCAAGATTAACTTAATCTGATCTCTCAATTATTTCAATTGTTCTTTATCTTAAGGAATCTCAGTTGTTCATTGTTAATCAATCTTGACCATTGGTTTCTCTTTTGAGTCTCTATAAATTCAACCTTCATCTCCCATTCAAAATACCCTGGAGATTTATTGTTATTGTACAGTTTTTTCTCTAGTCATTGAAGATATTGTGATTTGAGATTATTGCATCTTAGTTTAGCTTTTTGCATATTTAGTTTAATCATGATTAGTTGAATTCATCTAGCTTATTATTCATTCATCTAGCTTAATATTCATTCATCTAGCTTATTATTCATTCATCTAGCTTAATCTTTCATTCATCTAGCTTATCTTGCATCCATTTAGCTTAATCTTGTGCTCATATAGATTAAATCCTTTGTCTTGGTGTAGTCTAGTCACTGGTATTGCCTAGATAGATCTGAGAGCAAGTATATACTCTCATCTTTTAGAAGGCAATAGGTCGATTTGTTATGGCTTTTATATTCATGATTATATCTGTCTAACCATGCATGTAATTACTTAATTGAAGTGTTGTGTCTTATAGCTTGCAGATACTTATTCCACTTTTCACACACACTTTTTTGGTGCCCATCGTGGGGCAGAAGAATTCATCTTTTGGCCTCACAGATCAGCTCATTTTTTATTTTTTGGATTTTTTCCGTACAGTTACTGCAAAAA
This sequence comes from Cryptomeria japonica, assembly GCF_030272615.1. Classification (NCBI taxonomy): domain Eukaryota; kingdom Viridiplantae; phylum Streptophyta; class Pinopsida; order Cupressales; family Cupressaceae; genus Cryptomeria; species Cryptomeria japonica. The sequence continues at coordinate 370,644,780 of NC_081415.1, forward strand.
CTCATACGAATTTTCACAAAGGTCCAAACAACAATTTGTAGGTATCGTACGGTCAGTTGCAAATTATTGTATGACTAGGTGAGAATTATCGTACAATTTTCTGGTTTTTGGTATTAAAATAGATTACATTTTTAGGGTTTTTCTGATTGTATTTTTTATGGTATTAATGCTAACCTTGGCTTGTTTTCTGTCTGCCTGAGATATTTTGAAAGCCTAACTAGTTTTTGTAGAATGATTGTCAAAGAACACGTTTGTCGCACAAAAACAATATGACTACTGATTAGTTGTTTTTGCAGGTTGCCTGAGGAGATTCAAGTGAACTTCATGTATTCTTTAAATTCATTTTTTTAGGCACTTGAATTACTATCTGGTTAGTGAACAAATCAGTCTTTTGTGTTTTAAGAAAAATCTAAGAGGTAGGAGAGTATGCTCTTGTCTGCATAGACAATCAGAAATCTAGACCCTTGAAGCTTTTTCTAAGTTTTGAGATTTGTGTACCTTTAGTGGGCCTATCACAGTGGGAAAAAGTAATCACCCTGTGAGAACGACCCAAGTGAGTACAGCTAGACCTGGGCATTCCAACTCACTATAATAAATAGGCCTCTAGTGACTAATGTCTCAGAGGACGGGCTTATTTGAGTTTTCTCTTTGAGATCTCTCATATCGAGCATTTTTTAGGGCCTTGCGGTCTCAATCACATTTATGTGACTACAACTTGTTTCAGTACCTTTTCAGGCTATAGGCCTCAATCATGCTTGCATGACTTCAAGGGGTAATTTTGAATGGAATTCCTGACTAAGAAATATAAGATAGAGGCTACCTGATTCACCTCCAAAAGGGGGATAATCTTTGTGCAAGAGAGCTATTAACTCTCCCAGGGTACTTGCCATTTCATGCCCCCATTAGCATTTGGAGTTCGCTAATATGGCATTGAGAATCCATTGCGTGAGACTCAGCAGTCGTATTCTAATTAGCTATTGGGTGTGTACCTGAGTTTGCAAGCAAAGTTTTTCTTCTCTAAGACAACTTCCATAGGGTTAGCATGTTGTGCTTGAAGTCATTATACATACTGCGTGTTTACTGTGTTTTCATCCTTGAAACTGAAATTGAAATACTAAAATTGGAGAAAACAATCAACAACGTCAAAGACTCAGTGATCAAAACTTTGTCCGTGTTAGAAACTAGTCTTTGTCCAGTCCTCTATCATATGAGTATACTGAATTATCATCTGGCTATATATATATATATATATATATATATATATATATATATATATATATATATATTCATACGAGTCTATTCTTTTATCATCTGGTTATAGACCTGTTGTCGTACGAGTCTGAATTCATCCCGTCAGTTTGTCGTTCGATCCTGTCAAAATTTTCGTCTTGGTCTTTAGAATTATCGTCTGGCCTTCAGTAAACTGTCATACAAGTAATCATTATCATCTGGAGAACCTTAAACTATCGTACGAGTATAGGCAACAACTTGTATGAGAAACTATTTGTGTTGTTTGAGACCTGCTAAATTATCGTCTGGGTCTGAATACTCTGTCGTACAAATTCCCGATTTTGTCAGTGCAAAAACTTTTCTGTTTACACACTTTTCTAGAACTAATATACTTTCCTAATCAGTCTACAGTGAGCATATATCTGGTCATCATAATTCTGAGCATAAACAATCTTGATAGTGTACCATGTCATTGTGTTGCATGATTTTGTCGATCATCTTTTAGCTAGTTCAATCAACTACTTATCAAACTTATGTTACCTAGATCACGTCTTATATAGGATAAATCGTTCCTGAAACTAGACTGGGTCTTAGTCACTTCTCTCAAATCAAACTAAGTTACTTAGATCACGTCTTATACATGATAGATCATTTTTGAAACCAGGCTGAGTCTTAGTCACTTCTCTCAAATCACTACGTTAAATGGACAACTAGCTTCAATTTGATCTTGGCTTCTATATCACATCTAGCTCTCGGCCACATTGGTCATAAATGCCTATTCAAACCAAAAGTTCTCACAAGAAAGCTACCAAAGGTAAAGGATCATCCTTTTCATTACAGAATAATCCATTCTTTGTAGAAGACCCCGTCTCTAACAAACCTTTGTCATCAAGTATACCAATTTTTTATCAACCCTTATCTCCCACCATGTATGGAGAAAGGCAAGAAAGAGAAGTTGCTAAACACAGTACCCATGACAATATTAAAACCCATGCTAATGTTAATGATTCCTCATCTAGTGATTCTGAAGCTTTCGAACCTACAGAAGTTGTTATACATAGCTATCAAAATGATAAAGATTTCAAAAAAATGATGAAAATCATCATGGCTAGAGAAAAAGAAGAGCATTTTCTAGAATTAACTAAATAAGGCACTTAACTTCCAACTAATTATAACATTGAAAATCTTATCACTAAAGAGGAAGAGACACCACTAGCATTAGTAAACAAACAATTACAAGCATTACAGACTGAAATCAAAGAAATGAAAAACAAGGATAAATCATCAAAGCAATATTCTTTGGACACGATATGCCCGTTCTCATTTGACAAAAACCTTTACATGCCTTCATTTCCTTCAAGAGTGGAAATTCCTAAGTTTGACAAATATGATGGTAATGCAGATCCTCAAGACCATGTTAGAGAATTTTTTGCTTTATGTATGGAGTTCATGCACGAACAGACGTATCTCATGCACCTTTTCCCGAGGAGTTTAGGAGGACAAGCTATGGAATGGTTTTCAAGCCTACCTGTGGGAATTAAATCTTTTGAGGAATTAGTCGAGTTGTTTCTCCAACAGTACTCCTATAACGTTCGCCATCTAGTCACTATGATCGAGCTTTGCAATACCAAACAAAAAACAAAAGAACCTTTTCTCACTTTCGTTCAACATTGGTGAAAGATGTTCTCTAGATATTCACAACCTATTCCAAATTCTAAGAAGATGGACATATTTGTCAATAACTTGATCCTTGAATTGAAATACAACATCCAAATGTAAGTATACCCTTCATTCAACAAAATGGTAGATAGTGCCCTCAGAATGGAAGATGTGCTTATAAAGAAAGGAGATATATCACTTTATAAAGAAACACAACAAGGCTCTAGTTCTAAAGAAAAGAACAAATACTAGAAATATGGTAAAGATAATAATAGAAATGTTGTTAATGATGTAGTGGTGGATAATGTTAAACCAAAATCAAATCCCGCAATATTTAATCGGGCTAGCTACACACAAGCCCTCAAAGAAATTGAAACTACGGTGGAAAATACTCCTAAGAAATCAAAAGAGTGGTTTAAAGAAAACCCTTGGCTTTCAAAGCCTAAACACGATTTCACTCCTTTGGAAGAATCATATGAATCATCTCTTAAGACTCTATTGGAAAATGATTTGATCACATTGCCTGACAACTCCAGACCATATGATTCAGAAATTAAACCCAAATGGTGGAGAGAAAACAAATACTGTGAATATCATCAAAACAAGGGTCATACAACAAACAACTACATGAAACTCAAACACGAGATACAAGACCTTATTGATGCTAGAAAAACTATTGTTGGAATTCATGCAACAAATGGTCATCATAAATATTTTAAAGATCATTTGCCTTCTTATGAGCAAGGAGAATCCTCTAAATCTAAAGGAGGTGCCAAATTCAATTACACCTACAACAACAATGACAATGTGATCAACATGATTGAATCTTCCCACTCTGAATATTGCAACGTGATCATAGTCAAAGATAAAAATAAAATAAAACATAAACTACAAATGTTGTAACTCACTCTCAAAAGAAGGTTACTCTCAAAGGAGCTAGTTCCTCAACTCCTGATCAAACACCATCAAACCTACCAACTTCTTCAAATAGACAACCAGATACAATCACAGCTAAATCTAGACAGCTGGCTTCATCATCCTCTCTTGGTTATAGCATTGTCAAACAATTGAAACTGTATTCACCTAAAAATGGTTTGAAGATAATTAATTAAATAAGCAATTATTTAATTAATCCCCCTTCCTAATTTAATTGAATTCATTAGGAAATTTGATTAAATTCTCTCTTTCATCTACTTATTAATAAATCTAAGGATTTATTCATTAATTTCATTCCATAGTCCCCTTTCATTAATTAATTCAAATTAATTAATCTTCCCCCCATTTCAATCAATTCTTCTAATCCCCTAATTAATTAAAGCAAATCAATTTATGAGTTGTTGAGAATTAATTAGTCTTTTCCTATTATTTGAATTTTTAAATTCAAATTACCCACATACCTCCTAACTTATAACCACCTAACCTAACCATCTCTCTAACCTAACCCATTCCACCTAACCTTGGGTTTAACCAACCCTATCCTATCTTGCACATTCTAACGTCCTTATCCTAACCTCTTATGGTGTGGATATTCTTCCCTTGAGACACATGGCACTTTGGCCACATGTCTCCTCTCTTGGACACTTGCCCTTTTATGAGCAAAGCTTCTTGACACTTGTCACCACAGAGATGACAAGTGTCCCTTCCTCCAACCTCTTCTTCAACCTCCTCCAATTTCACCCTTGATATCTTCAGACGCAATCTTGACCATTAACTCCTACCACCTCACCCCTGGCCTTGGAAATCCTATAAATATCCCCCATTTTGGAGCACAAAGGATCCCATCTCATTATCAATTTAGGCATTGTTACTATAGGCATATCATTTTGAGCATTGTTGTTATAAGAAATTGCATCTTAGATGTAGTTTTATTTGATCATTTTCTAGCATAATTGTTGAATCATGTAGCTTAATCAATCTCTTTTTTATCTTAATTGCATCATCATCATAGCTTAATCATGCATATCATTATCATTTCAAATCCTCCATCTAGGTGTAGTCAAGTCACTGGGATTGCTTATCTAGATCTGAGAGAAAATCCATACTCACATCTCTTAGGAGGCGATAGGTCGCTTTGTCATGGTCCATCTTTCATTTGCTTCTTATTTGCTAACCATGCTTGTAATTATCTATTGAGTGTTTGTGTTGCAGCTGCAGGTATCACACTTTACAGGCATGACTTTTTGGGCCGGAAATCTCATTTTTGGCCTCTTAGAATCTAATTTCGTATGAGTTCCCTTTCTGTCTCATATGAGTTCCTTTATGTCCTCATATGAGCAGGTGAGAATTGTCATACGATTAGGTGAGAATTGTCGTACGAAATTTTGCTTCTGTGTTTTCAAAACAGATTGCATTTTAGGGTTTTCATGTTTTAATTTGATTATTACTAATGTTTTTTATTAAGGTAAAAATAGGTTTTGAAGGGGGCCCAAAACCCTTTACAAACAGAGCTTAACAGAAAAAGCAACAAGAGACAAAAAGGAAAAGGCCAACAAAAGCCAGCAGAAAACCATAGAAAACCGACTAAAGCCCCACAAAGATAGCAAAACCAGGCAGACCCAAGAAGAGAAACTATTTGATTTTTTTCAAGGCATTAGCTAGGGTGTTGCTAATCCCATGCAGATATTTGATGTTATCCCTAAGATTTGGGAGATACTTAGCAGAAGCAGCCACAGCTTTCTTGACACTCGCCCTAGTCCTCTTAGCAGCACCACCAACCGGAGTAGCTTCACCACTGCCAATCTGGATGGTCTCATCATCCATGTCAAGTTCCACCACCAGTTTAGGAGAGCTAGTATGATCAAAGACCTTAGCAATATCCTCCAAGTTTTTAGTGACAGCTATCAGGATATTCGGGATAATGCTCAGCAAATTTTTTATGGCCTCTCTCCCTTCTTCCAGCGATTTAACCTTCTCCTCCATATCCTACTTCCATTTGATCTACTCCCTGTCATCATTCTCCCTCTTCTCATCCGTGTTTTTCCCCTTTTTTTCCAAGTTCTTCAAGAGTTCATAGGTCCATCTGTCATAATCCAGTCTCGTCTCAGTGAGTTTTTTAAGGTTATCCAGGGATAACCCTTTATCCGCACTTTCCTTGTCCTCACTTAAACTTTCCTTAGTCATATCCTTCTTAGGTTCCTTGTTCCTTTTCCATTCGGAATTCGCATCTATTTCCTCATTATCCTTGTAATCCACATCCTCCATAGGATGGTTGTTGTCCTTTCCAGGGCAGTCATTGTGGCTAGGGCTTTCATTATTAGACTCATTATCACCACTTTCTTCCTCAATACCCACCTCCTCATCCTTCCAGCTGTCTTCACCATCAGAATCATTCATCTCCATTTCATTGCCTTCTTTTTCAATTTTCTTTTGTTTCCATCCCAAGGGCACTCTTTCTTTTTTTGCTAGAAGACGCCTTCTCCTTGCCGGAATCGCCTCCCTCCATCTTTCTCTTTCCCAGAGAGGTGGATAACCTCTTGTTTTCCAACAGGGCGAGGGTTTTAAAGTGCTCATAAATGAGCAGCAAAAGCCCACAATGGAGAACCGGACTTGAGGGATTCTTACTCTATTTATTGAGGGACTTGGAAAGGGACCTGAAAAGGTAGTAGAGCAGGGATACCTTTTTGTCGTGTCTGAAATGGTTTAAAAGAAAAAAGTGGTAGGTGTGGGCCCTAGAGAATTGGCCCTCAACCGTGATATATTCCATTATAGCATTCAAAACCCAGCCCTAGATTTTCTTGATATTAGTAGCTTCATAGTAACCCCCTGTGGCTTTGCCAATTCTATCCCTCTTTTTCCTTCCACAGGAACAGATTAACCACGTTGTTGGAGACTTTAAGGTCTCTAAAAAAGTTAAGCCCAATATGGGGCATGCCATTCATAGTAGCTATGAGGCCCACGTCCAACTTGAACTTAACCCCATAGATTTTAAAGGATCCATTACACCAATTTTCAGAAATCTTGGAAACGGCGAGATTTACCCTACCTTTGTCATAATCCACTAGCTTCTCCATAAAGCTTGTGAGGGACCCTTTTTCCAACTTTTCCCACACTTTCGGCATCGCTTTCCATGTTGACATATTGTCTAGTTCCTCCCTCCTTAAATCGCCTCCCTTGAACTTAAACTTAACCCCATCGCTTTCCATGTTGACATAATGTTAACCCTAGTTTGTTTGTGAGTTTTTTGGCCGCCTAACTGGTTTTTATAGGACGATTGCCAAAGATTATGCTTGTCAAAGCTTCATTTCATCTAACCATCATGACTACTAACGTATCTATTTTGCAGGTTGCCTACGAGGACTCAACCAAACTTTGTCTTCTTTAAATTTTCTAGGCACACTTGTTTTTGCTAAAGGGAATGAACAAACATGTATTATGTGTTTTGATGATAGGCGAGTATGCTCTCACCTTTCTTAGGTGATCAAAAAGCCAGACTCGTCCTTTGCTTTCAATAGTGCATATCTTTAGCGGGCTTGCCCTCCCGAGGAGCCTATAAGGCCAAATCCATTAAGGTCGGTGAGAGGGGAACAACCCAAGTGGGAATGGATAATGCCAAGTACTCCAACCCACTATAAAATAAATGTGATTTGATGAAAATCAAGTCAACGACAGTGATCGAGAATAGATCTCCTTCATACCTTTGGGTATATCAAACCTTGGTTTTCAAGGCTGGGAGAACTCTTAACTGAGTTTATACCTCGATGAGCCAAACAGATCCCTTACTAGTTCCAATTAAAATTAGAGGCTACCCAATTCACCTCCAAAAGGGGGATAATCTTTGTGCAAGAGAGATAGTAACTCTCCCCAGGCACTTGCCATATCGTGCCCCCATTAGTGTTTGGAGTCGATAATACGGTGTTGAGAATCCATTGTGTGAGACTCAGCGGTTGTATTCTGATTAGCTATTGGGTGTGTACCTAAGTTTGCAAGCAATTTTTTCTCTCTCGGCCAACTTCCTTAGGTAGTGTACTGTGCTTGAGGTCACTTATCATATCATGTGTTTGTTGTGTCTTCGTCCCTAAAACAAAAAATCAGACATCTAAAAAAAACTAGAAAATAGAAGCAAAACATCAAACTTCATTAATCAAAAATTTGTCCAAACAAAGTTTTTGTCTTTGTTCTCTCCTCTGTCGTATGAGTTTGTTATTTTGTCATACGAGGAATCCATTTTATCATCCGCTCCAATGAGAATTGTCATATGAGTCATCTTAGCAGAAAACTTTGTGTTATCTTTTATCGTTTGGCCCAGTGGGAATTGTCATACGAATTAGCTTAGCAGAGAATTTTGGGTCATCATTTGTCATCTGGTTCTGTGAGAAAGCTCGTACGAGTTTATTTCTTTTGTCATGCAAGATTTTTGATTTGTCATATGAGCCTATCTAAATTATCATTCGGGGCTATATAATCTGTCCTATGAATTTATGTCTCTGTCTGTCCAAGACTGTCTTCTTGCATGTCTTTTTTAGATCTGTCATATTTGCTTGGTCAGTTTATAGTGAGCATAAACACCTATTATCTGTCATTATGTGCTTAGATTGTCTCCTTGGTTCACTTGGTCAAGTTATCATCTGTCAAATCAGATTCTAGAAATAGAGACCTCAATATTTTCAAGTATTCGCCTTCAACAAGTTCAAGATCTAACATCTCAAACTGCATTATCATCCTCTTTGATAAACTGATCACTCAAAACATAGTTTCTCATCAGGATCTATCATCCTTTATCATGAAACTACAACGTTTGGTCAGGACAATCTTGTCCCACATCATAGGATATATCATTCCTATTGGACTGGGGTTTTATCAAAATCATCATCATTGCACTCCAAAACTGAAGATCGAAAAACTTGCAAACTTTCAAACACTTGAATCATATTTTCGTGTCATATCACTCTATCACATTTGCATTGACATTTGATCACTTATTGAAATAACTTTTAGACAATCAAATCCTAGCACAATATCTAACACACGTGTATGCCCATTTTAACTAGAGCGCAAAGATGGAAGATCGCAGAAATGGAAACAAAAACATTTGGAATAGTTGAAGATCATAGAAACATGGCATACCAAAGAAAAATACAAGAAGACATAACAAGCCAACATATAAAAGAAATAAAACAAGTCCAAAATCAAAAGCCAACTACGTCAAAACCTCACAAGGATTCAAATACATCTCCAAAGAAAGGTAGCTCTTTTATGTATCTCTTAAAGAGATCCCTAAGGGATTTTGATGAGAAAGATCACAATCACACACCTATGTCTAGCAATGGCTCATTCCCCCATAAGAAAATTGACTCTCCAAAGGCATCTATTATTACACCGCTTGAAAACTTGCAAGAATCTTCTATAGCATCCTCACCAAACAATACACCCAAGGATGAATTTCCCCAAGGGATATCCATGATTATCATCAAACCTATTTCAGAGGATCCTATTCTAAGCTCATCTCCTTCATATCCAAGCATTGATTCCTTGCAACATCCCCATAATTCTCACTTGCAAATTGAAGTCCTCGTTCATAGAATGCTCATTAAACATGTCCTAATATATGGGAGAGATAGCTTAAACATTTTCTCATTGAGTCTTGTCCATGCTCTAGGTTATTCAGAAGATACAGTTGATCCCCAGAAAAAGATCACATTCAAAGCCTATGATGAAGAAGAGCATTCCTCTAAAGGAATTGTGATGTTCTCCATCAGAGTGGAACCTTTGCAGAAAGAGACAGCATGCCAAGTTCAAGACTTGGACTTACCATACAACATACTCATGGGGAGACCATGGATACATGACATATAGGCTATTCCATCAACATGTCATCAGTGCCTAAAATTTCCATACAATGGGCAAGAAATCACGATCTCAGCAGACTCAAATCCATTGTAGTGTTGTAGTAATCTAAAACCAGCTCAAGAGGTCATTGTTCCACATAACAGAGAGATGGCATCTTCAAGCACACAATCCAAGGAACACTCATTTGCATCAATTTTGTCAAGCATGGAAAAAAAATGCAACTAAGAGATCGAGGGAATAGAGAATATTCACTATCATGGAAAAACAAAGAAGAGCAACTTTAAATTGAAAGGGAAGAAGCAAATGTAGATGTCAATCTAGTTCATGTGTATGCAGGACAAACGTTAGGAACTAGCCCACTTGAATCAAAATCAAATTCGGTTGACTTGGACTTAATCGAGGATGATCAGGAGCTACTTGCAAGAGGTCATTCTGATGAAAGTATCGTTCTAGACATGGAAATACATATTGAAAGCTCTGACATCTCTATCATGACCCCTAATATCTTTGACATAATTCAACATGAGGATCCTTTATCCTTAATCCCTCCTGAACCTATGGACTGGGAAAATGAAGGACATAATGCCATTGATACCTTTCCTAATGACCATTCCATATCCTTATATCTTAATGAAATCAAACCCGCAACAACTTTCACTAGAAATTTCAGCAACGCATCTTGCAGTCAAGTGGGTGCCAAATCTCCTAGTCGCAAAAAGAAAAATAAAGAAAACAATATCAGGTCTAATGTTGAAAACCATTTCTTGGCAACATTAGATCAGGAAAAAGTAAAAAGAAAGGACGCATCTAACGGTGAAAACCTCCTCGAGGCATCGGAAGATGGGAAATTTGACACCTTAACTGAATTTTATCAAGAGAGGTCATTTATCCTAAAAGAACCAGCAGAGGTAGTTATCATTGGTACAATTGATCTACATCCAGCAATCTCTCTATCAGAACATGAAGTGCAGCAATATTTTGAACCCTTCAAAAGATGGCAAATCAATTTTGCGTGGTCATATGCAGACATTCCAGGGTTAGATCCGTATTTTATAATACATCATCCGAACATCAGTCCAGGAGCAGGAATCAATAATGGAACACAACATGGATCGGGACTAGGTATTATTTTCATCGCACCACAAGGTCATACAATTCCAAAAGCCTACAAATTAAGCATTCCATGTACCAACAATACAACAGAATATGAAGCTTTGGTTACAAGTATCAAAATGGATATAGAATGGAACATTACACAACTTCAAGTCTTTGGAGACTCTCAGCTCGTCATCAATCAAATCAATGATGATTATCAAACAAAGGAAAAAAAGTTAATGCCTTATAAAAAGATGGTTGATGATATCAAGAAATACTTTGTAGAAACAACTTTTCAGCAAATTCCAAGGAATGACAACAAAGCAGCAGATGCCATGGTAACACTTGCTTCTCTCCTTGAGACATAGGAAAATCAACAGCGTTATGAATTTCTGGTGGAAGAGGTTTTTTACCCTACTCATAATTGTCCTGATTCCAAAACTATATGTCACCTTTGGGCATGATTCCTCCCATTATGGCCCAACTTACACATACCTGAAAGATAACATCCTACCTCTTGACTTATCAAAAAACCAAAAAAGAAAATTAATTCGCCAATCCTCCCATTATACTCTTGTCGCGGATACCCTGTTTAAACGAGGTCTAGACGGTACTCTTTTAAGATGTCTTGAACAAGAAGAATCTGAGAAGGCCTTACATGAAGTCCATAATGACATTTGTGGCACTCATTCAAATGGTCTTACCCTTTCAAAAAAACTCATACACTTGGGCTATTATTGGCCAACTATGGAACAAGATTCTTTTCAGATAGCTAGAACATGCAAACAATGTCAAATCCATTAGAATTTGATTCATGCACCAGCACAAGAAATTCATGCTTTGGCAACATCGTGGTCTTTCCTCTAATGGGATCTTGATCTAGTAGGAAAGATAAATTCTTCTTCATCTAATGGTCACAAATTCATCTTTGTAGCTACAGAATATTTCACAAAATGGATTGAGGCAGTACCTCTCACAAATATCATAGGAAAATAAATCGTTGCATTTATCTTGAATTACATCATTTGTTGTTATGGAATGCCCATGACCATTATCATAGATAATGGGTGACCATTCAAGAATCAGGATGTCCAAGAACTATGTGAGAAATTCAAGATTAAACACAAATTTTTCACACCCTACTGCCCACAAGGGAATGGGCAAGCAGAAGCCTCAAACAAAACTATTTTGAAAATACTCAAAAAGATAGTGAATGATGCTGGAAAAGATTGGCATACTCAATTGAGCCCTATTCTATGGGCCTACCGTACTAGTATCCGCACACCCACAGGTGCCACACCTTTTTCTCTTGTTTATGGATCAGAAGCAATACTGCCAATAGAAGTAGAGATACCTTCTCTACTAGTATCATTAAAAGGTCTTATCTCAGATGAAGAACAATGAGTATCTAGATTGCAAGAGTTAGAATTGATTCATGAATGAAGACAAAATGTCTTTGATCATTTAAAGGTATATCAACAAAGAATGTGTTGTAGTTATAATCATAATGTCAAACTGAGAACATTTCAAGTTAGGGAACTAGTACTAAAAGAAAATCCATGAAATCAGTCAGATCGAGAAAAGAAAGGAAAGTTTGAACCAAACTGGTTAGGTCCACGAGACGGGGATCAGCTCAAGGAACCCATCAATAGCATGCATCTGAAGAAGTTTTATGTCTAAAAAAATAGAAAAATCCAAAAACACTGAAAAAAGCAGAAAAATCCAAAAAACACTGAAAAAGCAGAAAAATCCAAAAACACTGAAAAAGCAGAAAAATCGAAAAACACTGAAAAAGCAGAAAAATCCAAAAACAATGAAAAAGCAGAAAAATCCAAAAAATAGTGAAAAAGCAGAAAAATACAAAAATAGTGAAAAAGCAGAAAAATCTAAAAACAGTGAAAAAGCAGAAAATCAAAAAAAAAAATCAAATATAAGAAAAAGTGCAATAAAAACAGATGGTGAAAACCTAGCAAACAGGCGCTATCTGTCTACTAGCTCTTCTATCTATTAGTTCATGCATCCTTCTGCTTGCACTCTTTTCCATCAGCGTTGTTCATATCCATAATAAAGCCTTTGTACATATGTAGGCATTCTCAGTGGCTTCTCGCCATGGTTTGGATCATTGGGTATATCATAATGAATTTGTTTCTACGCTTGGGGCAAAATCCTGCACCTAGCTGGGGGCAAAATTTTTAATCATTTTGAGCTTAATCAAACAGGTAGAACAATAATCGGGCAACTCTTATCAAGCAAAAATTGAGACACATCCAACATCGAACATGAGATCAAATTGTCAACCATCAAACTATCACAAAGTTAGTATATGCACATCACACACTTTTCAATGGATGGTATCTCTTGGATAATGATTTTAACATGATTGTTCAACTTTTCTATCTTGATTTTCGCTATCATGATTTCTTAGTGTCTCCAAGATGTCTTTGACTAGAGGAACAATGAAGGAGCGTGATATTTTTCTTGTCTGTTGTTTGTAAATTAATCATTAATATCTACAAATTTGTATCGAGACATGATCATCGGAATATCATCGAAGACATTTCCAATTTGCGTATTGGAATGGTTAATACTGCCTGTTTTACGAAAGCAACACTCAGGTCATCTTGGTTTAATTATACCTTGATGCTTGTGGTAACTTGCCATATCAAAATCCAAGAAAATAGTGTTCAGGTCATCATGGTTTAATTACACCATTGATGTTTGCACTCACTTCCCACATTTTAAAAAAGCTCAATGATGACAAAACGCATTAACCCAGTAACTGGTCTGGTCGTAGCTTTGCATTGGCATTTGTATTTAGCTTGCATTTCATTCTCGCATGGGATCCTGCATGCTCATTTAATCCAAGGTTAAATCTAACACAGGAATCATCAAGGTATCATCATAAGTGTATACAGACTGATGACTCATCTCTCTCTAGATATTGTCAACCCAATGAAAATTTATGTTATTCCCTCAACCGAACCAACATCAACATATGTGAATATTCCTGCAACTTGATATCAACAAATCTGTCAGTTCTTTATCCAATAAACCTTATCAATTCTATCAATTGATTGCATCTAAATCGATTCTATCATGTCCTATACAAGATGTATCTTTTTGAGAACCAGACGTTTTGATCATGTCTTATTTCCTGAAACCAGACGCTTTGATCATCTTTATCTTATACAGGAGGTATCATTCCTGAAACCCGACTGAATCTTGATCTTATCAATCTAATCAATCAAGTTTTATCAATAATCAAGAACCACATCACCATAATCGTAGAAATCGCATTTTCATCGGCCATAGTTGCAAAAATCAAATAATTTCTAATCGAGATATCAATTTTGCAAAGATCCAAAAACTCCAAAGGTCAATTATCTCAATTCATCTCACGAGGGGGCATCATCGTATCATAATTTATCAAACAATAGCTGGGGCATCCTATCGAACCACTATCATCATCAAAATGAGATTATTCTTTGAATCAATGCATCATCACACCTCGCTTCAAAGAGGCGCAAAAAGTATACACCTAAAAATGGTCTAATGATAATTAATTAAATAAGCAATTATTTAATGAATCCCCCTTCCTAATTTAATTGAATTCATTAGGCAGTTTGATTAAAATCTCCCTTTCATCTACTTATTAATAAATCTAAGGATTTATTCATTAAGTTCATTCCATAGTCCCCTTTGATTAATTAATTCAAATTAATTAATCTTCCCCCCATTTCAATCAATTCTTCTAATCCCCTAATTAATTAAAACAAATCAATTTATGAGTTGTTGAGAATTAATTATTCTTTTCCTATTATTTGAATTTTTAAATTCAAATTACCCACATGCTTCCTAGCTTCTAACCACCTAACCTAACCCATTCCACCTAACCTTGGGTTTAACCAACCCTATCCTATCTTGCACATTCTAACCTCCTTATCCTAACCTATTATGGTGTGGATATTCTTCCCTTGAGACACATGGCACTTTGGCCACATGTCTCCTCTCTTTGACACTTGCCCTTTCATGAGCAAGGCTTCTTGATACTTATCACCACCGAGATGTAAAGTGTCCCTTCCTCCAACCTCTTCTTCAACCTCCTCCAATTTCACCCTTGATATCTTCAGACTCAATCTTGACCGTTGATTCCCACCACCTCACCCCTGGCCTTGGAAATCCTATAAATATCCCCCATTTTGGAGCACAAAGGATCCCATCTCATTATCAATTTAGGCATTGTTACTATAGGCATATCATACTAAGCATTGTTGTTATAGGCAATTGCATCTTATATTTAGTTTAATTTGATCATTTTCTAGCATAATTGTCGAATCATGTAGCTTAATAAATTTCTTCTCTAGATTAATTGCATCATCATCATATCTTAATCATGCATATCATTAGCTTAATTAGTCTCCTAGATCAATCTAGCATAATCAATCTCATCTTTGCATATCATTATCATTTCAAATCCTCCATCTGGGAGTAGTCAAGTCAGTGGGATTGCTTATCCAAATCTGAGAGAAAATACATAGTTGCATCTCTTAGGAGGTGATAGGTCGCTTTGTCATGGTTCATCTTTCATTTGCTTCTTATTTTCTAACCATGCTTGTAATGATCTATTAAGTGTTTGTGTTGCAGCTGCAGGTATCACACTTCATAGGCACGATAGAAACATACTACCGCTCAAATCTCCATTTTTGAACTACTTAAGATCTCTTCTGCTCATAAAGAGATCTTGGACAAAGATTTGCTCACTACTAATGTCCCCAAAGATTTAGATGTAGATCGGTTTTAATCTATGGTGGGTCACCTGACTTCCCAACATTACCTCACCTTCTCTAAAGAAGATGGCAATTCACTAAATCACCCACATAACCAGCCATTACACATCGAAGCTATGATCCATAAACATGGAGTCAAATGTGTTTTGATAGATGGAGGCATGGGGTTGAATATTTGTACTTCCAATTTACTGATATAGTTGGGATTTTCTAAAACTATCATTGTCCAGTAAAGAAAATAACAATCAAATCTTATGATGAAGAAGAGGGAACATCTAAAGGTTTAGTGCAATTATCGATTAGGGTAGGACCTATGGAAAGAGATGTTATTTTTCAGGAGCTTGATCTTCCTCTTTCCTAGAATATCTTGTAGGGTAGGCCATGGATTCACAAAATGAAAGCAGTACCATCTACATATCATCAATGCTTGAATTTCCTTATAATGAAGTTGAAGTTAGTATTCCTATTGATACAAGCTACACCTGTAATATGTTGAAACAATGTACTGATACCTTTGTTCCTCACAATAGACCAACCACTGTAGCAAAAAGTTCAAAAACTTTGATGAAATACTTAGAAAATAAAATGAAAGTCACAGGTGCTGGCATAGATGGATACAAGATAGAACCTGTACTGTCGCTAATGTCTCTTCCCCCATCACCAAGACAGTCTAGAAAACCATCTGAGGCTATGAAGCCACAAACTTCAACTCCAAATGTCATTTATGATGGTATTTTTGTGCAATCCTCTACTTCCCTTGCGGATGAAATAGAAGAGGAGGTTGTTCTCAAATGGCTCTTTAAAGAAGAAAGTGAAAACAAAAAAGTATAACACTGTGAGATTTCCCCTGAACAATATGTTCTAGGTTATAAGATGATTCAATGCATGGGATATTCAGGTACCGGTCCTCTGGGCAAGTGTCAAGAAGGAATTGTTGAACCTATTAAGCTACAAACTAAATCTACAAATGATAAAGCTGGACTTTGATATCATCAAGGGGATTCATCAAATCAAAAACATACTTCTCATCATTAGTCTAAGTGGAGGAAAAAGGTACTACATCAAACATCACAGGAAGTAAATACTCAGCAAACTCAGGACGAGTATGGAAAAGAACAAGAAGAATTGGCAATCAAGAGAGAAGAAGCAGCTTGTAATCAAGCTCCAGCTATATCAGCAATAACACTACAAGGAGTAAAAATTCCAGAAGATATGAGAGAAGAGATGGAAGGCATTAAAGAATTGTTTGCACCACTAAATATTTTGCTCACATATACAAGAAGAATGCAAGTAGATGATTCAGAAACTGACTTGAATGTGTATGAATGGGGTCCGGAGCCTCTCTCAGATGCATCTACTGAGGAAAAACTTGAAGAACCTAGTAATATCATAGATGAAGCGCACGAGATAATATGATTGAAGCTACAAAAGGAAATAGAGGAAATTAGACTAAAAAGACAAGAAGACTATGTACAACAACTGAAAGAAGGAAGAGCACAAGAAATTTCTTCACCTACTATAACTCCCTCTAATGACATAGAGAAAATTAGGTATGGGACTACAAATGAAGAATTGGAGGCTACACAAGCAGGGCCAATCATTACTCCAGAGGAAGCTAAATGGGAAAGGCGACAGAGACTATCTGAGTCATCAAGGATATCTCAACAGGTATGTCAACTACAAGGGATCATTGAACCCAATCATGAAGGAACTTGCAACATCAAAGATGTAGATATTGATAGTATACATGCTTTCATTGAGCCACTTGAAGAAGAGTCGAAGGATTTATCTTCTAACTCACATCGCTATGAAATAAGATCTATTTATGACATTACCTGTTCAACACCAAATTGTGACTACTTCGTCATGAATGCCAAAACTCTATCTGCTAAACCTATTACTGTCAAACCATAATATGTAGTCCAGTCTGAAGTAGAGGATGGTGCTAGTGGTAGGTCTATTGGGTTAGGTCCCCTAAATTATAACGTAAACTTCGATAATCATGTTATAACTCTTCCTGGTCTCGAGACGCTTATGCAAGGTAGTATTCTGCAACTCAAATTGACAGTCTAAGGTTGTGATGATAATATCGTGAATTCCCTTGAACCTGCTAAATATTTATCCTTGGTACATCTTGAGCTTATTGAATGTACTCTCCAAGATCAACCTTTGAATATACCTACCTTTGCCAATGACTATACATTAGCATGTTAACTTAATGCAGTTTGACAAATGGACTCTGTTGGAACCCTAAAATTTTAAAATTTTAGAGTTCCAGATTTATGCCAAAAACCAAATTTCTATGCTCAATCATGTGTAACATCAATTATTTGATATGTTTTCTAAAGGCAAATATAAATTTAGAGATTTAAAGTCAGATGTTAGTAAATCACTTTGCAGGAGCATAACTGAAGAACATGGAGTTGCGTCAAAAGAGGGAAAGCCTTTATCCCACATTGTTTGTGGGATAGGCTCTTTTAACACTTAAATCCAAAGCGGCCTGTATGATAACTATCAAAAGACAAATGGCTTTTGGCGTGAAGAAGGTTGAACCCAGTGGAGCCCACACATGTGGATGCACATCTCAAGGAGTCCAAAGTTTTATGACAGACTAGCGAGAATGGAGGCTAAAGATCGAGAAATTCAGGCAGATCTGACGGTCGGCCGAAAATATCCAATGGTGGTCGCTATACCATAATGAGAAATAACTCACCGGTTAATACTCACGACTTGGCGACTAAGAATGTGTGAAAAAGGGGAGGTTAATGAGCATGCAAGTTCGAGATTGATCCAACGGTGGTCGCTATATCATGATAGGAAGTTGCACGACCTATATCCCCAATGACATAGTGACTGCCAAGGTGGCAGATGAGGTGTCATCCTAGTGGATCTGCAAGTGAATTAGGATGTGCCACATGGCAGAGCATAGAAGAAGAACCCAGGTCCAAGTGGGGGGTAGGTGGATCCGCAGGTGAACTAAAGAGTGACACGCAGCACGGATGGATAAAGAGAAGAGAGAGCCGCTCAGGCAAGGTTAAAGGTTGAGCAGATAAGGAAGGTCAGATGATCAGCCAAGTAGATCCAATGGTGGTCGCTAGGTCACGATGGGAAATTGCTCGTTAGACTTTCCATCGCGGCTAGGCGACAAGGGAGAGCTTCATTCTAGTGGTTAGTGAGGTTGTGCTAAGGTGGCATGACAAAGACCCCGAAGCCAATCCAGAGGTGAAACGTGGTGGGCCCGGTAAATCAGGTGGGCGGCCCAGGTGTGATAACAACCGTGCAAGTTGAAAGAGATCAACAGCTATCGCTATTCCGCTATGGAAAGTTGCACGATCAATATCTATTGCGGATCAGCGACAAAGAGGAACCGAAGTGAAACGGTGGGTCTAGTCAAGATGAGTTAGTAACTAAAGCGGCAGTTAGGTGGCATGTCATCAAAGAATGACTTATCAAACAAACCTAGGGTGTGATGGATCTCTAAAAGGACTCACCAAAAGCAGTATTTTCATCGACATGAAGTTCATCGAAGAAATCAGTAGCGGTCCCATCGAAAATAAAAAGTATCGATGAAACTATAGAATCGATAATACCTGTGAACAGCTCGCCGAGGGAGGAAGTTTGGCTGAAAGAATAATACTAATTCACGAATATCATTATAAAGGGAAGTATTTTCTTTTATTTTATTTCATATAACAATATTTTTAGGGTAAATTATTATCTTATGTCAATGAATGTTATATTTGCACATTATTTTCTTAAAAGAAATTAAATACTTTGGTTTTATTGAATTATTTTAAACAAGTACTTATATAAAGATTATTGACTTCCAAACAAAAAGCTAAGGTGGAATATGTTTAATTTTCAAATCAAGGAATTTGATTGGCTTATCTTGTGTGCATGAGATAATGAGAAAATGATGGATATTTGTTGAGGAATTTTATCAAGGCGGAGAATAAAAGACACATGATTTAAGTATCATTTAGTATTTTTAAGGATTCTCATTTGTAATTAATTATTAAACCAAAGGGTGTGTCCTTTAGAATGTAAGTATCTGTAACTCCCTTCTATGTATAAAAGGGTGTATCCTTTCATATATGCCTTTTGATCTAGATACTTAGAGGGAGTCATTTTTGTATGTAAAAAGAGGAGAGTCGTGAGAACAGGATACTGTTGTAAGGATTGAATATCATTTTGTATTAGAGAAGTCTATAGGAAGAAGAAGTATCATTTTATGCAAGCAATCTGTAATGGAATATCTGCAAGTGTAGCTTATGTATGCAATTATTTCCTGAAGATTAATATACAAGGTTCACTGTTTCTTTTTCCAAATATTGTGTACACTTTTTTGTTGATGATTATCTTTGTCCTCTTGATAAATCTATTTATAGATTTTCTATGATGTGAATCACATGTCGTTGCATTAAGTGAAATATTGTGTTCTTATTGTTTGTGTAACGCGTACTGAACCTTCATAGTTGATGAGAAATTGTCTCTCAAGTTGATAAGATATTTTGTCCACATAGTGTCATATATATCCTTGGATAGAGGCACTGGTCTGTTATTGATCTTTTAAGGTTTTGATCTGTATGCATTCAAGGTCCTTGATAGAGAAACGTTCTTCCCAAATCCTATATGAACTGATCTATGCAGATTTCATTTAAGTCCTGAAAGAAATCTCATTTTCAATATACAGTTACAATCATTTCTTTTCAAAGAATTCAGTTAAAGCACATAATAAAGCATACTTGCAGAACAATAATTTGCCAGTTGTGTAAACTTGCTAAAAGATTTAAATCCACTATAAATAACCTCTTTGTGCTTGAGAGGAAGAGGCATACCCACCTAGGTTCAGTGGAACCTAAAGTGCAGAGGGATTTGGTCTTTGACCATCCCTGTTCGTTGACCAAGGCTGATTGGACTACTTGAGGATTTGGCAAGTCTTTGGGTTTTCCAATCTGTGGTTTTGGGAACCAACAGATTGGCGACTCTATTGGGGAGTTGTCATACATAGTTTGACATTCACCTAGAAGCTCTAGTGTTTTTTCATTGAATATTTGATAAGTTTTATTTACCCCATCCAAGTCACACAACAGATTGGCGACTCTGTTGGGGAGTTGTCTGTAAAACATCAATTCCAGAATCTCATTTAAGGTGCTCTACTGGAAGGAAGAACCTAGGAGCTTAATAAGTAATTTTTCCTCCGTAGGAGGTGGCGACTCTACCTAATAAGAATTTTTATTTCAATTGGTGACTCTACTAGGGGAAGAGACCCAGAGGGAGATGAAAAAATTCATTTTTGAAAATGTTTCAAAGAAAGCCTTTTATTCCAGATGGCGTCAGGTCATTGGATCTCAGTAGCTTTCAACGTATTCCAAACAAGTTATTCCCTAAAATTTCATAGCGTATACCAAAATTCCATGGGGAATATGATGAATCAGCAATTGATCATTTGGATGTATTTTATATATTCATAAAGGATTATGAGATTTACGCAGAAGATTATGTCATGAAACTATTTGTTAGGAAATTGAAGGATAATGCAAGAGAAGCTTATGAATCACTCCCTACACAAAGCATCTCATCATGGAGGGAGTTAGAGAAATGGTTCCTTGATGTATTTCAAGATGTAGGTGAAGAAGGAACCATGTGCTATGAGCTAGGGGAAGATCACAAATACAATATGGAAGCAAAATCCTATGTGTCTCCCTTGGATGAATTTTTAAATATAAAAAGACAAGAAGATGAATGTGCAGTAGATTTCTTCATGAGGATGTTCAAAGTTTATCAAGAGATATCTTCAAATTTCAAGCCTCCATTTTATGAGTTATTAAAAAAGATACATAAGATAGGTTATGACTCTCTATTGTATAATTTGCTTAGGTATCTACTTGATGAAATGATTGCAAAAGATAATGAATGCAGGATAAAACTTACAGAGGACCTTGATGAAGAAGGAAGTTTGAATCAGATTGAATAAGATTCCATTATTGATGGGATCTATATGGAAATAGACAATATGCAATATCAAAATGAGGAATCTCTCGATGTGGAAGAAACTTCTGAATTATTAGACATAGAATATCAAAAATACATTCAGAAAAATGGTCCAAATTTGTTTCAGAATAAACAAATTAATGGATTAAGGCACATGCAGGGTCTATTTGATGAATAAAATGATGATTCCCAGGAAAATAATACATCAGGGGAATACATACACAGTGAGGAGTGTAATAGGAAATGTTATCTTGAAAATCCTTTTGAAAAATTTTTAAATCCTCGGTATCATGAAACTCCACATGAATGTGAGGAAATGATTTTTTGTGAATCATTTGTTAGTCCCTCCTATGAAATTATTGACTATACAGGAAGTGAAGGCAAAATAGATTTACATTCAGTATACAAACATGAAGAAACTTCAGCAAATAGCAATTATAAAGATATTATTCCCATCAATGAGACAAATAGCAATTATCAAGAGAATACTTTCAATAAAGGTATGCAGTATGATAATCTTTTGTGTAATGAACCAGAAGAGGGTTTGCAGAAAAATATGCATACATATTATATGTTTTCAAGCCCATTATTTGAAAGATATAAGGAAGATATACCCCTGAATAGTTTTTCAGAAAAAGCATATAACACACATTGGGAAAAGATGTTACATACAGAGAAAAGAATGAAATATTTTTACATGACTTTTATGAAAGTGATATATGTTTGGAAACCTTATCTAAAAAGAAAGAAAAAAGTATTTCCAAATATGATAAAAAAATTTCAGGACCACTATGTAATAAAATTATGGGAGATAAAAAAATAATATGTGGTAATATGATTAAAGAGGTTAAGGTACTCCTGCAAAGTATTCCTAAAAATGATATATGCCCAAAGTTGATATACAGAGAAAATAAAATATGTAGGGAACATGGGGATGTAATGATAATTGAAAAAATACAATGTGGCACAAAAGGTAATAATGAAAATATGGGGGAGCCCAATTTGTATATTATGATCCGAGAGATAAATATCTCAAAAGGTTATGATAAATATTTATCAACTATTTTTCACCCAAGGAATATTATGCAATCTAAAAATGAGTTATACGGTGAAAAGGGTATTCAAAATTATGATCACACTCAGGTAAAGATTACATATAATAACGGTGATTTGACTTTTTCAAAAGAGGAGGTATGTGATAAAATATTAAGGCTTCCAAAGGAATGTAAAGTTAAAAGGCAGTATAAGTACAGGATTAAAAATCATAAAGCAAACGGATATGAATGTAATCATTTATATTCAAACCAAGTGATATTTACGGGATATTTATGTGAGAAATACTATGATAAAATGGATACAATAAAATGTACAGATAGTAAGGCAAGTAAGAGTAATGACATCTTCAGGAGGTGCACATTATTACAAGAGCAAAATTAGGTATTTGACAGAGGAAAGGGAAAATTGTCAATTTTGGGGGGCCTCGAGCCACCCAATTTTATTTAGAGGAGAACCTATAGAAGGGGTGTTATCTAATGGTTTTCTTTTTTAGAGATAACTGAGATATCGCTATGCTCACATGGAGCATACATCCCCAGAAAGAGCCACAGTTGGAACCCTAAAATTTTCAAATTTTAGAGTTCTAGATTTATGCCAAAAAGCATATTTCTATGCTCAATCATGTGTAACATCTATAATCAAGTAAGTTCATTCAATTCTATCTTGCAGAGACCAGGTATAACGCATCCATCAAGAGTTCAGCTCAAGGTATGTATATGTTTCACAAATTCCAAAATCAAGCTAGGTATACCTTTTCGAACCATAATTCTTTTTCATCTCAACACTTCAGGTCAAATTAACTATTCCTTTGTATTTCATGTATATCTCAAGACCTAAGTTTCGAATTTCGGATTCATATGAGATTATTTGATATGTTTTCTAAAGGCAAATCTAAATTTAGAGCTTTTTAGTTGGACATTAGTAAATCGTTTTGCAGGAGCATAATTGAAGAACATGGAGCTGTGTCACAAGAGGGAAAGCCTTTATCCCACATTGTTTGTGGGATAAGATCTTTTAACACTTAAATCCAAAGTAGCTTGTATGATAACTGTCGAAAGACAAATGGATTTTGGTGTGAAGAAGGCTGAACCCAATGGACCCTATGCATGCGGATGCGCATCTCAAGGCATCCAATGTTTTATGATAGACTGGCAAGGATGAAGGCTAAAGGTTGAGCAAGTCAGGCAGATCTAACGGTCGGGCGAAAAGATCCAATGGTGGTCGCTATACCGCAATGAGAAATAGTTCACCAGTTAATCCTCACGACTAGGTGACTAAGCACATGTGGAAAAGGGGAGGTTAACGAGCATGCAAGTTTGAGATTGATCCAATGGCAGTTGCTATATCGCGATAGGAAGTCGCACGACCTATATCCCCCACAACATAGTGACTGCCAAGGTGGTAGATGAGGTGTCGTCCCAGTGGATCTCCAAGCAAATCAAGATGTGCCACGTGATGGAGCGCAGAAGAAGAACCCAGGTCCAAGTGGTGGGTAGGTGGATCCACGGGCGAACTAATGAGTGACACACATCATGGATGGATAAAGAGAAGAGAGAGCCACTCAAGCAAGGTTAAAGGTCGAGCAGATAAGGAAGATCGGACGTTCAGCCGAGTAGATCCAACGGTGGTCGCTAGGTCGTGATGGGAAATTACTTGTTAGACTTTGCATCGCAGCTAGGCAACAAGGGAGAGCTTCATTCCGATGGTTAGTGAGGTCGTGCTAAGGTAGCAGGACAAAGACCCATGAGTAAATCCAGAGGTGACATGTGGTGGGCCCGGCAGATGAGGTGGGCGGCCCAGGTGTGAGAACAATCATGCAAGCTGAAAGAGATCCAATGAATGTCACTATTCTACTATGAAAAGATGCACAATCAATATCTATCGTGGATCAATGACAAAGAGGAACCAAAGTGAAATGGTGGGTCCAATCAAGATGAGTTAGCAGCTGAAGTGGCAGTCAAGTGGCATGTCATCAATAAATGACTTATCGAACAAACCTAGGTTGCGATGGATCTCTAAAAGGAATAACTGAAAGCAGTAGTTTCATCAACATGAAGTTCATTGAATAAATTAGAAGTGGTCCCATCGAAAATAAAAAGTATCGATGAAACTACAGAATTGATAAGACTTTTGAACAGTTCACCGAGGGAGGAAGTTTGGCCAAAATAATAATACTGATTCATGGATATCATTATAAAGGGAAGTATTTTCTTTTATTTTATTTCATATAACAATATTTTTAGGGTAAATTATTATCTTATGTCAATGAATGATATATTTGCACATTATTTTCTTAAAAGAAAAAAAATACTTTGGTTTTATTGAATTATTTTAAACAAGTACTTATATAAAGATTATTGACTTCCAAAATAAAAGCTAAGGTGGAATATGTTTAATTTTCAAATCAAGAAATTTGATTGGCTTATCTTGTGTGCAGGAGATAATGAGAAGATTATGGATATTTGCTGAGGAATTTAATCAAGGCAGAGAATAAAAGACACATAATTTAAGTATCATTTAGTATTTTTAAGGATTCTCATTTGTAATTAATTAATAAACCAAAGGGTGTGTCCTTTGGAATGTAATTGTCTATAACTCCCTTCTGTGTATGAAAGGGTGTGTCCTTTCATATATGCCTTTTGATTTAGATACTTAGAGGAAGTCATTTTTGTATGTAAAAAGAGGAGAGTCATAAGAACATGATATTGGTGTAAGGATTGAATATCATTTTGTATTAGAGAAGTCTATAGGAAGAAGAAGTATCATTTTGTGCAAGCAATTTGTAATGGAACATCTGCAAGTGTAGCTTATGTATGCAATTATTTCCTGAAGATTAATATACAAGGTTCGTTGTTTCTTTTTCTAAATATTGTGTACACTTTTGTGTTGATGATTATCTTTGTCCTCTTGATAAATATGTTTATAGATTTTCTATGATGTGAATCACATGTTGTTGCATTCAGTGAAATATTGAGTTCTTATTGTTTGTGTAACACGTACTGAACCATCATAGTTGATGAGAAATTGTCTCTCGAGTTGATAAGATATTTTTTCCACAAAGTGTCATATATATCCCTGGATAGAGGCACTGGTCTGTTATTGATCTTTTAAGGTTTTGATCTGTATGCATTCAAGGTCCTTGATAGATAAACGTTCTTCCCAAATCCTATATGAACTGATCTAGGCAGATTTCATTTAAGTCCTGAAAGCAATCTCATTTTTAATATACATTCACAATCATTTCTTTTCAAAGAATTCAGTTAAAGCACATAATAAAGCATAGTTGCAAAACAATAATTTACCAGTTGTGTAAACTTCTGAAAAGATTTAAATCCATTATAAATAATCTCTTTTGTGCGTGAGAGGAAGAGGCATTCCCACCTAGGTTCAGTGGAACCTCAAGTGCAAAGGGGTTTGGTCTTTGACCATCCCTATTTGTTGGCCAAGGCTAATTGGACTACTTGAGGATTTGGCAAGTCTTTGGGTTTTCCAATCTGTGGTTTTGGGAACCAACAGAATCTTCCACCAGTGAACAAAGTGAGAACATGACAACAACAGATGTCAAGTATCTTAGTCGCAAAAATCAAAACAAGAAAGATAAGAGTTCTAATGGCGAAAACCACACTGTGGCGGTGTCAGAATAAAAAATAGTAAAAATAAAGGATGTACCCAACGATGAAAACCTCTCTAAGGTGCCTGAAGGTGAGATACTTGACATTTTGCCTGATCACTTTCAAGAGCGATCATCGGTGCTAATTGAACCTACATAGGTATTAAACATTAGAACACAAGAAGCTCAACACATCATACATGTAGCTCAATCCTTATCAGCCGAAGAACTGAAAGAATTTGTTGATTTCTTCATGGAAGAGAAGATCAATTTTGCATGGACATATGCTGATATGTTGGGTCTAGATCCTAACCTCATAATGCATCATCTTTATATCACTCCCAGAGTTAAACCTGTTAAGCAAAAACTCTAAAAAATTCATCCTCATGTTGTGTTACTTGTTAAGGCTGACCTTTAAAAATTACTAAAAGTTGGATTCATTAGATCAATTGATTATACCGAGTGCATATCTAATATTGTACCTATTTCTAAACCTGACAAATCAATACATGTTTGGACAAATTTTAGAGATTTAAACAAAGCTTGTCCAAAAGATGATTTTCCACTGCCCAACATAGACATGATAGTGGACATGATTGTTGGCTATGAAATGTACTCTCTAATGGATGGTTTTTTTGGATACAATCATATCAAAATTACACCTGAGGATCAAGAGAAAACAACATTCACCTGTGCATGGGGAACTTTCTACTAGAATGTAATGCCCTTTGGCTTAAAGAATACAGGAACTACTTATCAAAGAGCTATAACAATAGTTCTTCATGATATGATGCACAAAAACATGGAGGATTATGTTGATGATACTCTAGTCAGATCTATGAAAAGATCAACACATCTATCAGAACTAGGTCCAATCTTAGATAGGATAGAAAAATTCAAACTCAAACTAAATCCCAAGAAATGTGCATTTGGATTTACGTCTGGTAAGCTCCTAGGATACATTATTTCAACAAAAGGAATTCAAGTGGATCCAGAAAAGGTTAAGGCTATAATGGAAATGTCACCTCTGAAGAATATTAGTCAAATGAGGACTCTCCAAGGGAGGCTCCAATCCATAAGATGTTCATCTCTCAACTAGCAGATAAGGCTCAACCATTCAAAAAGGAATTATGCAAAGGAGTCAAATACAGATGGGATGAAGATTGTGAACTACATCTAAAGAAGATCAAGGAATATATTTCTAATCCACCTATATTGATGCTACCAATTCAAGGCAAGCCATTGATTCTCTACATATCAACTATTGATACATCACTGGGGGAACTTTTGGCACAACAGGATGAGAATAAAAAGGAAAGAGTTATATACTATATCAGCAGGACCTTGGTGTCCTATGAGATGAACTATACTAT
Organism: Cryptomeria japonica; assembly: GCF_030272615.1. Lineage (NCBI taxonomy): Eukaryota > Viridiplantae > Streptophyta > Pinopsida > Cupressales > Cupressaceae > Cryptomeria > Cryptomeria japonica. The sequence continues at coordinate 370,672,370 of NC_081415.1, forward strand.
CATAGAGAAAGATTGTTTGGCATTGGTCTTTGCATCACATAAATTAAGACACTACATGCTAGCACATTCAATCAAGTTGGTGGCTAAGATTGTTCCACTCAAATACGTTCTCAGCAAAGGAACGCTTACAGTGAGATTGGCTAAATGGGTCATGATTCTTACAGAATTTGACATTGAATATATAGAACACAAAGCTATCAAAGGACAGGTCATTCTAGATCAATGTGTCGATGCTCTACTTGAAGACAATTAACCTTTGCACATAGAATTTCTCGATGAATCTATCATGCACCTTACTCAGTGATCCTAGAATATGCTCTTTGATGGGTCTTTCACTCAACAAGGTTCTAGTGCTAGAATATTTTTTATCACTCCTCAAAGATGTTCAATCTCAAAGGCTTACAAGATTCTCTTTCCTTGCACAAATAATATTGCAGAATATGAAGCCTTGGTAAATGGAATCAAGTTAGCTATTGAATGGAAGGTTGTAGAGTTACACATCTATGGAGACTCTCAGCTAATTATCAACCATATCAATGATGTATATCAAACTCGGGATGAGAAACAGATGCCCTATAAAAGAATGGTTGATGACCTCAAGAAATACTTTACCTTTGTATCATTTCAGCATATTCCCAAATCAGCAAACAGAGCAGCAAATGCTATGGCAACCTTCGCATCTATACCATAGCTACAAGAATCTGAGTTCTGCTACGAAATCTTGGTGGAAGAGTTATATTATCTTACTTATGATTCCCAGATGGTCTATTCTATTATTGGACATGCCTCATCTCTCTATAGCTATATTTACTCTTATTTACATGACCAAATCATTCCTTCTAATCTTACCCATAATGAGAAAAGAAACTTATTTGAAATGCTTCACGGTATGTCATCATCGCTAACGATTTTTATAGGTGAGGTTTAGATAATAATTTTCTTAGGTGTCTAGAAACTAAAGAGTCTCAACATGCATTATCTGAAATGCATGAAGGTATTTGTGGATCTCATTCAAACGATCTAAATTTAGCTCAAAAACTGCAAAGGGCTAGCTACTACTAGCTAGATATGGAAAAATATTCTATAAAATTTGCTAAAACTTGTGAGAAGTGTCAGCTACATAGGAATCTCATACATGCTCCAGTAATGGATCTAATACCTTTCATCACACATTGGCCTTTTCAACAATGGGTGTTTGACCTCATCGACCAAATCTATCCTACATCATCTAATGGACACAAGCTTTTCATAACTGCCACTGAGTAATTCACTAAGTGGGTTGAAGCGGTTTCGCTAATCAAAGAACCGGTAAACAAGTAGCTCTATTCATCCTTAGCTATATCATCTGCAGGTATGGGATACCTTATTCAATTGTGACTGACAATGGAGGGCACTTTAAAAACAAAGATCTAGGTGAGCTCTGTGAAAAGTTCAAAATCAAATAGCACTGGTCATCCATATACTACCCTCAAGGTAATGGACAAATTGAAGCATCTAACAAAAATTTGTTGTCCATCTTGCATAGAACGGTTAACAAATCTAGAAAGGATTGGCATTTGTAGCTCAATCCTGTATTATGGGCTTATAGAACAAGTATCAAAACACCTATTTGGGCTACACCTTTTGCTTTGGTGTATGGGTTTGAAGTATTCTTGCCTATTGAGTTAGAAATTCCTTCTTTGAGAGTTTCTTTGCAAGGTCTTGTTACAAATGAAGACTACAAAATATCTAAATTGCAAGATCTTGAGTTGTTGGATGAACATCACCAAGTGGCATTTGATCATCTGAGAGCATACCAAAAGAGAATGTCTAGAGGTTATAACAAGAAAGTTTGATAAAGAGAATTTTAGGTTGGTGACCTTGTCTTGAGAGAGAATCCTAAAAAATCAATAGTTTTGAGACAACAAAGGGAAGTTTGAACCCAACTGGCTAGGTCCCTACATTGTTATTGTAGTCTTTGGCTCTAGTGCTTATCGACTCTCCACATCAAAAGGAGAACAACTCCATGAACTGATCAACACCATCCGCTTGAAGAAATTCTTCACTTAGTATTCTCTTCTCCAGCAACCTGTACAGCTAAAAATTCCTAAAAAAAATCCTTAAAATCAGAAAGTCTTGAAAAAAAAAAGAAGAAGAAAGGATCTTTGCCAAGCAGGTGAAAACCTGGTAAACAAGCACCGCCTGTACTTACGTGCTACATTTATCAACACAAATTTGGCATTTCCCATTTTCATTCCTGCTTTCCTACATCTTTGCTTTAGCTTGTACATATCTTTTAGTCGCTTTTGTGACATCCTGATTCTTTTGGAATCCTCATGGCTTGAAACCGATCAATGTCCTAGTCTTAAGGTAATCGACTAATCAGTCTAAATGTCCTAAGGAGTTTAAACAAGTCATCTTTCTATCGGTAGTACTAGGTCATCCACTCTAAGGCAGTCACCTATCTCCAAACTACTGAAGAGTTTTATCACTGAGTAAACACACAAAACAAGACACTTGAAAACAATCTTTAAATTGTTTGAGATATGATTGAAATTTTCTTTGTGTGCTATCTTTTAAATTGTTTTTTGACCATTATTCTCTCTGAGTAACTCGAGTAAGTCAAACTTGACTAAGAGGAGCAAGGATTGTGATAGCCCTGAAAATTGATTGCATGGGAATTGTCAGTTTTGATTTTAAATTTTGATCATTCTGGTTTTATTCGTATCCTCTATCAAGGTTCAAAGTCTAGGGTTTAGGGTTTATCAAAATTTTCCTAAGCTTTATGAAGAAAAATCTAACCTTGTTATATCTCGTCGTTACTTTTTTCCCACTAAGGCCAAGGGTTGTTTACCATGGGCGGGGCCATTTCATTTCCTAAATGCTAAGTTGTGTTAGACCGGTTTTAAAAATGATTTTCCTAAAGTCACGTGCAAAATTTTCATATAGTCGGTCCCATTTAATATTTGTGTCCACTCTTGCTTTTTTCCTAAGTCTAAAATCCTAAGTGTTTCGGTCGGTTGATAAAAGCAAAACAGATTTGACAATCTGCACTTCCCCATGGTTGAAAGTGCAGTGAAGATAAAGACCGCGATATCATGAGATGATGCCATGTGTCTTCAATGGAAAAGGAAGAGCTTGCAGTGTTACCTGCCAAAAAACTTGTGTCACCTGCCAAAAAACTTGTGTCACCGGTTCTCAAGCGATAAAGACTGGTTTACTAATAGTCCTATCAATTGCCACGAGTTCAAAATGAATGATGATGTTATATTCTGAGATAAAAAGTGCTCAATGTTTAATTCTGAAAAAGTTAACGGGCGTTGTGTTGAAGCGATAAAATGTGAACATATCTAATGGCCCTCGTATCCCCATGATAGAAGTTGCAAGGAGGCTATGGACCGCAGCATCATGAGATGATGTCATTTATCCCAGTTTGATCAGGAAGACCTATGGTGGGGCCACTGACAGAGTTCGGTCGAAAGATGATATGGTGTTGATTAGTCATGATTTTATGGGTCCGCAAATACAGATGGAAGATCAATTGCCACATCGATCAATAATGATCGTTTGATTTGCCAGGTTGGGTAAGATCTGCGGTTGAGTTTCAAATTTTAAATTAAAAGGGATTATTAAAGATATTGGTCATAGCCCGTGTGGGAAAGATAGGATGAACAGGATTTAGACTTGTCGACTCAGAGTGGATAGTGACAAGTTGGGAGATTTAGATGTCAACTCATTCTAGGAGGATTTTTTTTTTTTCTATTAAGTCGAAAATGATTTGATAGGGCAATGATAATATCCCAGAGATGTGAAAGGATTGGGATAAGATTCAAGTTTAGACATGATAGATCACAAGTTCTCTAATGAATTTAGAGAGTGCCTGTTGATAGGAATACTGAAGCAAAAAATGTAAACCCATGAAAGAATAAAATCAGGATGAAATCATTCACATAAGATGAACCTTGATAGGAAAATACAGTGGATGTGATAGGCATTATTTCTAGTGTCCATAGCTGGCAAGTTGAATTGAAAGCACTGGAGTGATGATTTTTCATATGAATAAGTACTACTTGATGAAGTGTTTTAACTAGAAATACAACAAAGTGGTGAATTAACTGGTAGGAGAAAATGAACCCTCTCTATTTTCTGAGTGTAGTTCTTTCTTCTACAAGGAGAATGGTGTTTGAGCAAGGTCGTAAATGAAGTTGCTATATTCTCTATGATACTGGATGGATGTTTTCTCTCATGTGTGAATATTTTTATTGCCAAAGGGGATGTGAAAGTGGCAAAGATTGCCAGAGGGGGCGTGAAAGCCTTTTCTTATGAAGAAAGGCCACGCATGCCACAGCCTTTGCTTCTACTCTGTCACTAGATGGTAGGGGGTTTCTGAGAGAGAGCCTGCAGAGGAATTAAAAAGGAACATGTTGGGTAGGGAGTGGTAGAAAATCATCCATGTGGCTACATGGAAGTTGTGACCCCTCCCCAACATGTTATGTTTCGCCTGTAACTCCTTCCACTTTCTCTGATCCTGGGCATGAAGGCTTGAGCTCCTCTTCTATTGTGGAGGTGAATTTTCTTCTTGTTGGGACCCGGTTTCCTTTCCTAGAAGGTAAATGCTATATAGAATATAAGCATAACATCTCACACTCCATCTGAAGGTATCAAGGTGATAACGACATGGCTCAAACGGTTTTGCTCCTACCAATTTTCAGTTAAGAATGTTGATTCACAGGTGCCAGCACATGGATATGGAAATATCTCTGTAACAGAATTGCATATGGCCTTTTAGGCCTGATTGTCGAGAATGAATCTATTGTTGATGTGTCTCTTCTAGCCGGAATCATGTTGCTCCCTTTCTTCTATAAAAAGGGAAATCATGGCCAGAAGAAGGGTTTAGATTTTTGGGGGGTCTCTTGTAGGTTCAATTTTCTTGTCCCTTGGGTTTTTCTTTGTTTGTTTCCAGTAGTGAGTCTAGGTGAAGTGAACAAGTCGTAAAGTCTTTTACAGAGTAAATAAAGAAATGTTTTAGTGTCAAGATTTGCACAGGTTCTTGAAGGAGTTATATGTAGATTTTATCCTGTGATAGAGATAGTATTTTATTCAAATAAAATAAAATTATGACTCTTTGCTCTTTATTGCATGATTTTATCAATTTTTGAATGAAATCAACCAAGGATTTATTTTATTCAATGCATTATTGTGATGTATCTAGCTTTCTATTTATGCTTCGGCCCAAGGGGTCAATTAAATTGCTTAAATAGAGTTGCAGAATGATAGGGCTTGTGCAAGGATTTTAGATAAGTAGTTTGGGTTGGGAATGCAAATGAGATATACTGTAAGGCAGTATTTTCTTAGATCTTATACTATTAGATGAAATTTTGTCACATTTTTAATTTATGTTTTATATCTTTCAGTTGTCCAATGGAGTAAGACACTAATCACTACTTGTAACCAGATTTATTAATCAACCTTCTTTCAGTTTTAACTGGTGAATCTCTGCAAATCTTTAAGTATCAGAATATCTTTATTAGGTTTTCACGTATTTTCTGAAAGTTGTCCCACCCATCTCATGCTCTAGCCTAAGTTCGAGGATCACTGAAGGATTTTCCATCCTTGAGAATTCTCCTTTTCTGTTGGGCCTTTTTATGAGATAATATGCTTTGCTTTTAGTAAATTCCTAAGTATAGTTACAGAGGTCAAGAAGTTCACTGAAGGGATTACCCTCCCGGGTTTTGCAGAGCTCGAAGTGTAGAAGGATCTTGTATCCTTGTTGAATTTGGTCCAAGCCTAAAAGATATTGATAGTTGGAAGTGGCTTTCTATAGGTATTTGGAGGAATTAGCTTGGTCTCTGCCCTGCGGCAGTGTAAACCCGTTTATTTTGGACACCAAGAAATAGGGGGCATAATACTTTTTTTTTGTTTTCTGCATGTAGGAGTGATTCTAATGATCTAGAAACATCTATTAAGCTGGGTGTCTATGATTAGTGCCTTCATGTCAAGGTGAAATCACCACACATACCTTGACTCCACTTATTTGTATGCTACAAGGAGGTTGGATTCACTTCTTTGTTTGTTTTGAGGGAATTTCTTTAATGTGCAATCTAGATGCATGCATAATCTGTCCAAGGATATGAATGATAAAAGGGTCATTGTGGACAAGATAATTAATATTGCATATATAAAGGAATGAACTTTGTTTTTCTTGTTGTATTTATAAAAATCTTAGTAATGAAGATTAAGCATACCAAATCTAGTGACTAAGTTTAGGTTGCATTCATTCTAAATTTTATGCATTTCAAGTGATTTCGCCATGATAACAATGATCTCTTCTAATTTTTAATGGCTCATTCTAAATTTTATGCATTTCAAGTGACTTCAACCTACTTTTCAACATGGGAGGTAACCTAAACCGGAATGAGCCATCTGGTTGTGAGAACTAGAAAAGTGAGCGGAAAGTGTGGAGGAGGCTCCATAGACATGGATTCACAGACTACATGGAAAAGCTGCATGGAAGCAAAAAATTGGTGTCTCAAGGATTTGCTAAGGGTTGGAACAACAACAAAGTTACTTTGTTTGGGGAGACCTGGAAGATTGATGAGAGCACTTGGTTGCAGAGGTCAGGGGATTGCAGAAGGAGGGCACAAAGTTCTATAGAGACCGAAAGTTTGCCGCTGAAGCAATTAAAAATTTCCCGGAAACTGATGATGAGAAGGCTTAGCTTGCCAAGGAAGACAATGTTTCTTACTACCTCCCTCATCAAGTAAAGTCTTTTTCGTAGAAGATGCTAAGGGTTTTGATGGAATTCTTAACTGTTGATGGTAGATTTACTAAAGTTTACAATTATCATTTTGCCATACTTAATCATTTCCACCATGGGGTTAAGATTTCTCTGCGTTTTTATTTAGAATCCTCCTTGAATGAGAGCTTGGTTGACCATGCCAAAAAGCCCAAATCTTACCCCATATCCCATCAGGGGCTTATTCTGCTCATATAAGAGCACTTGAAGAAAAAAGCTAGGGTTAGCAAGGATGATAATCTGGTGAGAAATGCTCATATTTCAGAGTCGTAATGACTCTGAGTTTGAAGATGATTTGTCTAATATTCCTATACATAAAAAATGGAGGGCTGACATTGAAAAAGTGGACATGGATGTGGTTGATGGTATGGAGGAGGAACAAGGGAAGGAGGCAGATATTTATCTTGAAAGTGAGAAGAAAGAGGATGTTGGAGAAGAGGAGGAAGGGAAAAGAGATGCTTATACTGAAAACCCTGATTCTAACCCTATGGTTTCAGATAACAGGAATGTTGCCCAAAATTCCATGGAGGAAGCTAACCCTAATTATGTGAGCCCTAAGCAGGGAAGGGATACAGCGAACACCATTTTGAATGTCACTCGAAATTGCACGCTGGATTCTTTCAATTTTCAGAAGTGGGTTATTGAAAATATTACCAGCATACAGAGTAAATAGAGAGACCTGGAGTATAAGATTCATAATTTGATCAAGGAAACTAATTGGAGAAAAAGAGTGCGGAGGTGGAAACCAGTGAAGCAAAGGATGAAATTGAAATGCAGGACTGGTCGGAGAAAGATCTTATAAAAGGTGATTTGAAACATCTGGAAGATGTGATTAGAATTGTCAAAGATAAGATTGAGGCTGATAACGAAATTATCATCAATCGAGTTGTTAAAAATGAGAAGGCGTTGAAGAATTTTATGAATCTCAATCTTGAGGTCTTGAGGATCTCATCTCAAAACATGAATGTCTTGGTGGATTACTTGGAGAGGAAACAATAGAATAAGGATATGGTAATCATTGATGATATGCCAACCTCCAGCTCTACTCCACAAATCTCCAGGTGAAGGACCAGGCAACGACCAGTGATTTGGAGACAAAGATGAAAGACATTCAGCTGAAGCAGGAGAACAAAGATCTGAGAGAAGCCGCTAAGGCCATGATGTTGTGGGTTAAGAATGCAGAGGAGTCCATTAAAGTTTTTATTTCATATGTAATGCTGGTTTTTGGCCGCCAATTTCTCGCTGGCTCTGTGTTGTCCTTTTTTCCTAGCTGCTGGTTTTATTGCTGGTTTTTTTGCAGCTTTTATGTTTAGATCTTGTTTTCTCTAGTTTCTTTCATGCTTTTCCTTCGTATTGTAAGCAAGTTTCGGGTCTCTTAAACCTGATTTTCCTTAATCAAAAAAAACAATGATCTCTTTATCTTTTGAATGAGAGTCTAAAGCAATCGTCATTTCTCAGCTAAGTGGTCTCTTTTTCATCATCATTTCTCCGATTGAGTACTTGTGTATTGAGATGGTTAGTTGCAAACATGAGAATCTTATATATATCCATACATTTTATTATATAATTATTTGCATTCATATTACTGTATAAAAAATAAACATTTGCACTACTAGTTACTCATTTTCATCATTTATTTGCATATGAAAAAAAAACATCCATATTCATCTCCATTACATATATCCATATTGAAAAGATATGCATACATATAGAATAAAGCATGTAAAAAATACATCTCATAATCAATCAACACAAGTACGATGAAATCAAATCAAAAGCTCATATATCTTGTCATAATCTCAGTGTCTAAGAGTACAAATGATATCAACTGTCAAATATAATGTCTCATCGGAGCAAGAATCATATAGGCTACAAAAATGGGCTATATAATAAAATCTAGGAGATATAACAAATCTAACTCTTTTCCTCTCCCTCATTTCTAGGTGGAGGAGGTGGTTTCTCCTAACTGATATCCTGTCTGGGTACCCCAGCTCCCTCAGATTGAGCCATATACTGAGAATACAAAACAACCTACTGCGCTACTAGGACCGCTACACTATAAGGTGCAACATAATAAGTTGCATGGCTCATCTAATGCAAAACCTCTCACTGAAGGGCATCTCGCTCAGCTCTCACCTCTACAAGTTGTCAGTCTTGCTCTGCCAGCTATGTTTGCGCCACTTTCAACTATGACTGCAAACCTGTCACCCTCACCCTCAAAGACCATACTAAATCTAGTACTGCCTGCTCTCTCCCAACTTCCCCCTCTCTGCCTCCTTTCTCATCCCTCTGCTTCCTAACTTTCCAAAGAGCCACTCTCTCCTCCTCACCTTCAACCTCTGCTACCCTAGAACCACCAACCTCAACCCCAATAGCTCCTAAGGATCCACCCTCCCCTCTCTATCGCTGTCGACCTCCTACCGGTACACTGTTGCTACTAGCACTAGGATCACCTCATGTTCACCTAGGTATACTTCTCTATGTCCCTGTACCTACACACATCCCTATACCTGACCTGGTACCTATGCCTGTGTCGGTGCATCCTCCTCAACCACCTCTATAAGAGGTGCATTCTCTCCAGGATCTATAAACTGAGGAAAAGGATGTCTCTGAAACCAATCTCTATACTAGGGCAATACCCCCAGATCTACCACATCCTCTAGATAATCCCATCTTTGTGGCTATAAACCCGCTAACTCTTGTATGCTTAGTGCATATGAAAGTCTCAGTGCCCATCCTTGTCTCTCCTCCTCCACATATTGAGCATAGGTTGTGAACTCTTGGGATATACTTTGCAGTCTCCCAAACTGTCTCATCACCCTAGATACTACAAATCGTTCAATATTAGACACCAATATGCCAATCAGAAGTCGAGTCATTAACACATCCTTCCTTTGTGCTCTCCAATCATCCCACAGCTCTAGACCCCTATACATTCTCCATACTACAATGATCAAATCATCCAATTGTCTCTTCCAATAATCAATCTTTCCTAGGTGGGGCTGTGTAACATAACCTAAGTAACAACATACAATAGGCTAGTGTGCCTCCCGTGAATCATCTACAATAGGTCTACATACCAGGATATGCTCCCATGCCCATATCTGTAAAACTAACACACATGTTGTCATGCTCTTCCCCTCCCGATAGACAACCTCATGCATCTCATGGTACATATGAGCGAGTAAGCATGATCCCCACCCTAATCTCACTAGATGAGTCAACAACCTCTCAAGCATTTTGCCCAACCACATAGAAATCCCTATTGTCCTCTGTCAAGCATCACAAAACAACCAATTATACTAGCCAAAATGCAAGCCAGAGGGTACTCTGCACCATACCTACTCATCAAATCATCCCAAGTGATAGCGCGATCAAGGATAGTCTCATCATGGAATATCCTTCTAAGAGCCAAAATACCCAATCATGGAGTAGAATCATAATCCACCTTATCTCCAACAAACAGAATCCTCAATATTCTGTATATATCCTCCGGTGTGATGGTCATCTCTCCAACCGGAAAATGAAAAGTGTTATTCTCATAATGAAAACGCTCAACTAATGCGGTCAACGTATCATGATTCACATGGATATCAAGCATCTATAACAAGTATCTAAATCCACACAACCCAATATGACCTCTCTATGTGTCTGATAAATCACGCACTAGCCTCATCATCGACAGATATGTACACCGAAATTGAATATCCAGCAACTAAACAAAATAGAGAAAACAAATTGTCAGTACGTGATCAACTTTGCGCTAAGAATGTGTTAAACATCCTAAAGAATCCAAAATAACAACATTCAAAATCAAAAATTGCTCTTTAGACCTTAAAAAATACTTGTTGTTTTCCATACGAGTTTCCATAGACAAGCAACAACTCATACGAGAAAACACTACGAGCCGAACGAGTAAACATACCGATACGACAATTTACTATATGTTGCATGACTAAATGGTCTCATAAGAACACTCTCATATGATACCAAGGTAGACACCAGACGACAAACCCTATATGCCCATACGATGAAATACAAAATGATAGATACTCGTACGAGAAACAGTAATGAACCGCACGATAAAATGACACAACCTAACTTCCAAAATTCAAAATGCAAAAATTCAATAAAAATTCAAAAAATGAGAAATACAAAGGCTTAAGATCGATCACTTACTATTGGAGCATAGTTCTGCGGTCGATTATGTCGTCTCCGATGCTTGAATCAACGTTCTTGAATTGGAATTGCCATTTTTCTTCGCATGAGGTTTTTTTAAAAATTTTAACTTTGAGAGGTAAAAATGAATTGACAATGACACATTGAACCCCTTACATAGCCTAAACCCTAATTTTTAAACTTTCTCCGATGGACATAAAATTTATACCCTAAGCTAAATCACCTGTCCTGAGTCCATTTTTAGGATTGAAATTGAAATCTAACCCCAATTTTCTAGTCAAAATTTTACAATGTTGACCACTTAGCACTTTTATCCTCGAGTCAATCTTTGAATCATTTTGCGCTCAATTCAACTCTCATCTCAATTAATTCTTACATCATCTTCGTTCTCAAATAATCTTCATTGCTAAATCTTTTTTATCTTCTCGAAAATGCCTAAAATCGTTGTACCCTCGCTATCTTTCGATTTTGCTCCTGAGGGGGAATACTCGTTACATCTTTTCAATAATTATCATCATCATCAAAAGTCAAGAAATTTTCCAAATCTTCATCTAAAGTCGAGCAAAAATCTTTTTAAACAAAGAAATTCAACTAAGCCTTGTTACTAGGGGCATCTTAACTAAATCACGTTGTATCAAGTTGAGTTTCTTCGATGTCAAATAAAACAATCTCTAGGGGACTATCAATCTTTGTCCTTATCTGAATCAATCTTCAAATCGATGTTCAATTTCATCACATCAAATCAAGCAGGACATTTTCTCTTGCTAATTGGTTCTTGTTCGGGAGTTCGAAATCGGTTGTGTCTCTTGCTCAATCTAGTTCAATCAAGTTCTAGATCGATGCTCGTTTCTTGATCAATCAAGTTTAGAACAGTATCTCGCTCTTTGTTGGTCCTAGTTCAATCAAGTTCGGGATTGATATTTCTTTAATCAATTTGTTCAGTTTCATCACTTCAAATCAAGCTAAGCATCTCGCTCTTCATTGGTTTTTGATCCATCAAGTTCAAAATTGATATCTATTTGACATCAACTATTCTTTGAACCAACGCACCTCTCACACATTAATTCAAAGAGGGGAAAATGTAATACCCTAAAAATGGTCACCTAAACCATGGGCCCCTAATCTCGACGACATCACCAAGGTCCTAACCAAAGACAATTAAATCAACCTTGAGCACCTAATTAATTAATTCTCAATCATTAATATTACATGGCAATAAATCACTCTATATTAATTAAATATTAATTTAATTAATTAGATCATTCCAAGTAAATCATTTTAATCAATTATCCTATTTATTTAATTAAATATCCTAACATATTTAATTAATAGATAAATTTGTCATTTAAATCATAAAAAAAAAGAATTAATTTAAAGAAAAAGAGGAATTAATTTACAAAAAGAGATTTATCACAAAAAGAGGAATTAATATGCAAAAGAAAGAGTTAAATTGAAAACAAAAGAAAAGAATTAAATTGAGAGAAGAAATCAAACTTAAGATGTTTCTTTTTCTAAAATTGAGATAACTTGAGAAATTTCAAAAAGCAATTAAATTGAATTTATCATTTTCTCTAAAATTAAAACTCAAAGATTTTCTTGAGGAAAGAGGTTCAGTTGCATTGAAAAAGGCTTTTTTCTAAATAAAAATCTTGAGCAAATTAAAGAAAAGTGCATGGAATTGACTATTTTTATCTCAAGTGCATGGAATCAACTAAATTTATCTCCAATGCAGACTTAGACTTATAATTTGAATGCATTCAATCAAGCTATAATTGGAATCTATCTCAATATTAACTTAATCTGATCTCTCAATTATTTCAATTGCGATTTTTCTTGAGGAATCTCGGCCGCTCATTGTTAATCGATCTTGTACGTTGGTCTTTATAAATTCAGCCTTCATCTCTCATTCAAAACGCCCTGGAGATTTATTGTTATTGTGCAGTTTTTGCTCTAGAGTCATTGAAGATATTGTACTTTGAGAGTATTGCATCTTAGTTTAGCTTTTTGCATATTTAGTTTAATCATGATTGCTTGAATTCATCTAGCTTATTATTCATTCATCTAGCTAAATATTAATTCATCTAGCTTATTATTCATTCATCTATCTTAATCTTTCATTCATCTAGCTTATCTTGCATCCATTTAGCTTAATCTTGTCTCATATAGATTAAATCCTTTGACTTGGTGTAGTCTAGTCACTGGTATTGCTCAGACAAATCAGAAAGCAAGTCTATACTCACATCTTTTAGAAGGTAATAGGTCGATTTGTTATGGTTTTTGTATTCATGATTATATCTATCTAACCATGCATGCAATTACTTAATTGAAGTGTTGTGTCTTACAGCTTGCAAATACTTATTCCACTTTTCACACACACAATATGTTGTCATCAATGTCAAAGGGGGAGAATGTTAGATTTGGTTGTTCATTGATGCTACTAGGATATGTTGTTGTCATTGATGTCAACATATTCCTATGATTTATTCTGCTGAGTTTGGGAAGAGTTTTTGAGTCGGTTTTGTAGTTTGGTTTTGCTAATCACTATTTTACAGAATCCGGTATTTCCTTTGGTATATTTTGGTGTAATCAAATCCTATGTTGAGACTTTTCATTATTGTTTGGGATGATCTTGTGTATCTTCATTTCAGATGGTTCATGATTTGGTGATCCGCAAGTTATCTTTACTCGTGACAATTGTTGATTGGTTGTGTTCTTGAGCTTTGAGACATTGACTGATGAAGATTTGAAAAGAGGTGTTGGTGCAATTGTTCCAGATAATTCTAACGTTCTTGCCGATGTTTCCTAAATGTGTCCTATTTTTTTTGGTGATCCGCATTGATCTTTTAGCGAGTTTTTGGTGGTTTCTATGAACCAGTGATGATTTTCGTAATATGCGGTATTTGTGGTGGTGTAGCATGTTGCAGATGAAATTGGTGGGATTTCAGGTGGATGTAATCATATGGGAATTTGAATTAGGTCCATGCTATGCAATGTAAATCATATAATTTGTTTGGTGGTCGATCTTTGTATTGTGCAATGTAATTTTTTTAATTGTGAGTTGAGGGTTGAGGGTTTAGCCGACCTTGTTATCAGGGTTGATGATTTGTATACATAGGTGAGATGCTTATGTAATTTAGGTGTTGGTATTATGTTTGCAATTATCAAAGTGAGGTGATTGTGCAAAAAAGAGATTTATCATTTGGTGAAGTGTTGTGGTGAGATTAGTGTTGCAGAGCAGACAACTATGCTTAACCAGAAGTATCATCAGGCATTTGTAGATGTTTTCATTGCAGTTCATTCCTTCTGGATTGTAGTCTGAATCATATTGTAAGTCAATGAGACTTCCCTGAGGGTTGTAGCCTTCTGGGCATGTATCTTTTGAGCAGTGAGCTCTAGGAAGTGTGCCTGAATGCATGTGCATTCCCCATTGTAATATTTTCGCATACTATTGTAGATTATCATCTTATTGTGGGTAGGTTCCCACTGTGGTTTTTCACTTAACCGATTTTTCCATGTCAAAATCTTAGTGTTGTGTGTCTTATTGTTAATTTGCTTATCTATTTGTTGTTGCAGTTTATCAATTTATGTTTTGGAGCCTAATTTGCTGAGATTCGGTGAAGACTGATTCACCCCCCTCCCCCCCCTCTCAGTCTTCCTTCTTGATTGTTGCTAACAAACATGACATCCAAATTTGTTCTCAAATATTTTAAATGCCACCAAAGATAATTCAAATTACATTAATGACATCTTTGAAAATAATGGAAAAAATTAAAATTGAAATAGCATCCATGGATATCTTCATGCTTGATTTTCATTGTCTCCTTTGATTTTCATTTACCAAATTTTTATTTCAGACTATTAAGAACTTCATAATTCAGAAATATAGAGATCTGGGACTTGAAAACTTAGCACCGATGCAGTATTCGAGGTCTACAATCCTAAAGGCTTCCTCTTTGAACTTAGTCTTTGGACAACATTTGAAATCTCTTTCCATTCCTGAATTCCTTGAAACAAATTAGAGACACTTTAATTACTTATTGCTTCAATGATGTCATAGTTGCATTGCAACCCTCCTTCAATCTTGTCATGTTCCTTTGATTTCATCTTCCCATAAACATTTTCTTTTATTGCCCTAATTAGGGTTCAATGCATCAACAATAGTCATTATCCCTAATCACTATGCTTGTTGAATTCATCACACCTTTGTCATTATGCATGGGTTAACTGTATCAAATGAATTTCTCTATGCACCATTTATTATTTCTGTATGCTCTATATGCAACCAGAGTTCATTATTGGCATTATTATTAAAAATTGATTTCTTTATGTTGGCAATTGACACTCATCCGATGGTTTATGGTAGTTTATGGTGGCTAATTATTGGTTTAGGGTTGTCATTGATGGAAACTCTTCATAGATATTTGATCTGATGGTTGTAATTCTTCTTATCCAGAAGCAAGTGTTAACTGGTAGCTAGTTAAGCGATATTCCAAGGTGAATAGAGCAGTTTTGGTCTGGAAGCTTTCTGGTGATTGCGGTGCATTGAATCGTGTTTGGGATGATTGGGCCGACATAGACACATAATTCTATTATTTTTTTGGTGATCCACATTTATCATTTTGGATCCGATCAAGCTGACATGAGACTACATGTCACTCTAGCAGGTTGACATGGTAAATGATCTATTTCATGAATGTCTATATATAAGTTTGGTTTTGATGATCTTTTTTATGGATGGTATGATTGTATGCGAGTGAGTGGTGACTGAGAATCTGTTTTGGTGTAGTTTCACATGCACATTCTTGATCTAGTAGCTGACTGAGATAGTGAACAGAGAAGATCAATAGAGGTGACCTAGTCAGTATATTTGGCTATTTCAGAGTTCATTTTACTATAATTCATTATTGTAATCAATTTGTAAGGCAGTGAGCCTTTTGGGGTTGTAGCCCTTATTGTATTTGAGAAGTGAGCTCTAGGCATTTTTCTTGAATTCTTGTGCATTCCCTTTTGGTATTACACACTCAGATGACAATATTTTATGTTGTCATTGATGGCAACCAACTGGTAACATGGTTCACAGCTTACACCGGCAATAGACATCATCTAACAACACTGGCATGCACTACAGATTATTCTCACCGGCACCCAGTCTACACCGACAGAAGATCTTACCAGCACCCCAACCGACATGGAAATTATATTGTTTTGTATTCTAATTATATTGTATAGCCAACATGATATATTGTAAAGACTCATATATGTATGAGATCTTATAGGTCATTTTGTTAGTGAAAAAAAAGTGTGTGAAAAAGTATGTATGGTATGAAAGCAAAGGAAGGATATGTAATTAGATAATGAATATGAGAGAAAATATTTGTATATGCATTTTGATGTAATAATTTTGATGAGCAAATAAGACCAGAGCAGAGTGAAGAAAGGTTTACGGCAGAGGTATTTGACAGAGCTTAAACCGGTACTGAATCTAGCATTGCAGATGCTATTTTGAGCAGTACATTGTCATTGGATTTAATTATCCAATTTTGTAGTCAATGTGACTCCTTTTTGTGATTGAGCAGTGAGCTCTAGGCTATTGGCCTTCTTGCATGTGCAGGCCCCTATTGTATCACTAATATTTATTCATATTGGTCAGTGAGTAAATATTGTGGGTTACAAAACCCCCTGAGGTTTTTCCCCTACCGGGTTTCCTCACCAAAATATCTTGTGTTATGGTGTGCATTGATAGTGTCTCTCTTATTTATCTTTATTGCTTTATTGATTGTTTGCCGATACATTAATTTGGGTTGTAAAGTTGCAAACAAGTTTAAATATTTCATATACTGGTTAGACATTGATTCACACCCCCCCCCCCTCTCAGTGTCTTTGGGACTGATCAAGTATCTAACAATCCGTATCAAAGCCTATTCCTCTATTTTTATAAGCCTAACAATTTGAGGAAGATTCTGAAACCGATACCAATGGAAAGCTTGAGACAACAGTTGGAAGGAGCTCTTGAAGATTTTGATGCAGAAAAATTGAAGAATATCAAACTAGAAGATGAACTTAGAACTACTCGGGAATTTATCAAAGCACTTAAAGATAACCTAGTTATAGCAAAGAATAAGAGAAAAGAACTACATGTGCAATTGAAAAATCAAGATGATGAAGAAAAATAAACTCTTAGAGATATTGCAAACAAATTAAGACAAGAGAACAATAACATGAAGAATGAGATGCAAGAGTTAACCATGAGACTATGCAAGGATATTGAAGATAGAAAGAGGAATGAAGAAGATTTGGCCAGAAGACTAAATGAAAGATCAGATGAATCTCAAAGGCTTAGTTATGAAAATGATATGCTTAAAATAGATTTGAATCACATGCAACATGACAAAGAGGAACTTTTGAGACAAGTTAGCACTTTGGAAAATGAGTTGATCACTGCAAATGAATACAAAGACAAATTCAAGAAGAGTTCAGATAATCTTGATGATATGTTGAAAAGTCAGAAACCTGGTGGAGAAACAATTGGACTTGGATTTGAACATGGAGAAAGCTCTGGAACTGCAAACAATCATGATCATAGCAAACCGGTAAGGCAACCTAATGCTTATAAATTTAATGGGAAATGTTTTAATTGCAAAAAATTTGGTCATAGAGAAAATCAATGCAGATTTAGGAATAATCAGAATACAAACTTACCCACCGGTCAATGTTCCAAATGCAATAAAAATGGTCATAACTCAGACAATTGCAGAATGAATGTGAAATTCTATGTTTGTGGTAGACTTGGACATTTATCTAATCAATGCATAACTCAAACCAGTCAAGGTTATGGAAAGGCTATTCAGAGAAACAATGTAACTTGTTATGCATGTAACAAGATTGGGCATATTGAAAAATTTCGTAGAAGCAAGAATGTACAGGAGAACAATAAAGGATCTAATAACAAAGGCAAAGAGAAGGTGATTGAAATCAAGCAAGAATTTTCAAAACAATGGATTAGAAAGAGAGATCAGAGAAGTGATGAATCTGTCATTGCACCAGCAGAACAAGGTAATCCTATACCGGTAAGAGATTCTTCATCCAACTAAGGAATAATCCTTAGGGGTAAGGCAACAAATTGAAAACCATGCATTTACCCTCAGTTGATGGTAACAAGTTATATTTCTTCTTTATGGCAGATATGTGGAGTTTTTCACTTCACCGGTGAAGCATTTATTACGGTTGTAAGTCAAATTTTGGTTATAAAGGCATTGTAACCTCTCATTTCAATTAACCTAGCATCCAAGCATTCAAAGAGAGCGAAATTGAGAAAAGGAATTCTAAAGGTGAAGTAGCAAAGGTCTTTTCAAAGCATTCAAGGATTTCACAGTTAAAAGGTATTTATCTTTCGCAATGGCATCTTCATCTTTTGTTCTCGAATTCGTAGCAAACCCTACCATTGTGGAAAACATCAAATGACCTAGACCCATTTTTAATATCATTCCTAAGATAGAAAAATGGGATGATTCTATTAGTCCATTCTCCAAAATCTCAAAGGGAATCGCGTTCACTAAAGACCCTAGGGCATATATACATTGCAACATAGAAAGTTTATGATATGAAGATTTGATGAATATGTACATGAATGTAATTACTAACAAGAATGGGATAGTGAAATCGGAATATAAGATAGTTGAGGATTTAGGTTTCATAGACATCCTCCATATGCCATAATTTTCATATGAAGTCATCTGCTATGTCCTTAGCAGGGTTCATGAAGAATTTATGTGGTTGGACTCAGTATTAAAGATTACCAAGGAAGCTATTTAAGTTGTTATTGGTTTACCCTCCACTAGTTATAGACCTGACAAGAAGAAGAAAATCCCTAACAAGGAAGTTATGAGCTTAACCGGAGCTACATATGACAACCAGTCACTTAGGGTCAATGGCATAAAGGATAAAAATGTTAAATTTGCTAGCATGATAATTGGATATAAAGTTGGTCATACAAAATAGGTTGAATTTTGTGTCTAGTTCATGCATTTATAGTGCACATGAGATAATTATAAACAATGAAAAGATTGATATTTGTGAGTGGTTGAAGGATGAATTGCTAGAAAAATTGGATAAGATAAAAGGTGACAAGAAAGGAACATTCAAATTTGGAAATTTGTTAGTATGTTTAATGCTTT
This sequence comes from Cryptomeria japonica, assembly GCF_030272615.1. Classification (NCBI taxonomy): domain Eukaryota; kingdom Viridiplantae; phylum Streptophyta; class Pinopsida; order Cupressales; family Cupressaceae; genus Cryptomeria; species Cryptomeria japonica. The sequence continues at coordinate 370,691,498 of NC_081415.1, forward strand.
ACTTTTCAAAGGAGATCCCCGGTATGGGTCATAAGGATTTTGCCTATGATATTTTTGTTGGAAAATAGATAAAGGAGGCAATCACCGGTATGGGAGCTAAAAGTGATGATTTGGTTAAAGGTCACTTTAAGAATTTTCAAACTAAAATGAAACAGAGAGAAAGGATTTCCCAAAGCATCGTAGATAAATATGATAAACAAATATGCTTTGTAGTAAAGAGAGATGAAATTTGGATGGAAGCAGTTAGACCCAAAACTGTATGGATTACTGAAATGGGATACGAGGTGGACTCTCACATTTTGGAATCATATGCAAAAATACTCCTAGATGCTCCACCGGAACCATCAGAGAAAATATTTGGTAGTGTTGAAACAATTGAAAGTGATGTAGCCATGATGAAGCAAAGAAAGAAAAGAGACAAATTCATGAAAGATGCTTCTAAAATGGTAAAATAAATTACAGAAGGTTTGATGAGTCTTAGCGGTATTGCTGCTAGTATGAAAGAAAGTCAATCAGAGCAGACACCGGTAGCTCATGTTTCCCCAGTTGTTACTTCATCTGAGACAGAAAGTGATAAAGTTGTTGAATTTAAAAGAGTTGAAAGAAAGAAAAGGAAACCTTCACTGGCACCTGCTCCATCTCCAAAGAAGACAAGAACTCAAAGAAAGAAACAATGGTCTTTAAGAGAGCCTAGTGGTTCGAAGAAGAAGGTAACCCCAAAGAAGAAATCAGAACCTAAAGCACCAGATACTCTTACACCAGAAGAATTGATCAATTAAATCACACAAGAAGGTAACCTTAGCAATGTGAATAAACTTTATCATTCTTTCAAGGATTCAGATAAAAAATACTATAGAGGAAAGCATTATTTTACATCTTGATATCTACAAGAAAGTTCTTATTGAGGTTGTAGATGATCTGCCTAATGATTTATATTTGAGGTTAGAAGCTAAAAGGATGTCAGTAATGGAATTAGATAAGAAATTGAAAGTAGAGGCTCTACTTGTTGTACATCCTGTTAAATCCAAATAGGAAATTGATAACTTAATTTCAGAGGCAAACAAAACAGTTTTTGTGAGTGGTCACTGATAGGTTAGCCTTATGGCAGGCCGAGTAAAGGAAATTGTAGATGAAACGATAGACAAATGGGATATCTTCTGTGGAAAAAGAGAAGAAAGAAGATAGACAGAAAATGGATGTGTCTTTTGCAAAGGTATATCAGAAGGATAAAGGTAAAAGTAAAATTGGTAGTGTACCTGATATAATGGTCAAGGACAACCTTCCTCCACCGGCACAGGACACCCCACCAATAACTATAGAGGCACCAGTACAAACTGACAGTCAATCAAAAGAGAAGGCAAAAGAGATGACACAAGATGATACTAATCCAGAGTCAAACATTCATTTTACCATGAATGTGGACACTCAGGACTTCAATATTGTCATGGATAAGGAAACCACAAAGGTAAAGCAAACTAAAGCTACAAATATTGAGATCTCTGAGTCATCGGTCAACACCGTTGACTCTTAGAACATTGAGATACCAATTGTAGTTAAGGAAATAGATACCATCCTAGATACTACTCAGCTTAACACTGAGAAACCGATAGAAGTAGAAATAGAAGCACAAACTAAAACTGGAAAAGGACAAGAACAAAGTATAGTTGAACCAGCAATCAGCAAGATAGAGAGTAAGGATGACAGTAAGGTTGAAAACAAAGTTGAAACACAGAGTGAGAAAAAGGAAGATATAGTGAATAAAGAAGAGGTAATTGATGGAAGCAAGTTAGCTGAAGTGGTTAATGTGCAGACATCCAGAGATGAGAAGAAACCAATTGCAAAACCTCACACTCCACCTAGCACTTCCACCATGGATCACAGGCCTACAAATGTGACTGATGTACTTTTGGATTCAATAAAGAGGATCATAGATTACAACGCCTTAGCATTTAATGCCATTGATGATACTCTACCTATTTTGAAAATGATTGCACCGACATGTAAGATAGATCATATTGATGGATCTTTAGGTAAATTGGACACGTTGTCCAAATTCATTGCTTCAAATATTCTAACAGTAGATAAAATAAATGAAAAGATTGTTAAGGAAAGGGTGAACAAGGAGAAAAGTGAATTCTTTGATAAAACTATCAAGGATTGTACAGAGTACATTGATTCTTTATTATCGGTACTCAATTCCACTATTTTGGAATATAAAGAATTGTATAAGCATTCAAGCCTCACAACCTGACAGAAGACATTGAGGAAGAGATAAAGAAAACACAAAAAGAGATTGATGATATAGTAGACAACATGATAGGTTCTTCAGAACTTACCTCAGTTTTTGATCGAGAAATGGTAGTTTTTGAAGAAAAGATTGAGAAATTGGAAAAAGAAAAAGCAAGGATAAGAATGAAGGAATGTGAACTGAAAAATAAACTTGGCTCTAGATTGGACAACCTTATAACTCAATGGATTGAGTTGTCTAAAGCGACAATTCAAGGAGAAAGATCACCGGAGAAACAAATGCATTATCTGACCGGTATGATCCAAGAAACTAAAACCATTATCTCTGACATCACTAAATTCATGCAGTCTTAATCTGATTTTGATGGATATATTTTAAATTGTACATAATTGGATACAGGCTATGAGGTAGAATTTTTAATTCTTTGATTCTTTTTGACATCCTTTGTCATTGATGTCAAAGGGGGAGTAGTAGTATGGTTGAGAAGAGTTGAGAAGAGTGTGCAGGACTTGAAATAAATGGTCATAATAATTAGAGTGATTATTATCCCTTAAGATCCTGTAGATATCGATGGCCGGAGATCTACTCAGAACTTGTGAGCCTTTACTCGGGCCAATGTGAGTTGAAAGATCCCCAACACTGCCTTTACCGTCACCAATTGGCTCCGTCCGAATAATAATTAGCGTGTAATCATTCCCGATGTCAATACTTTCATCATAAATCCATCCCAAGTGGTAGTGGTGACTCAGCCTACCCTTGATATGTGGCCGTCTAGGGTATAAATTGGCAGGATCTCCGTGCCAATTTAAAAATTGCAAAAAGGTTTCCTTCATCATTGAGTGGATGGGACAGTCCTTTCCTGGATAAAGGCCTTTTCCTTTTCTAAGATTTCCTTAATGGTGATTGGTGGCAAATTGGGGTCCCTCCAGCATCGTAAGCCATTCTGCAGCCTTCCTTTAGCCGCCATGGAATCGACAGCTTTGTTTCCTTCTCTGAAGATGTGGCATATAGTGAAGTCCTCCATTTTGACCAAAAAGCTCCTAATGTCCCTCAGAATAGGTTCCACTCTCTATCCCGCTGAAGTGTTTCCTTTGGTAGACTCAATAATGATTTGAGAATCTCCTTCGATTTCTAGGTGTTTTATTCCTATGGAGTTAGCCATTTTCAAACCCCAAAGGAGGGCCATTCCTTCAGCTTGAGTGACCGTGTTATCCCTTAGGTTGCTAGCATAGGCTGCAACCATGTTCCCTAGATGATCCCTAATGACTCCACCACCTGCCTAACAGTTGCATTGAGCAGAGCCATCAAAATTCAGTTTAAACCAATGAAGCCTAGGGGTTGACCATCTAGTCATCCATCTCTTATTCTTGGTGTTGTTTTTGAAGTGATCAAAGCCAAGGGGGAGCTTCCAGCAATCAATGTTCTTCTTGTCCGCCTCATCGGGAGGATAGGGGGGGATTTTCCATTTTGTAACTTTAAGATTTTCAGTAATCATCTTAAAGCAAATGTGAGCCACAGAGTCCGGGGGGGTCTCAGTGTCTCTGAAAATTTTGTTATTTCTTTCTTTCCACAATGCCCAGTAGATGTGCGGTGGAATTTATTTCCAAAGTTGAATGATGAGGGGATGATGGGAGGGAGGAGTCCAATCAAAAGTGAAATTTTTAATATTCTTCTAGAAGACCCAACAGAGACCGCATTTCTGAAGAGTAATAGACCAAATATGAGCCGCAAAGGGACAAAGAACAAAAAGGTGGTCAATAGACTCCTCATCAGCTTTACACAAACTGCATCTATTGGGGAGATGGAATCCCCTCTTTTTTAGGTTATCAAGCGTGAGGATTTTACCATGCATGAGGGCCCACTAGAAGAAATTAATTTTAGGGATTAGCTGAGGGTTCCAGACTTTCTTCCAGCATTTTGCGTCCACAGGGTACTTAAGGAGCTGATTGTAAGCAGATTTGATCGAGAAATAGCCTGATTGTGTCTCTTTCTAGATGAAGCTATCTTCATTCAGAGCCAGGGGGATTCTGGTTTTTGACAAAATGAGTTGTAGTTCCTGAACTAGGAGGACCAGATTAGGTCTATTGCTGTAGATGAGAACAATGTCCTTCCAGCCCCTCCCTGGGACCAAATAATTTGCAGCATAATCCCCTAGGATACCTTTAAGGTGAATCATGATTTGATGGAAACGAGTGTTGACCAAAGGCCTGTCCTCCGTCCAAAAATCCTCCCATAATCTCACCTTTTTACCATCTCCTAGCTACCACTCAGACCTTCTCTAACCATCACTTTGTTCTTCAGGATGTTGTTCCACAACTTGGAACCTTGGGGAAGGTCAGTTGTATTCAAATTATAAAAGAAATGCTCCCGGCCCAAGTACTTAGCTTTGATGATGTTGCACCAGTCCGCCTCACCTTTAGTTAGGGTCCATCCAATTTTGGCAATAAGCACCTTATTGAGGGTATTGATCTTTCTTATACCCAAACCTCCCAGAGATTTGGGTAAACACATAGTATCCTAATTGACCAGCACAAGGTGTTTTTTTTCCTCTAAGCCAGTCCATAAAAAGTTTCTTTGTATTTTTTCAAGTTTTTCTCCCATGGTCCTTGATATTTTAAACATGGAGAGGAAGTACACTGAAATTCCCTGTAGGGAGGTTGCGAGAAGCTGGAGCTTCCCCGAACTACTGAGGAATTTACCTTTCCATCCCATAATTTTTTTCTGCATTCGTTCCAAGATAGAGTTGCACAAGGTGAGGGTAACTTCCTTGACCGTGAGGGGGAGACCCAGGTAGGTCCCTGGAAGAGTTGCCACTTTGCATCTGAGGATGGAGATAATTTTGAGTTGGAGGTCATTTGGAGTGTTGAAGAAGTAGAGATTACTCTTCTCATAGTTGATGCATTGTTTCGACGCCTTGGCATAGTCCACCAGTAGGATCTTCCATCCTTTAGCCTCCATGACAGAAGTCCTACCAAAAAGGAAAGTGTCATCCATGAACTGTTGAATATTTGAGGGGGGTAGTGTGGAGGCCACTTTGAATCCTTGGAGCCTACCATTGGTGACCAGATGGGTCACATTTCTATTTAAGACTTCATCTATCATGATAAACAGATAAGGGGAGAAAGGATCGCCCTGTTGGATACCTTTCTCAGCTTTGAAGCATCCCCTAGGAGTCCCATTAACCAGAACTGAGAATTGAACCATGGTCACACATTCTCGAATCATATTCACCATTTTTTGGTTAAATCCCAATTTTAGAAGCACTTTGAAAAGAAACTCCCAATTAACCTTATCATAAGCTTTTGATATATCAAGTTTAAAGACCATACCTGGCAATTTTCTCCTATCCATGGAGTGGATTATCTCATGAGTTGCAATGGCAACATCCAAAATTTGGCATCCCGAGATGAAGCCTTTCTGAGATGGACTAATATTTTTTTCTAGGAAGGGTTTAATCCTATTCACAAGGACCTTGGAGAGAATTTTATAAATGGTATTGAAAAGGCTTATGGGTCGATACTCCTTCAAGTAGGTGGGAGTAGTGGTCTTGGGGATGAGGACAATGAAGGTGTTGTTGATCTTTTTCAGCAGTCTCCCCATTTTGAATAAATCTTGAACAGCTTTGGTGACATCATAACTAACAATGTCCCAAAAGTCCTGGAAGAACGCCGGGGGGAAACCATCTGGGCCTGATGTCTTGTAGGCTCCCATTGCAAAGATAGCCTTGTAAACTTCATCAGTTGAGATGGGAGACAAAAGTTGTCAGTTGTTGTCCTCATTGATGGCCATCGGTAGCTTAATCACAAGGCAGTCCTGCAGCAAAGAATCCCTTCCACCATCTGCATACAGTCTGGTGAAAAATTCCACCGCACTATATCCAAGTAGAGAGTCCTCAGAGATCACTTGGCCAGTTTCATCCTTAATACTTTTGATATAGTTTCTCCTCTTGTGGATAGAAGTCGATCTGTGGAAGAAAGTAGAATTTATGTCCCCTTCTTTCAACCACTGGATCCTAGATCTCTGCTTCCAGTACACTTCTTCCTTGGAGAGAGTATCTTTCCAGCTCTTGCAGCAATATTCCTCCTCCTTCAAAATGGGGTATGGGGGGTTACTGATAGCCATAATATTCTGAAGATGTTCCATTCTGGCTCCCAGGTCCTTTCTTTTGAAGATATCTCCAAATGTGGTCCTATTCCACCCTTTGACTTCCCTTCTAATTAACTTTAGTTTCTCCATAATTCGTAACATGGCAGTCCCTTGGATCAGGGTGGTCCACTAGCATCTTACCATTTCTCTGAAGTCTTGGTGTGAGGCCCACATGATCTCATATCGAAAGGGGGGGGACCCTGGTAGGGTCTGTCATTCCAGTGGAGAAGAAGGGGGTTGTGGTCAGACGCAGTCCTTGGGAGGGTTTTCAGGTAAGAGCTATTTCCAATGTCCCAATTGGAGGAAATTAGGAATCTATCCAATCTAACTTGGATCAAATGTTTGCCTTTCCTATTATTCGACCAGGTGAAGGGGGCACCATGTAGATCAATATCCATAAGGCTTGTAGAACTGATGAAACTAGCTAGGTCACCCATGTTGTCAGAGAAATCTTCCAAACCACCACACTTTTGGGACGGGTAGAGGGGGGATTTGAAATCTCCCACAAGCATAAACTGGTCCTTGTGGTTATTCCTAATGATATTAGAAATTTCCTCCCACAGGAGTCGTCTCCCCGATCTTGAGTTGGGAGCATAGATATTGAACATCTGCCAGCATTGTTCCCCATAATGAAGGGAAACCGCTAGGAAATTTTGGGAGCAATACCCCCAGAAGCCCCCAAGGCATCAACATACAGAGAGTCCGCTCCAGGCCAAAGTTTACCAGCAACCGCAACAAAATTTTGAAAGGGCATCTTGACTTCTTGAATGAGGCAAGCGTCAATTTTCATCTCGAGAATGATTAGTTTTATGGTGAACTGCTTCTGGGGGCTGTTCAGACCCCTTATGTTCCAAGAGAGGAACTTCATTTCTTGCTTTTATTAAGTCCATCCAGGGTCAGTTGTCTGCCCTTTGCAATGTCCCTTTCCATAACCTTGTGCCTTGGGACTCTTTCTGAGGGTCTGCCTACTTTGTTTTCGTTACCCCCCACATCTGCTTTCTTGGCCTTGACTTTCTCCTTCTAGGTTATACATTCTTCATTATCCATCCGGGGGGAGCCCGGGGGGAACACTTTCAGTGGAGTTACCAGGGAGTTTCCAAGGTGTGCATCTCTATCCCCTGTTATAGGGGAGAGAGGGGTTGAAGAGGTGGGTAAGCTATTTTCAGTTAAAAGAGGCTTGGCCAAGGCCGAGGTGAGGGCTATCACCTGCGGGATCTCCCCCTCTTCTAGGGGAATGCTTGAGTTTTTTATTGGGTCTGCTGGGGATTTTAAGATATCAAGGATCTTATCTGTGTGTGGGTAATCTTCAAAAAATTCATTCACAGTAGTCAGCTCAAGGGGAGCCGAGGATGATCGGTCACCAGGGTTGATGGGTTTGGCCCAGATGGCTTTATTTTTGAGCTTGTGTTCTGCAACCACGGGGGCTTTACAATCAGTATATGAATGCCCCTGGTTATTGTATTTCTGGCAATACAAGGTGGCATTTTCGTACACAATAGCTAGGACCATTTTCCCATTTTGATTTTAGGGAGATAAAGTTTGGGAGAGCCTTGTTAATAGTGACATTGACACAAAAACGAGCATACACCAACCTGGATTTGTTAAGAGTGATCAAGTCCGTTGCAACAAAGCTACCAAACGAGTTTCCAATCCAACAGAAGATTTGTTCATCCCAGAATTCTAGAGGGAGTCCAAGAAGCCTAACCCAAACAGGAGCCATGCGGTTTAGTTCTGTGGAGGGGTCAAAACCAGGCTTCCATTTAGCCATGGTTAGGAAATTCTTTCCATAAGACCAAGACCCCAACAGAACATAGATCAGATCCCCGTCAGTGTTGAACTTGAATAGAAAGCGTCCCCCCGGCATAGTTGAAACCTCCAGGCTTCCTTTAAGCTTCCAACAAGATTTTTCCCATCGCCTGACCATGTCAATAGATGGTCGAAAGGAGAAGAAATGACCAACTATTTCCAGGTGAAGGGAAGAGGTGATTTTGTCCATCAGGTTGTCCGAGAGTTTGATCTCCGTTCCGTCTTCTGTTTGGGAGAAGGTGGCCATAGCATCTTCAGGGGTCGACTTTGTTGACCCAAGGAGGGCATTCTTCCAGCTAGTCTTGGGATTCTCCTTCACAAGATCCACATCCTCCTGTCTGAAAGAAGTTTCCAGTTCGAGATGGGGTATATTCCTTTCATCCCCTTTTAGGCCAGTATCAGTCAGACCTGGTGAAGTGGAAGGGGTGTGAAGGTAGGCATTTTCTTCCATATGGTCTGTAGACCGTGGGGACCCCGCAGCCGACTCAGCAGCATGTGCACTGACCATAGAAATGGGTGTTGGGTCCAGCGGTGGAGGGGGGACCTCCCTAGAGGGGGCGGTCATCCAGGGACACAAGTTCAAACGCAAAGCAAGCGGGAGAGTTGTAGACAAGATTTCCTTTATTATTTGAAAATATTGAAATCAAGTCTTAGTTGGGGTTTGTATATTGATTAGTGTTTTTTGTCTATTTTACATGTACAATGACCATTGAGCTTTGTGGATTTGTTGAATGCACCTGATTCGCCCATGGATCGAGAAAGGGCGGATGTATGTATCTCTACTTTATTTTCTTGATTTCATGATTATATGGACATGTACATGTGAACTTGTGATAAATTATAATCTTGTAATTTTTTCATACAGGAAATATCCATAACTGCTTCATCAATGGTGAGACCTCCTTCGTGCACTGCAGAAGCATCTCAAGATCCAGTACACTTATATTTGATATATTACATTAACTGATTTTAACCTACAATACTTATCATTATATTAATTGTATTTAATCTTTGATCATTTTTTGTATACGTAATAGCGACAATTTCTCCATCGATGGTGAGCCATCCTCAGCCCATTGGAGAAGCATCTCAGGCACCGGTACGTCATTGTTCTCTATATTATAGCTTTAAGTGATTTTGATGTATTTATGTTAGTACATTGTATTAATTGTACACTTAATCTACAATAGCCCCCTTCGCGGTTCGGCCATAACATAGATCCTTTTAAGTTTGTCTTCAAGAAAACTCCTAAGAGTGACAAGGAGAGGAGAGAAAATGCATTAGCTCTGAGATCAGCCGATGAGGTAATCTACATTTCAATTGAAAAGGAATTATAGTTAAATTAATAGTTATGTTGTTAATTGTGAACTATTTTCTACAAAATAATTCTAACTTGGCTTTTGAATTATGGTTTTGCAGCCATCTACAAAGCCGTGTACTGCATCGAAGAGGCTTGATTTTGATGATCCACCACGAGTTTAGGATCATATAGTATTAGTTGTGGTCATAGAATGACCAATACATATAGATATATTCTAATTTTTTATTGTATATTGATTTGGACATGGCATATGCCACATTTTTGTAATACTTGTATTGACTTGGCAGACATGCCTTATATATAAAAAAATCAGCTCATGGGCATTTATATATACAAAAAATGAATATAGAACAATTCATCAATGATATATACAAAATTCTCAAAATCATTCTACTCTGAACCATAGAATCAATCAAGTGAGCCTTCAGAATCGGCTCTAACATGTATTGTGTCAAGTATTGCCTCATGGTCAGATTCACGAACTTTCCATAAAATCTTGTTATGAGGTCTACCACAATACTTCATCAAATGAATATTTTTTGCAACAACAAGGTTAGAGAAATGAAGAATATGTTTGTGTGTTTCAAAGTCCTCGAACAACCAAACATCAGAATTCTTAATAGGGTATCTCCTAAGCCATGTTCATGTCACGGCAACAGACCCTATTGGGTACTCAATACCCTCTCCATCAATGATTGTGGTTGTCAATTTTCATTTAGGCTCAACACAACAAAACAAATAGTAATCCATTCCTTCTTCATTGTTCTCTTCTACAACAACTACATACACATGACTTGCATTTTATAAAGTGATAATTAATACCAAAAATAAAGTATGATGTACAACAAAATGAACCAAAAAGAATACTTGCAAAAAAATTAACTCAAAAAATCACCTGAATCCACTAGGTCGGATAATGGTCAAAATCCAATGATGTCTCCATCTAGCTCAATTGTAGTGCTTTGGGAATTTGATATGTATCAATGGGAACCAACGGTCTACAAGACCATTTGTCAACCCACTCTTGTGATTCACATTCTTCCCACAAACAATACATGTATGAAGAGAAAAAACATACCATCTGTCTCATATAAATTACTAGTGAACTTGCATTTGAACTCATAAATGAGTGCATGTTACTCGATCCTAAAACTGTACAACAATCTAGATAGTTTTCAATGTTAAATTCAGTGATCAACCAAAAATATCTACGAACCATTGATGTACCTGGATTACTTGGACCCATCATAGACTTATACCATCACACAATTATTTATGCATCTATCAACTCAGCACCATCTTTGTACTTCAAGTCTTCTCTATCTAGGGCTCTTTTTACACATGCTCCTACACCATCGTGCTCTCCCTTACCATGTCCAACTTTAGTAAAATTTCAAAAATGTTGTACACCACTTGTGATATGCATTCCTGTCAACCAATAAAACATCCTTGCATTATTGAATTGTGTGGTGCAATTATCTGACCATATTAAGTGTCGGTTGTATTGTATGTCTCTTTCCTTTGAATTATCATAGAAAACTTTAAAGCACCCTTGTACAAACTCTGATGAATGAGTACAATCATCACTTATGTAGAAGTGATACTCTCTTACAACCTTTCTATCCTCCTCTGTGCTATCATTTGCATGCATGAATGTTATGTGTACAAAAATAGAAACTTGTGTAGAATGATAATACATAGATTGCACTTCATTTTGAGGTTGTAGTGTATAATTTTCAATAAAATAAACAATAGAGACAATAGTTCCAAGAGGAAATGTGTCCTTACATAACTTGAATTTCTCATCTAACCATCGAGCTCTATGTGTATGCATTGCGTACTCATAAACTAGTTTCTCTTGAAACATTTTCATAAATTCAGCTACACATATATCATTTTTCACTAGCTCACATCTCTTCAAATCTTTTCCATCTTTAACTCCATATGTGACTGTCTTGTATTTTCCAAAAGAAACTAGTTTCCTACCAATTTCATGTGTTCTCTCCAAATGTACACATCTTGGTAAATGTTGCAAACCACCTCATATAGCACAAGAACCTTCCAAACAGGGCATCTTATAATAAATGCAACCATCATGTCTATTACATAGAACACTTGAAATAAATTCTCTTACCAATGTAGGAGGTGATTGTATATTGCATTCCTGCAAAACATTGTAAGTGTGCAAAGTAGAACAAATATGACGAAAAATATCATAGTGCATGGAAAATTCAATATGCATCCTACAACAACACGTGGTGCGTACATGATTAATCTTAATATAAAAAGGTTTTTTCATTTTAAAAAATCTTTGATAAATTCTTATTTGAGGAAACTTTTCAAGGAATCTTTCATAAAATTTTGTTTGAGTCATATCCAAATAGTGTTTGGCATGCGACTCATGATTTGTAGACCCGATTCACCTTCTAACAATATCTCTTTGGTTGGGCAAAACTCTTGTGTTGTCATGCCAAAAAAATTCAATTAATGATCTTAGTGCATCAACAACAACCTTGTCTTTGCATGGTAGTCTACTCGAGAATGCCCAAAGAGAATTATTATTAGGTTCCTCTATTTTTTCTCACCTTTGTAATGCTTTACTTAATGTTGTTCTACTAACGTTTAACAACTTACTTGTTTTTCTTATCAAACGATCTTTTTTTATTTTCTTGCTCATTATGGTTGATGTAATGACATGTCGAGTAGCATTAGAATCTTTAGTACATGTTTTTGAACCAATAGCTTGATATGCATCAAATAGATTTTTTAAAATAGTTCTTTTGTTATTACTTTCAGATGATCTTAGGACTAGAATTTTCATTCTCTCTAAAATTCAAATTTTTAATCATTTGAACAATTAATTGACATCTTGCAGTTTGATTTAAGTTTTCAAAATAGTTTTGCCATATTCTTTTAACCATTCTCCTACAAGTTCGTTCATTCATTTTATCAAGCATTGGATTCAATATATTCTCATCAATGTCAATTAGATACTTTGGTTTCCTACGAATGATTCTAGGAGATGTTAACATCGATGCATTGTGTACATTCAGTTCATTAAATAGAGCAGGTGTATGTTCATCATTTAATTGAATATTAAATGTGGTATCTTCTTCAATTGCATTAGGTTCATACGGTAAATCAAATGTCTCATCTTGAATTGCATTAGGTGCATTATGTTCATTTGGTAAATCGAATTGAGATGTTGAGGATGACACACCTTATTCTCCCATTGTTCTTATGTCATGTAATTTCTTCATATGTTGCCTTTGTCTTTCCTTTTCAGCCTCTCGTTGTTCCATCGGTCCTCACTTGTTATTTCCCATGGTTGATATCGGTTGTCCTAAATAAAACCATATTACATATATATGTAAACAAAAGCTCATAAACTAACAAATAACCATAAATATGCATCTTATCATTATTTTTTTGAATCAAAACTATTAAACAATCACAATAATTTTGACAAAACTAATAAGAACAACAATTCAATCATTTGAAATCATGTAAAAATAAAAAATTCACTTACTTCTATGTATAAAATGGTGATAGAAGTGCAAACACAGTTGTAGTGGGGCCTTCAACAACCTCAAAAACTTCTTTTGAGGCCGTTGAGGCTCTTGGGAAAATAAAACTATGTCTAAGTACCCCGTACGCAGTATATTAATAACCACATGCGTGCTGCTAGTCCCTAAAATGTTGGCAAGCCCAACGGTATTTTTTTCACCCTGTACGTGCTTAGAACTCATAATTAGCACGTACACACTCCTACGCCTTAAAAATGCTATGGCACGGCAATGAACTAATAGGCTCAGTACCCTATACGCGCTATTTATAGTAAATAAAATGTAAAGGAAAAGAAAGGGAGAGGGAGAGAGGGAGGGAGGGAGATAAGAAGAGAGAGAGGGATGGGGTATGGAGAGAGAGAGAGAGAGAGGGGCACCTTGTACGCGCTTGAGAGGGGGAGATAGGAAGACAATACACATACATACACACATATGTGTGCATATATATACTTAATATAATATATATTATATATTATTATATACATATATATATTATTATATTATTATATACATATATATATTATTATATTATTATATACATATATATATATATTATATATATATATATATTATTATATATATATATATATATATTATTATATATATATATATATCTATATTATACACACTCCCAAATTTTAAACAAAAGTAGCGCGTATGCATTGTTTATAGTAAAGATAGAGCGTACGCGCTTCTTACACCATAAGTATCCCATACGCGCTTCTTATACCATAGGTACCTCGTATACGCTTTTGACTGTTTAGGCTTGGAATTAGGCCTAGATGACAAAGCTACAGTTTGGAAGTTTGATTTCCCTCCATTTCCCTCATTTTTGACGTGTTTTATTTTATCAACTTGGTTTCTCGACTTTGTCATCATCAGGTTTACACTTCATCAAGTGGGTATTTCTAAAATTGCCACCATATTTTCACCCATCTTCTGATCTTTCTAACCATATAATTGTTTTTAAATTTGAACAACAATAACATATTATTATTGAATTTCTTTAATTACTGTCTCCATAGTTCTCACAGACATACGTGTACTATTTTTGTAATAAATTTTGATCTACTTATCCAAATTTAAAAAACTTGATATATTATTGTAGTGCACTTTATTCTTTACAATTTAAAAAAATAAATTGAATTTTCAATTTTTTTAGTACAACTTATGCTTCACACATGAATAGCTAATTTTTCAGGATGTGTTCGATTGAAAAAATCATTAAAAAAAAATACTCAACAAAAAATTACAAATAAATACACATCTTCTAGTGCTCACTCTTAACTATCTTTCTGCCAAAGGATTTGTCAAAATACTAAATCTAACTATGACTTTTTTTATGCGTACTTCAGACACTATGTTATGTTTTTCAAAAAACATCAGGGTCTGTTTTTCGTGCATGAGGGATTTGACCCCCTTAATCTTATCCAATTTTGAAAAATTTTAGTAGTTTGGAAACTAGATTCAGAGTATTACAATATTTTTTGTTTGATTATCTTCATATCTTGAGTGGATGACTTTCAAATTTTGCCTCCAAGTTCAGGTTCACCTGATTTCAGAAGGAAAAAAAAAAAGTGTCCTCTTATACCCCCCTTTTTTACCACCATCTTGGTGCACTTACCCATTCACTCTTTTTTCTCTATTTCTTTTGGCCTATTACATACTACTTTGTGAAAATTTTTAGAATCCTATCACTATGGCCCTGAATTCCCTTTTATAAGCACAAGGGAGAAAAACAAGCTTGAAGCCATGAGTGACACATGTCAAAATATCATTAATTATATTTTGCAGAAATGCTACCAAAAGTAGCTTCCAATCAGCCTTGCATGCAAGTGTTTATGGTTCATTAATTGTAGTAGATGCAAGGATTGAATTTGGGAACTAGAGCTCCATCCTTGATTAATTTTCTTAGGTGGTCCTTTCTGTACTTGAACTGACTGTCATGGGGGTTTAGATTTGGAAGTTGGAGTAGATGCACATGAACATGTTTGAAGT
This sequence comes from Cryptomeria japonica, assembly GCF_030272615.1. Classification (NCBI taxonomy): domain Eukaryota; kingdom Viridiplantae; phylum Streptophyta; class Pinopsida; order Cupressales; family Cupressaceae; genus Cryptomeria; species Cryptomeria japonica. The sequence goes on from NC_081415.1 coordinate 370,706,583, forward strand.
AGTTGAGCTTTCCAATTAACTTGCCAAAATTAATAACCTGCATAGGAAAAATAAAAAAAAAGACATACCAAAATTGATGCAGCCTTAATCACACCTCCTCCTCAGGATGATCTTCTTATAAAGAGCAATATTTTATATGCCAAACTTCAACCTCATTGGTTGGCCAAACAAAGGACTTTAGGCTTTGCAATCTGTTCATTGCATCCATTGTTTTTGGAGTTGGCATGGTTGAAGTTTCTAAAGTGAACTTATGATACCGAGAATCCACATCGATGATTTTATCAATGATCATATGATAGTGATGCTTTGCAAAAAGGATTAGAAAATCTGTTTGATGGCAACACACACAAGAGCACAAGAAACAAACGTTAGTGTTAGCAACAAAAGATTATCCTAAACAGGCATATCAAGAGAGATATTAAGCATGAAATAGAAAGCATATAAACATAGAATAAAATAGCTAATCAAGATGCTCATAGTTGCTCCTCCCTTGTTCCTCTCCTCTCCAAGTCCCAAATGAGTGTAGCTCTCAGCTTTTAGCACTAGCCATGGATGCCATATGGAGATTCAAGATAGTTGAATATGATAAGCAAATGCTATGCAAGTGTAGATAGTGATGCTATGAGAAAGCTCTATGCTAATACCAGTATAAAAACAATACTCTAATGTTTCCTCCTTTGCTTGAGGAGAAGGGTTCTATTTATAGAAGAAATGGGGAAATGAAGGGTTAAGATTGAATGGTTTAATCAAGGGCCAAGTTTGAAAGTTGGGGATCCATGTGCACAATTGGCACCAATAAAATGGTGACAAGTGTCAACATAGGATTGGGTTGAGAGAAGAGGTTGGAGGCATTAAAGGCCTGAGAAGACCTCATGGTTATCTAGAGGCTAAGGGTCAAGTCCAAATTAAGATTACCCACTGGATTAAGAGTTAATCTAAGGATAAACCTTTGTGCAAATGTTTAAGAGATAATCATGGTCAAAGCATTAATGGCCTGATGAGACCTTTGGGTTGGGTAGAGGTTGAGTCAAAACAAATGTTTTAACCATGTGGGAGGGTTTGAGGTAACCATTAATGGTTATTGAAGACTTTGGGGATTAAGTGGTTGAAGGTTGAAAGCCTTCAATGGTTATCAAAGACTTTGAGCCATTTAGTGGTTGAAGGTTGAAAGCCTTCAATGGTTATCAAAGACTTTGAGCTATTTAGTGGTTGAAGGTTGAAAGCCTTTAATGGTTATCAAAGACTTTGAGGGTTTGAGAAGTGACTTCCCTTTTGATTAGGAATGTGACAAAGTTTAGAGAAGGGGTTAGGTTATTTAGAAGTGATTAGAAAATTCTAGAAGGGGTTTAGGCATGCAAGTGGATTTTGTAGGAAAATGCAAGTGGGAGAAATTTTGGTATTTTCAATTAAAATAAAATCATTTATTTCAATTAAATGGTGTAATTTGCATTTGGATAAATATTCAAATAAATATTAATTTATTTAAATGAGAAAAATGAAGATAAAGCATTAAAATGCTTGAAGACTTTGAGGGAAACCATTAAAGGCTTGAAGACTTTAAGGAAAACCATTAAAGTCTTAAGAAGACTATAGAAGGAAGCCATCAAATTTGAAGACTTTAAAGCCATCAAGTTTGAATACTTTAAGGGAAACCATTAAAGGTTTCAAGTGGGTGAGGATAAATAGGATTTTAAATAAATAATTTATTTAAAATAGTTGTGCAACTTGCTTTTGTAGGAAAATACAAGTGGGTGGAGGATAAAGGTGATTTAAATAAATTATTTATTTAAAATAATTGTGCAACTTGCTTTTGTAGGAAAATACAAGTGGGTGGAGGATAAAGGTGATTTAAATAAATGTTAATTTATTTAAATGTGAGAGGTGGGATTTTGGGGGATTTAAATAAATATTAATTTATTTAAATGTGAGAGAAGATTTAATTAAACAAATATGATTTATTTATTTAATTAATGGTCTGAATTTGGTTAAGTGAATTAAATCAAATAAATTGAATAATTTATTTAATTAATAGGAGAAGAGGGTTAAGATGAATTAATTAAATATTAATTTAATTAATTCATTAATTGATGGTTAAATAATCAAATAAATACTAAGTATTCATTTAATTAAGTGGACAGATTTATGTGACTACATTTGCCCCTCTTTGAGACGGTGCGGTTTATCGCGTCGTTTCAAAGAAAGAAAAATAGGTGTGAAGAAATGCCCCATAAAATGTAAATTTAATGGGTGGTATGCCCCCTCGAGAGATGGGCCGAATTTTTTTTTGAAAAATCGGGCGATCTCTCGAAAAAGAATGAAAAGTGGAGGGGAGGTAGAATAGAAGAAATTAGAACTAATGATGAAAGAATGGGAGAAAATGGAGTGAATATGAAGAAACAACAAGCCAGTGGGTACCCTGAGGTCATGCAAGAAATACATAGCAGATGTAGTGTGGGGTTTGGATTGATGCTATACAATTGATCAAAATTGGTTAGACAATCTGGTGCAATCGGTTTAATTGCCCCGGTCAAGTCAAAGCGTGACAATTGATGTCAGTTGGTCGCTTGGACATGATAAAGTTTGAGTAAGTGAATCAAAGTGACCTGATGTGACTTAGACAATTGATGTAATTGCCCGATGAAGTCAAGGTATATGAAGCAAAATACTCGTTGAGACTTAGACAATTGATGTAATTGTCCGTTGGATTGTGTTTGATTGGTTGATCAATTGATAGTGTGTGCGTGTGATGGATGGTTGTGGTGAATCATAGCAGCCCCGTTGAGACTAGGTCATTATGATAAATGCCTGATGTAGTCTAGGATTACCATGATCGATTACCTATTGAGATCCGATGATTCTTGATCAGAGTATCTGTTGATAGTCTAGGTGTGTGGGGGTCGATGTATCTGTGTAGACAGAGTAACTGGCTTAATTTTGTGGATGAGTGAGGATGGGAAGCGATGAAGGGATTAGGATGATGTTGATGATTAAGATAGGGAGGGTGAGGGGGGATTCGATGTTAGATAGAAGATATGGAGGACTAGGACCGAGTCCTATGGAAGAAGAGGAGTAAAATAGAGTATGCATTATTATGACTATGTATGCATGATATGCAGCTATTATGAATGTATGGATGGGTGGAATGCAATGAAATGCAATATATACAGATGAGATGAGATGACGATCCATGGTGCTTTATTTTTCATCATTGAGCTTTAAAATGTTGTAAGAAAATACAAGCAACTTGACATAAAGATTCAAGATGACCAGAGTATTTCTTACATGGATTTGATATAGCAAGTTAATACAAGCAACTTGATATAATGGATCAAGTTGACCAGAGTATTGCTTGCGGAACAGATAAGGATTATCTCTGTTCATGCATGACTTGGATCGTCCTCCTTGATCTTAGGCTGATCATATCCTGAGACAATTGCATATCGTAATAAGAGATAAAACCTTTATCTAGTTTGGAGGAGGTAGGAGGAACCAAATAAAAAGCATTGTACCTGCAAACAAACAGTATATACATAAAGAATAAAGAATAAGGATCCTTGGTAATGGTTCATGCTCATATGGTCGAGGTATACGCTATAGTCAGCAAGCCGTAGTGATCTATGACTGTATTTTTGCCTATGATCACGTAACTTAGTGAACTTCCCACGTAGACACCATTAGTACATGCCCCGGAACTTCATCGGAAATAATGCGCAAACGATACAAAACAATGCTGAAAGATCCTAATATAAATTACTAGACCATAAATCAACCAAGTATTTGATAGTGTAAACAGAATTTTCTTGTCAAAGAAAATGTCATCTTGTCTTTGTTTTGGTAAGGAAGGATGCATCCTTGTTGAAGACAGTTTGATTGTTGATGTTGATTGTGTGGTTGATTGGTAAATGGTCATTGTGTGAGTATTTTGTCAATGTTTGTTTTGGTATCTGCATGGATGAGTATGTACAAGGTGTTACCATGTTTTTGTGTGATTTTTCAATGGTTTTGTCGATGTTTTTGGATTTTGAATGTTTTTGGTATTTTTTGTTGAGACATTTTTGAATGTTTTTGGATTTTTGCGAGATATTTTTTTTTGAATGTTTTTGGATTTTTGACGATTGCTTTGAATGAAAAACTTAATGAATCATAAGACAATGTAGAATCCACTTCCATCAATAGGTTAAAGGCATTGCCCCCAATTTTAGACATGACTATGAAAAAGCGGGATGCAGATGTATGGAGTACTATCATAATTGCAGAGGAATAACAAGCCATGGTTTTGGATGGATGGATGTATGTATGAAGTAGATGCGATCGCAACAAGTCTGAAAGACAATGGAGCCATAGCCTTTACGAGTGGCGCCTGTTTGCCAGGTTTTCACCACCGTACTTACCCAAGGTGCCACCGGAGTGGTTGTTCACCATTTGGATGCATGATTTTTCTTTACTTTTTTTTGAATGTTTTTGTATTTTCTTCAGGACATTTTTCTGAATGTTTTTGGTATTTTCTGGTATGCAAGGGAGCCTGATGCTTTGTTTAGCTTAGGTATAAAACCATTTGAGTTGCATGTTGTTAATTGGATCTGCGAGCGGTTCTCCTTCTGAAGTAGCCAACTGATATGCCCCGAACCCAAATACAGTAGTGACAACATATGGGCCCAGCCAGTTTGATTCAAACTTGCCCTGATGTTCTCTGTTTGGTTGGTTGCGAGGATTCTCTCAAAGAACAAGATCACCTACCTCAAATGTACGAGGTCTAACTCGGTGATTGTAGCTTCTGCTCATGCGCTGCTGATAGGCTTTGAGGTGATTGTATGCAGCTTGTCGTTTCTCATCAAGTAACTCTAAGTCCTGAAGACGGGATACTCTGTAGGCTTCGTCATCAATGAGATTGTGCAAGGAAACCTGTAATGATGGTATCTCGACCTCAATAGGCAAGATAGCTTCTGCACCATAGACCAATGAATAAGGAGTTGCACCTGTAGGGGTTCGAATGCTAGTTCGATATGCCCATAGTGCCGGATTTAGTTGAACATGCCAGTCACGGCCGGCATCATTGACTGTCTTTTTGAGGATTCTTAATATGTTTTTATTGGATGCTTCGGCCTGACCATTGCCTTGTGGGTAATAGGGGGTGGAAAAGCAGTGTCGGATATGAAATTTCTCACAAAGTTCACAGACATCCTGATTTTTGAAAGGGAGACCGTTATCTGTGATGATGGACATGGGCACACCATACCGGCAGATGATGTAGTTGAGGATGAATGAGGCGATCTGCTTGCCGGTGACTTGGGTAAGTGGAACAGCTTCGATCCACTTTGTGAAATATTCGATGGCGGTAATAATGAATTTGTGGCCATTGGATGAAGATGGATGAATCTTACCCACAAGGTCAAGGCCCCATTGATAGAAAGGCCATGGTGTTGTGATTGGTTGCAGTTCCTGAGCTGGTGCATGTATCAGGTCGCCATGAACTTGACATTTCTTGCATTTTTTGACAAAGTACTAGGAATCCTTTTCCATAGATGGCCAATAATATCCAGCTCGCAGGAGTTTCTTGGCGAGTGATGGACAACTTGAATGAGTCCCGCAAATTCCTTCATGTACCTCTTCCAAAGCCTTTGTTATCTCACCTTGTTCCAGACATCAAAGGAGAGTACCATCAAGACCACGTCGGTATAGGGTTTCGGCAATAATGGTATATCGAGCAGTTTGGCGAATGAAGGTTTTTCATTGGTTATTCGATTGGTTGGGAGGAAGGGTGTGATCGCGGAGATAGGTGTAGAACTCACCGTACCATGGGGATTCAGAACCAATAAGGTGACATATCATTTCAGATTTGGGGATATCATAAGCGGGGATCCAAAGCTGTTCTACCAAGAACTCATAGTGTGTTGAATTTTGTGGAAGATCTAGGAGAGATGCGATGGTAGCCATAGCGTCAGCAGCTCGATTCTGATCTCTTGGTATCTGCTCAAAAGTGATAGTAGTAAATGATGTCTTTAGAGTGTCCACCATTTGCTTATATGGCATGCGTTTATCATCTTTGGTCTGATATTCATCTGTTGCTTGTCGAATGACTAGTTGGGAATCGCCATATACTTGCAGTTCTTGTAATTTTCATTGTACGGCTAACCTAAGTCCTGTGATCAAGGCCTCATACTCTGCTATGTTGTTTATGCATGGAAATGTGAGCCTGTAAGACTTCGGGATGCTATCACCTTGAGGTGTGATAAACAGAATGCCTGCCCCCGAGCTGTGCCTAGTGTATGAACCATCAAAATATAGTTTCCATGGTTGTGCTGTTGTGATCATGAATATCTCTTCATCTGGAAAATTGGAAATAAGAGGATGATCGCCTGTGAGGGGTGCATCGGCCAACTGATCTGCAATAACTTGACCTTTGATAGCTTTACGGTCTACATACTCGATGTCAAATTCACTTAGAATCATCACCCATTTGGCCAAGCGACCTGTTAATGCTACTTTGCTGAGTAAATACTTGAGTGGATCAATCTTTGCAATGAGTTGTACCTTGTGTGTCAACAGATAGTGCCTCAATTTTGTGGCTGCTAAGATCACTGCTAGGCAAGCTTGCTCAATAGGTGTGTAATTGAGTTCATAGCCAACTAGTGTGCGAGAGATGTAGTATACAGCACACTCTTTGCCTTTTGCATTATGTTGTGCCAGTAATACACCTAATGTTGTACTTGTTGCCGAGATATAGAGTAACAATGGTCTACTTGGATCTGGTGGCATCAACAATGGTGGATTCATGAGATAGTCTTTAAGCATCTGAAATGCTTGCTGGCATCGGGCATCCCACTGAAAGCAGATGTTCTTGTGTAGCAGATGTGTAAATGGGTGACACTTATCAGCCAATTGTGCAATGAATCTTCGGATGGATTGAAGTCGCCCTTGTAATGTCCTTAGCTGACTGATATTCTTTGGTGGTGGCATGTCCATGATTGCTTTTACCTTTGCTGGGTCGACCTCAATACCTTTGCTTGAGACAATGTATCCTAGAAGCTTCCCAGAGGTCACTCCAAAGACACATTTCTTTGGGTTGAGTCGAACATGGTATTGTTCCAGTCTATCAAAGATTTTATCTAAGATGTGGAGATGTCCTTTTTTGGTGAGTGATTTTGCTAGTAAGTCATCAACATAATCTTCCATCATGGTATGCATCATGTCATGGAAGATGGTGGTCATTGCCCTTTGATAGGTGGCTCCTGCATTCTTTAGACCGAAGGGCATTACATTCCAGCAATATGTGCCCCATGGACATGTGAAGGTTGTCTTATGTTGGTCCTCTGGTGCGATCTTTATTTGATTCTATCCTAAAAAGCCATCCATGAGTGAAAGCATGGCGTGTCCTGCTGTCAGATCCACTATGATGTCGATATTTGGCAGGGGGAAGTCATCCTTAGGACATGCCTTATTCAAATCCCTGAAGTCAGTACAAATGCGGATACCCCCTTTTGGTTTGCCGATAGGCACAATGTTGGAGATCCATTCTGCATAATCAATTGGTCTAATGAAACCAACATCTAGGAGTTTCTTGAGTTCTGTTTTGACTAGCACTGCAATTTGGGGATGCATCTTACGAAGCTTCTGCTTGACAGGTTTGGCTCCTTCTGCGATGGTGAGGTGATGCATGACTAAATCAGGATCAAGCCCAGGCATGTCTGCATAGGACCATGCGAAGTTGATCTGATGCTTCTGGAAGAACTCTATAAATTTAGGTTGTTCCTCTGGAGTGAGAAGAGATGCCCGATGTATGATATGAGGATTTTCAGGAGTCCCCACATTGTACTCTTTGGTTTCCTCGATGAGAATTGTTGATCGTTCCTGTTGTATACTATCAGGGAGAATGTCAAACCCTTCATCCTCAGGTGCCTCAGAGAGGTTTTCACCGTTGGATACGCTCTTTCTTTTTAGTTTTGTCGGATCAAACAGTGCCACAGTGTGGTTTTTACTGGAAGATCCATGTTTTATTGTTATATTTTTGTAGCTAAAGGGTTTGGCATCCGCCCCAAAGTATGCTGCGCTATTTAGTTCTATGGCGAATCTAGCTTTGTGATCCCCGCTTGGTAGGTTATCCCTTAATTCCAAATAGTCAATGATGGCCTCATTGTTTTGGAAGAAGTCAAGACATGGGGGATTTGGGTGGTTCCATTCGATGAGTTTGGGGTGGATAATGGGCATTACTTCATCGATTAGGTTAAGTGTGTTAGATGTATCAGTGAGGGTTAAGACATTATGGTGAAGGTCGTTAATGATACTCTCCCTGTCAGAATCAGGCGTAGGATGAGACGTAGGGTCTGTGGAAGATGTTTCCAGTTTAGGAACCCAAGTGGTCTTTATCTGTGCTTCTCTGTAAACAAGGATGTCTTTGCGTGGTGGAGGTGGTGATGTGTCTTCCTCATCTGAAGTATTAAGTTGTACCGAATCAAATTCCCATTCATGTGAGTCGGTCTCTGAATCACTTTCCAGCATCCGATTGCTATACCATACTGGGATGTCCTTTGAGTTAAACACTGCAGGTGTGATCGGTTTATGTACCTTTGTAGTGATCGGTGTTGTAGGAAGGTCAATGGGGAATAAAGAATCTGGTATAGGAAGTATCGGCAGTGTTGACTCAGTGGCTTTTGCGGGAACTGCTAGTACCATAGATGTTGCTGCAGGTTCTGATACATTTGCTGCTGCTAATGGTACTATGGATGTAATGGTTGTTGCGAATGGGATTATTGGTTTGAGTGGTGGGATGATTGGTATTGTAGATGGTTGCGTTGGGGTTGTGAGCCTCGATGGGGCAGTTGGGATGGTGCTTGAGGCTGCTTTAATGATGAAAGGTGTCCTTTTTGCAGTAGGCTGACATAATGGTTTGCTAGGTTTTCCTTTGAATCTGAGTTTAGGAAAGATTTCTTTCTCAAAGCCTAGGCCTGTATTACCTTTGGGCTTTAATTCTGGCAGCAGAGGTTCATGTCGTCCTTGTTTGCAATATCCCAAAGCACTCTGACCATCATATCCCATTCTTTGCATAATGAGGAGACCTTTGCCATACTGATCCATAGGAAGTTTAACTTGTGGTAGATCAGTGGTGATGGGATCTTTATAGATCCATTCCGCCAAGTCCTCATCTTGGGTTTCTTCTTCTTGACTCTTTCCAAGGATGAAAGGCGTCAAAGCACATGCTGGCGTGACTATGGGTTGTTGGAGTAACTGTTGTGGTTTACCATGTGTTTGAGGAGAAGTGGGCATCTATCCCACACAAAAGAGTTGACTCAAGTTGTATTCCCCGGGACCTTCCTTTGCTATTTTCATCTTAATCTTTTCTTGCTTCGGTATAGTGGTGTTTGAACTGGCAAGAGAGGCTAGACTTATATATGATGTGGAGGAAATGGCTTCTCTATTATTAGGAACAGTAATCTCTGGTTGATGGCTGATATTATGGCAATATGCAAAGGGATTTGCATCACCCAGAATTGTGATCTCTACACCGTTATGTGGGAACTTGATACATTGATGGTAGGTAGATGGAACGGCTTGCATGGCATGTATCCAAGGTCTTCCTAACAATAGATTGTATGGCAGAGGAAGGTCCAAAACCTGACAAATGATGTGCTTTACCACGGGGCCCACTCGGATTGGTAGTACCACAGCTCCTTTGGATGAACGCTCTGCATCGTCATAAGCTTTGATTGTGATCTTTTGACGAGGATCCACTGATTCGATCGCATATCCCAATGCTGTGACCAACTGCAGTGTGCAAATATTCAGGCCTGCTCCATTATTGATCAAGACTCGCTTGATCCTATGCTGGTTAATAAATCCTTCGATGTGGAGTGAGGCATTATGTGGTTGTTGGAAGGAAGAGTTGTCACTTTCAGAAAAAGTGAGACAAGGTGATGACTTTAGACTTCCAACCATGGCTTGAAATTGGTCCGTATTTAGATTTGCGGGGACTGACGCTTCTTGGAGTACTTGATCCAAGATAGTTTTATGAGATGGCGATAGACGCAAAAGCTCTAAAATGGATATAAGTGCAGGGGTTTTGTCTAATTGTTCCACAAGATTGTACTGCTTTGGGATGGAGGTGGTGCCTTGTGGAGCTGCCTTTATGGTAACTTTGCCGCGGCGTGTAACAACATTGCAATTTGAGTTGGGATTTTTGAAGGTTATAGTTGCAACTTGTTCATTGGCATCATACAGATGATTTACGGTGTAATTATACGCAACCTATGTATACTCAGTGGTATCATTGCCTCGTCTGGAAGTGGAAGGATCCCTTTGATCTTGTGATGGAAGTGGATTTTTGAACATCAGATGATCATTATTGGTTGTTTTTGGGTTATGTCCTTCAATTTCAATTTCTCCTCGATCAATAAGATCCTGAATGAGATCTTTCAATCGGTGACAATTACTTGTCTTGTGTCCTCTTCCTTGATGGAATTCACAGTGTTCAGTATCTCTCCACCATGCCGGTTTGACTTGAGGCTCATAGTTTGATAGCTTAGGCAGAGTGACCAAATTTTGAGAAATGAGTTATCGCAATACTGTTTCAATGGGTTCCCCTAAGGGAGTGTATGTGCGTTTCTATTTTTGTTGACGAGGTCAAGGTTCATCATGAGATGTGATGCAACCTTGATTAGAAGGAACATTTGTGTTGTTTTGAGGTGGAGGATTTTGTCCTGCAAACCAAACCACGGGTTGTGCGTTTTGGATAGTCCTAGCATCCACAACCCCATCATTGACGATATTCTTGTTTTTATTCCAGAAGTTTGGTTTATCATTGTTGAAGCGTGGGCGAGGACCATCTTTTGGTTCATTAAAGATTTTGATGAGTCCCTTCTTGATAAGTGCCCTTTCGCACTTCAAACCCTTGGTGATCATATCATTAAAAGAGTCTGTGTCTTTGACATCCAGGTGAAATTCCATTTCTTCGTTTAAGTTGGAAATGACTATTTCCACTAGTTCTCGTTCAGGTAACTGAAGAGAACGTCTGCTAGACATTTGACGCCATCGTTGCAGGAATACTGAGAATTGCTCACCTGGTTTTTGTTTGGTGTTGCATAGATCAGCCATGGTGACATCGCGTTCAATGTTATGAGAGTAATGAGCTAGGAACTTCTGGATGAGTTCCTCAAATGTTCTAATGCCACCTGGTAGTCGGGAAAACCATGATGTGGTTGCTCCTCCCAAGCTTTGGGGAAAAAGGCGCATTAGGTAGGTGTCTTCATATGCCACTTCAAGACAAGCGAAATGAAATTCTCTGACATGATCACGAGGATCTCCCTTTCCTCTATATTTTTCGAATTTGGGTGTTTCGAATCCTCGAGGAAATGGTGGCATGTAAAGATTCCTATCAAAAGGATAGGGACAGATGTCATTGAGTGAGAATTGGTTAGTCTTGACACCACTATGAAGCTGTTGGGCGAGATTCTCGACTTGTTGCCGCAACATCTCCATTTCATTTGGAGGAGGAGGTGGTGGGTTACCTTGAGGAATGTTATATCTGATGGGATCTCTACCTCTTTCCTCTTCATGGTGACTTTGTCTTTCTGATGTTGTCTTAATTGGGCAAGATCAAAGTCAGAGGGGAGTTTTGCTCCTTCTTGAGCGAGTCTTAAGAAGTGAGCATCCGCATTGCTCCTGAGTATTTCGTCAAAAAGTTTGTTAAAGAGAGGGTTATGCTAAGCCCTTTCTATTGTTGCAGGAGTGGGAGTACTTGGGTTCTCGTCATCTACATTTCCTCCAAGTGCTTCTTGAAATTCATTGATATTTTCCTCTTCTTCTTCTTCCCTTTCTATTTCTCGTTGCCTTGACTGTGATCGGGTTTGAGCCATTTTGCTTGCAAGCTGTTGTTGAAGTTGTGTGAAAATAATGATGAGTTTTTGATGAAATGAAAGGTTGATGGTTGGTGAATTGTGTTGCACGTGGATCTCTAGCACTTTTAAGGTGGATGTAACCAAAATTCCTTCTTTGAATTGCTTGTTTGTTTGATAAGTTTTGATGTGATAAGGTGTAGAGAAATCTGAGATGTGTTACAGATTTAACTACCTAGTAATGAGAGGATTCACTCATGAACTAGTTTTAACCTGCGTAGATGTGTCTCTTAAGATGAGTTTATCCTAGATGTAGAAACAATCTAAAAAGTGATGTGATGTGTTTGATTTCAAGCAATATCTAAAAGAGAACTTGGGACAAGAACCTCTTAATGTTTTGAGAGTTGGGACGGATTGATGATGAAGTGATGATGTATGAGTGAGATGATGGATGAAAATGTTTTCAACTTCAATAAAAACTTTGTGTTATAAATGGGACAAACTCTATCTCTTCCCTTTCGGGTGTTGGTGGTATTTCTCGAGCTGTGTTGTATGTGATACAGACGTTTGGGAAGAAGTTGGGATTAATCTTTCCTCCTTGGTTTTTGTGATAACTCAGAGCTCTATATTGCATAAAAGCTCTACGGTTCAATGATTCGGAATCAAATTCGTTTGTTTTGCCTTGAAGATAGAGACACATGTGACGCAAGAAAACTCTATGGGAGACAAAGATTTGTCTATTGATATAGAAGAATTTCCTTCGTTTGATCAAAGCCTTTGAGCTTAATTGTCTTCTTTTCAAGTTGATATTTTGATGACGCTTCTTCTTTCGCAAGATGTGAAGAATGGTCATAAAATTTTTGACTCTTTTGTTGTTTGCACTTTGTTTTTGATGTTTTTGGTTGTTTTGACAGATGTTTGGTTGGATGAATACTTTGTTTTTGGGAAGTGATTTTCTGATTTTTCTTTGACAAGAAAACAAAGCAAGCACACAAACACAAGAATGTTGCCTAAAAGGCACAAATGAGTATGGGTCTAGATTAACCCAATCCTTGGACTTGTATATGACCCTTCCTTTAGATGTATTTTAAGGTGTATTTCCAAAGCCTGAAGTAGGCTCAATTTGCACTTGGTCTGTAAAATGAACACACTTCAAACACTTTTTATCCCTAAGGTCAAATGGCCAGTTGTGATAAATTTAGCCCACATCTTGATATTTCTTCGACTTTGGTACTACATACCTTATGAATCCCGCCGTGACAGGTAAGGATGTGATATACTAAGTCTTGCACGAGCATAACAAATAGATGATCCCTATGATGGGGGAGTCACCACTTTTATCAAGCCACAAGTGACTTTTCAAAAAGCTATGTTTCTACTCAAGGAAATATGTATGGTGAGTATCTTGGGAGCAAAACCATCTATGCTCTTACACTAAATTATATCGCAAAAATCCTCAATCAATAGAACGGGTGGGCTACTACTAAAAGGTGTTTAGTCATGTTTGATGTTTTTGGACATAAGTTCATTCTGTAGTGACTCACTTAAGAGCCTTGTAACTGGTGGTGGGGCCCATTTGTCCTTTCGGCCAGTTACACTGTAGGAACAGCTATACCCAAGGCTATAGTTTTCGCTCTCACCTGATTTCTATAGCGGCTCGAAGGATTTACCGCTCGAGGTCGTTCCCAAGAGTATCGATCCCTTGGCAGGCCTCTCTTAAAAAGATAAAATTTTGAGTGTTACTAACACTTTTCTCTTGCACCTAGGACCACGAAAGCCAAGGGAGAGGATAGTGTGTGTTAGAGGTAGGACCACTCGACTGACTTTTTGCACAAGTGTGCCAAGTATGAAAGACACTTGTTCTTTTTAATCCACCATTACAAATGTGATCTAACTATTTGGAGATGTTGCTCCAACAGCCATGGTGTTCTTTTTAACTTCAAAGGCAATGTGTTTTGTAACCTAGAATACTGAAATCCTGGTCAACTTAAAGAAAAATACGTTTGCTTGAAGTAAAATTTGTTTTTGCAAAAATCAAAACAAGTGGATTGTTCTTTTTATTTGCCCAAAAATTGAAGTGTGGCTTGTGATTTTTAAGTTTGATGTAAGAAAGAAAATTTGTTTTGTTGATTTTAAGCACCAAAACAAAATGTATCCCTAACTTGCAATGAAAGCAAAATTTTGAAGTTTGTTGTTTTTTTTTACTTTGCAATAAAGAAAGATGAATTTTCTTTTTAAGCACCAAAAACAAGTTTGAGGTTCATTTTATGCACTCTAAAATAAAATGTGAGGTTTATTTTAACTTGTGCAAGAAGGAAAAATGGATTCTTTTTAACCAACTTTTGTTGAAAGAAAGTAAAAAAGAAACTTTTAAAGCATTTAAACTAACTCCTTCCCCTGCACAAAAAGATTAGAACCTGCATAAAAGACAATTAGTTAGAAAAATCCGCATGTTTTGGTGGGCTTCTACAAGCCTAATTTTTATTTTTTTTGGTTACAAGGTGATTTGTACAATGTTCTGTTACAATAGCGCTAGTCTGCGTTTGAACAGAGGCGCTATTTAACACAAATGCACTAAAAGAAAGGGAAAGACAGAGAAGGGAAAAGCGCTGAAACAAGGTGAATAGCACCAAAACAATGTCAAACGTGCCAAAACAATGTCAAAAGTGCAACCTGTGTGACATTTTCAACATTCAAACATGTTATTGGTTAAAAAAAAAAGTTGATCTTTGTGGTGTTTGGATTCACGTCGGGTTCACCAAATGATGCTCTGCAAAAAGGATTAGAAAATCTGTTTGATGGCAACACACACAAGAGCACAAGAAACAAACGTTAGTGTTAGCAACAAAAGATTATCCTAAACAGGCATATCAAGAGAGATATTAAGCATGAAATAGAAAGCATATAAACATAGAATAAAATAGCTAATCAAGATGCTCATAGTTGTTCCTCCCTTGTTCCTCTCCTCTCCAAGTCCCAAATGAGTGTAGCTCTCATCTTTTAGCACTAGCCATGGATGCCATATGGAGATTCAAGATAGTTGAATATGATAAGCAAATGCTATGCAAGTGTAGATAGTGATGCTATGAGAAAGCTCTATGCTAATGCCAGTATAACAACAATACTCTAATGCTTCCTCCTTTGCTTGAGGAGAAGGGTTCTATTTATAGAAGAAATGGGGAAATGAAGGGTTAAGATTGAATGGTTTAATCAAGGGCCAAGTTTGAAAGTTGGGGATCCATGTGCACAATTGGCACCAATAAAATGGTGACAAGTGTCAAAATAGGATTGGGTTGAGAGAAGAGGTTGGAGGCATTAAAGGCCTGAGAAGACCTCATGGTTATCTAGAGGCTAAGGGTCAAGTCCAAATTAAGATTACCCACTGAATTAAGAGTTAATCCAAGGATAAAACTTTGTGCAAATGTTTAAGAGATAATCATGGTCAAAGCATTAATGGCCTGATGAGACCTTTGGGTTGGGTAGAAGTTGAGTCAAAACAAATGTTTTAACCATGTGGGAGGGTTTGAGGTAACCATTAATGGTTATTGGAAATTTGGGGATTAAGTGGTTGAAGGTTGAAAGCCTTCAATGGTTATCAAAGACTTTGAGCCATTTAAAGGTTGAAGGTTGAAAGCCTTCAATGGTTATCAAAGACTTTGAGGGTTTGAGAAGTGACTTCCCTTTTGCTTAGGAATGTGACAAAGTTTAGAGAAGGGGTTAAGTTATTTAGAAGTGATTAGAAAATTCTAGAAGGGGTTTAGGCATGCAAGTGGATTTTGTAGGAAAATGCAAGTGGGAGAAATTTTGGTATTTTCAATTAAAATAAAATCATTTATTTCAATTAAATGGTGTAATTTGCATTTGGATAAATATTCAAATAAATATTAATTTATTTAAATGAGAAAAATGAAGATAAAGCATTAAAATGCTTGAAGACTTTGAGGGAAACCATTAAAGGCTTGAAGACTTTAAGGAAAACCATTAAAGTCTTAAGAAGACTATAGAAGGAAGCCATCAAGTTTGAAGACTTTAAAGCCATCAAGTTTGAATACTTTAAGGGAAACCATTAAAGGTTTCAAGTGGGTGAGGATAAATAGGATTTTAAATAAATAATTTATTTAAAATAGTTGTGCAACTTGCTTTTGTAGGAAAATACAAGTGGGTGGAGGATAAAGGTGATTTAAATAAATTATTTATTTAAAATAATTGTGCAACTTGCTTTTGTAGGAAAATACAAGTGGGTGGAGGATAAAGGTGATTTAAATAAATGTTAATTTATTTAAATGTGAGAGGTGGGATTTTGGGGGATTTAAATAAATATTAATTTATTTTAATGTGAGAGAAGATTTAATTAAACAAATATGATTTATTTATTTAATTAATGGTCTGAATTTGGTTAAGTGAATTAAATCAAATAAATTGAATAATTTATTTAATTAATAAGAGAAGAGGGTTAAGATGAATTAATTAAATATTAATTTAATTAATTCATTAATTGATGGTTAAATAATCAAATAAATACTAAGTATTCATTTAATTAAGTGGACAGATTTATGTGACTACAGATAGGTATTATCTTGATTGGGCTCTTTTGTCAATGCATCTATGACTGCATTAACTGCTGCTCTGAAGTAATCCTTCCATTTGATGAGATCTTTTACTTTCCTTTCATTTGTCAAAATTGTGGAAATGTCCCACTTCTGCAAGGCCTTGAATGACCCAATCTTTTCAGTTAATATTTTCCTCTCCTCCTCCAAGTGGGGAAGTTTTTTATTACAGGAAAAGAAGGTTTTGAAGGGGCCCCGAAACCATTTACAAAGGAACCATAAAAGATAAAAGCATTAAGAAACTAAACGGGATAGACAGTGAAAAAACCAGCAAAGTGCTAGGCAAAAACCAGTACAAAAGTCCAACACAACCAACAACTACCAGCAAAAATAGAAAAAGACAAATTACATTATGTTCTTAAGGGAATTAGCCAATTTTTCGCTAATCCCTTGCATTTCTTTGATATTCTCCCTGAGAATTGGGATTTCCTTAGAAGAAGCCAATGCAGCCTTTTTCAAGCTCGCCCTGGTCCTTTTAGCTGCACCTCCAGGAGCACTTTCCACATTCCCAGCCTCAATAGCAGCCTCTTCATCAAGGTCCACAATAGACTTGGTAGGGCTGGGACCATCCAAGTATTTGGCTATTTCCTCCATGTTCCTGGTCGCAGATTTGAGGATCTCCGGAATCAAATCAGGAAATTCTTCATGGCAGCCTTCCCTTCCTCCAGCTTGCTGATATGAACTTCCAACTTCTCCACCTTTTCATTCATTTCCTTTTTCCATTGCTCCAGGTTGCTTTCACCTTTTTGTCCCTTCTCTTCTTGATGTTTATCCTTTTTTTCAATTTTGTTAATGCTTTCATAAACCCACCTATCGAAACCCAGATGAGCATCAGAATGGTTCTTAAGCTTATCCAGGATAAGCATACCAGTATTCATCTCCTCACCAGATCCATCCTTTTCCATGCTCGTATCCTTCTTATCCTTGTTCAGCTCCTTGATTAACAAATTGTAGCTTTTTCATGTGGCCCCCACAAGTTGGGGTGCCTTTGGGTCATTCTTAATTCCAAAATGAATTTCTTCTAATTGTTGCCCTTTTGAGAACCAAGTAGTCCTAATGGGCTGAAAAAATGAAAGAATTTCATCAATTTGGTCATATAATTGTGAAACTAAAGAATAAGAGGTGCTGACCTCATGCAATCTGCCTAAGACCCTGTTTGAGATCTGCAGTATTGTTGGCTTTCTAATTTCCAAATAATTCTTTTTTGCCTCTTCTTTTGCCTTATGCAATTCTTCTTTCATCTTTTCCAATTTCTCAGGCTTGGGACCCACTGAGGATATTGATTTTCTCTCAGCCAAGTCAGTCTTTAACTTGGAATTTTTAATGAAGAGCCACATATGATTAGAATTAAGGGCCACGTGTAAGGCCTTGAGCTTTTCATGTTGCTTTTCCTTCTCTTCCACAACCAATTTAGTGAATTGATATGCATGCTTTGATATGGCAGCAACCTCTGATGCAGTTGTGTTTGCTAAAGGTCTAATGACTGCATCCCCCTCTTTATGCTCCACCCCTTGCAATACCATGGGTTTATTTGTATTAGGAGCTTTAGACCATAAAGAAAAAGATTTTATACTTGGATTGACCTTGGATCCATGTTCTCCAAATTCTTGTGCATACATGGGGTTCTCCTGCCTTATTATCTGGTCTAAAATGAAAATTTTCTCAAGGTCCCATCCCAGTACCAAGAGGATGCCACTCTTTTTTACTAAATCTCTAGCCTCTTGAGGAGTGCATTTAATATGATTCATATCAAAATTTTGCTTTTCCTTCTTAGACAATTCCTTCAACTTCTCTCGCAACCAAAAAGATTTGAATTCATCTATGTTGATGAAGTTATCATCAGACATGAATTGTCTTGAGGAAATTACCCTTACATATGTAACTTCATCATCATGGATGACACTAGGGATAATTTCCCTATCCATGTCCATCAATACTTTTGCAACCTCATCTTCCTGAAAAGCATCATGAGTAGGGTAAGGTGGTGGCACACTAGAATCCATTTCCTCATTAACAATGTCAGCAAAATCAAGGATTCTAGCCCTCCCCTTTTGAATCTTTCTTACTGCCCTGGTACTTGGTTGCTTTGTTCCTTGGGGTTCTTATTGGGAAGCACCTTGTGAAGGCGCCTCTATCATAACTTCCTTCCCTTTTTATCTTATAGAGGGAGTAAATACATGCCTTTCTTCAGGGACTCTGTCAGGTTGCTTAGCCTACCTTTGGGCCAACTCACTTGTGATTAATTCATCAAATATTCTGACTTTGCATGACATCTTGGAAAGTTATTATGAATGTTCACGAAAAATCCCTAGAATTCAAGGTCTCCCTCTCTCCTTTCCCTTTCCAATTTATTCAATTACTCCCACTTTTTCCTTTTTTGTAGGGCCTCAGATGGGTAGGCATTCCTAATTAAATCCTCCCTTTCATCAAAGATGTGAGTAAAACCCCTCACTTTTAATTTATTTACCCTTACATCATTAATATGGGCCAAGACACCTTGCTTGGTTGACCTTTAGCCTATAATTATTCACAAGGAATTCCTACACTTTGTCTAGGGTATCACACCCCACAGTGAATTCATTGAACTTTGTCACTCGGGGGAAGTGTTGCCCCTTCTTCTCTATTCTTATTTGGTCCTTCTCTGACTACAGTAGTTGCCATATGAATTCTATAAATGCAAGCCTACGAGAGACTATGATGGGTAGCATATGAGGTGCTTGATTACACCCATATACTCTTATCAATGTACATTTGGAATAAAAGAAGAAATCCCCAAAATTGTGGGTGAATGCTCCCTCGGGGTATACTGTTTTATCATCTTTAGCACTCCTGACCCTCAAGATTTTTATTATGTCTTTGGGAAGCCTTGGTAGTGTAACCCCCATCATCATCAGGATCCTCATAACAAAACAATCAAAGAATGCCTTATAATCAAATTACTTGGATCCTTTGTCCCATACTAGGGTCCACCTTTGCACTAGCTATACTAGCCACCTTGCATTAGTCGTTGGATAAAAATATTTATCTTTAAGGATTCCTCCCATCCGCTTTTGTTTATAAAATAATAAATAAATTATAATATGTACCTTAGGTATGAATGATTAATTATGTGGGGGTTTATTAAGTGGGTCTCATGGGTCAGTGCAAGAAGATGAGTCCACTTTTTGGCCAAAAAGTGGAAGTGTTTTCCCTGATTTTTCAGATTTTGTCTCATTTGAGCTTAAATTTTGAAACACTTAGAGATTGAATCTTGGAAAAAGTCAGTAATATAAAAGATAGCCCTCTGAGTGTACTTTCTAAATATGTAATTTATTTTAATACCCACATAATAAAAAAATACCTTTTTGAATGGAGTTCTAAAAACTATGTTTTAAAAATGCATGTTTCAGAACCATACCATGCATGTGTACGACCCACACTTTTTGACACAATTAAAATTATTTTCTCAAACCATTTTGGGAAATGGTCTGTAACACACTGAAGATTGATGAGCATATTTTTCTGTATTTTTTTTTCTAATATTTTTTTTAATTAATTTTTTAATGGCCGTAATTATCTTTTTAAAAATTTGACATGTACGACCCACATTATTTGACGTAAACTTAACATTTTTTTATTTTTTATTTTTTAAAATAGAAAATAATTTTGTGTAGATTGATGACATAAATTTTTTTTCATAATTCATTAAAATAAAAAAGTTATTAAATTAACAAAATTAGTTAATATTTCAAATTTATGGACCCGATTTAGTATAAATTAAATGAAAAATAGTTAAAATAATCAATTTTTCATAAATTTACATATTTAGAATCTAGACAGTATAATCTGAAATGGGTTTTAATTGCGTATAAAAATTCTCTGATTAGAGGCACATAAACTATTTCAGAAGTTCACATTTGTGCTTTCATTAATGGAGATTTGAATTTGCAGGTCCATGTCTTAGGTGTGGCCATCCCAGGCCTATCCCGAGCCAAGTGGGGGGTTGTGGATTCAAATTCTGCTGAATGGGGGCTCGTTCCATTTTTTTGCCCGTTGGATTTACTAATGGGCCCTCATTTTAGAAACGGGGGCCTGTTATCTCGTTGTTTAAATAAGGGGCCCTCGTTCCTAAATAACCGTTACTGTAAAAAAAAATGACAAATTGCATCAATTTACCACACTATCATTGAAATCCGTACTAACAAAGATTTTTTACATCATTTGGCAGTACTTTTTAATATTTTTTACACAAATTTTTGAAGAACTCAGTAAAAAGGTATTATTTTTGGAAGAGGAGTTTGTAAAGATGGGTTCTAAGCAACGTCAAAAGAAAATAAAGAGGACAATGACAACAGACGAATTCAAGCACAAAGAGAGAAGGAGGCAAAACGCCAAAGAGATCGAAGATCACAACAACGACAATTGAATAACACTTATGAAGCATCTAGTTCAATTCCTGTTGTAGATGAGACCATTGAAGACATCATGATGGATGCAAGAAATGTAGAACCAAACACGGGTATGACTGTTGATGCAAATGTTCATGTGGATGTGAATCCTGGTATGTTTTTAAATCCCCATGACTATGATGCCAATCAAATTGCTGATTTAAAAGAAGTTGGATATAAATTTCATACACCAATACGAAAAGAAATAAAAATTGAAAATATTACACCACCCTCTCTGAAAGAAAATGAATGTAATTTGTTTACTATTGATAGCAATGTGCTAGACAATCTTAATGGGTTAGTTTCTTGGAGACAAATTAGAACACATGCGAACAGTTTATATAAACAATTTTTCTATAATAAAAAGTTGGGATTCCAATGTCAGTTAATGCTACAATTAATAAAAATGTTAAAAATGCGTAAAGTCATGAAACAATAGTTATTTATGCAAAACCAAAAAGAAAAGATGAATCATATAAGCAAGTTGTATCTACTATTGCCAGTGCCATCGATTCTTTCAGAAAAACAAGTTGATCTAAAGATAAGAATGCAACACGTAGAGTTATAATGACTACTATAGTTGACAAAATGATTGTTAGTAAAAGAATGTTAAGTGATATAAGTGGCTATTTGAACTTACATCATAGAACCTTGTCAAGAGCGGCCAAAAGAAGAGACACAATTGAAATTGATCCACTAAACCATTGTTGGAGTTTTAGTGGTAGACTTCAAAGGTCGGACATGAAATTAAATGATGAAACTAAACAATTAATTGCAAAATTTTGGCATGATAACACTAGAGTTTCATCAAATGCTAGAGATGTTTTAAAGTTAAGGGTGGGATCAAAAATTCGTGATCCTCATTCAAAACATCTTCTTGACATGACTCAAACTGAATTTTTTTTTAAATTTAGTGATGAATCTGTGTTAATGAATTTATGAATTAGTCAAAGATCATTTGAAAAATGCAAACCCTGGTATGTTAAAATCAATAAATAAAGAATATCTTGTTGTTGTAAAACTCATGTTCAGTTTCGTTACTATTATGATGTTTTTCGATATATACGTTGTATGTTGCATGGTAATGATCTTGTGCAGGATTGTGGTGTTTATGTTCCACCTGAAACTATAAAAGATTTTATTGGAAGTTTATTTTGTAAACCACCTAATGAACAATTATTTCTTTCCATTTCATGCATTTATGGCGTTTGCAATTTATGTGGGAACTATTCTTTGATAGGTGAATGTTTGCATGAACATGTTTCATCTGAGTTTGGACAAAAAATGGTTGATGTTAGGAGATTTAAAAATATAGAATACCCTCTAAAGGATGGAAAGATGGGGAAACATTTAGAATTGATTACAGAACATAATAGTGTGAATGCATTTATTAGTGAGTTTAAAAGTCATATTGTTCCAAAATATGTGAAACATTCCCAATATGCCCAATGGCTTGATGGACAGTTTTGCATATGCAAGAACACATTTCCAGTTGGAAAAATAGTATCAGTTGTGGATTTTGCAGAAAATTATACTCTAAAACCACAAGAGGAAACTCAATCACAATACTACAACTCAATGAAAGTGGCCATATTTGTGCACATTATATATAGACATGACCATGACAGTACCGAAGATAACAGAAAAATTTTGAGGGAGTATCATTTCTATGTTAGTGATAATCGATTACACTCTTTAGAGTTTGTTCAGCATTGCTTCGAGGTATTTCATGATAATCTTAAGGAAAGAGAAATTGAGATGAAACAACATATGATATGGTCAGATAACTACATTGGACAATTCAAAAATGCAAGAATGTTTTATTGGCTATGCAAAGTTCACAAGATAACCAATGTCCAACATTTATGGAGTTTTTTTGAAGTGGGACATGGTAAGGGGGAACACGATGGAGCTTGTGCCTGTGTAAAAAGAGCTCTTGCTAGAGAACAATTGAAATTCAAGGATGCAGTGAAATTCAGATATGCTCGTGCAGTTGTAGATTGGTGCAATTCAAAGTTGTCAAAAGGATCAACTGAAAACTCTGCAATTCGAAGTTTTTTCTCATTGATAGAGGAAGATAGTATTCCTATTCGACATGATTGTAATACCATCATTGGATCAACTAAATGACATTTGTTTAAGAGTTCCAATTCAAACACATGGACTATATTCACAAGGCAGCTTGCTTGCTTTTGTCGGTTTTGTGTTTCCGGAGATTGGGAATTTTGTGAGAATAAAGAATGGGTTGAAGAATGGCAACAAAGATCATTGACACACATAGACGCAAATGATCCGCATGAAAGAACTAATGAAGATAGGGATCAGATGTTTGCATCAAATGACTATGATCGCATTTCAAATCTTATACAACAAGGTAAAATTGTTTTTGAAATTTGTTTTGATTTATTAAATAGTAAATATTTATGAAATCTTACAGTGTATATTTTTGTTTTTATTTCTCATTAAATATTAAAATAAAATTATTTTGTGCACAGGACATGTCTATGCTATTATTGCACTAGAGGACAATGAAGAGGGGACAGAGTATTGGTTGGCTTGATGTGTAGAGCCAAAACATAAGCTAACCACTCCTCGAGTAGATGATGATGGTTATGACTATCCAACAAGATCTGTGGTTGTTGTTGGCACTTGGCTACACAAATATCTAACAAGAAAGAATGGATTGCCCGCATTTGAAGATTATGAATTAGAGAAGAAGATTATACATTACTCGCATTTGGTAGTGGCAACTAATATAAAATTGGATAGATATCGTGGCAGGCCTGCTAATAAATAATTATGGACTCTCTCTATGGAAGAGCATGAGACAATTATAGATGCTTTGCAAAAGAGAGAGGATGCAGATGGTATAACAGAATGAATATCAAGTAAGTTATAATGAACCCTTAATCCACCTCCCTTGTAAAAGTCGTGATGCATATTATATATAGCATTTTAAATCATGCATCATAATTATAAAATCTAATCTAGTAAAATTTTGTTTCAGGTCTACCACAAGTAGAAGGCATCAATGAAAACAAAGTTATTTGTGCTTACCTTTATGTTTCATCTTGAATAATTACAAGTTAAATTTTTGTACCCTTAAGGCAAATCCCTTTGAATAGTCGTGATGTATGCTTTATGTTGTATTTTAAATTCAATGCATCCTGATTATAAAAACTAATCATATGTATATTTTTTTTCTAGGTCTCTCAGAGTAGACTTGGCCTCAATGACTACTATTGTTTGTGCATACTTTATGTTGTATTTTAAATTCAATGCATCCTCATTATAAAAACTAATCATATGTATTTTTTTTTTCAGGTCTCTTAGAGTAGACTTGGCCTCAATGACTACTATTGTTTGTGCATACTTTATGTTCTATTTTGAGATATATAAATCCTTATTATTATAATTTAAATAGACTGTTTATTTTATTTTAAATAGGTTTTCTTGATTACATTTTGTGTAATATACATAAATGAGAGACTATTGGTCAAATTCTAATCAAGTTCTATTCAATATATTTATTTTGATACTTTTCTAGATTATCATCATTAATATTGTAATGGTAATTATATATTTGATTATATATTTTGCTTATCTATGATGATTAATACTTTTTAATTTAGAATATGTTATAATTATAAGATATGTTTCGATACTTAGTTCATGATGTACACCTTTAGTTTATCTAATCACAAGAACTATTTAAATAAAATTCCAAAAATAAAATTACAAGTCCACATAATCCATATAAAGTTATTTAAGCACAACTTCCATAAATAAAATTTCAATTCCACATAATATATAAAGTATGCATAAAATATATATGATCTAATGTGCACAAAATATAATTTCACATAATTTCAAGTCCACATAATATCTAATGTGCACAAAATATATAAAGTATGCACATAATATATATGATCTAATCCTATTATGCAACTATCCATATATATAAAGTATATGCACGTGTAAACAGATGTGTAAAGTCCATTAAAAAGTACATATCAGAGCCAAATAAACAGTAAAATTTCAAGTCCACATAATCCATATAATATCTAATCCATGTATATATATGGATGGTAACATGATGAACTCCACATAATATCTAATGTGCACAAAATATATATGATCTAATCCTATTATGCAACTATCCATATATATAAAGTATGTGCACGTGTAAACAAATGTGTAAAGTCCATAAAAAAGTACATATCAGAGCCAAATAAATAGTAAAATCTAAGTGCTATCATCAATAACATCTCATGGTCTCTTGTCCTTGGGACGTGGTCCAGATCCACCCATCTCATGTTGTACAAGGAAAAAATAATATTAAAATACTTGAAATTAACTATTAAAAGAATCATTTATCAAATATAGTTGGAATTCATAAATTAAGTTACAAACTTACCATATGCTCATCAGATCCTCTAGCAGTATCTTGTGCAGTATCAACACCAAATTTAGTGCTAGTTAACTCCTGTACAAGGTCAAATTCAAAGTGTCCAATTAAATCTTAAATTAAGAGTCAAAATAAGATCAAATTAAGTATTACATATTAATACCTCAAAGGATGTCAATGTGCGTTCAAATTGGCTCTGATAAAAATTATGAGGATAACCTATCCTAATAGTAGTGTCCACCTACAAACATGCATTTAATGAAATCATATTTAGTGAACATATATATGTGTACTAAATAATTTCAAGTTAAGTTACAATATTGTAAGAGTTCATATTTAATTTATGAATTCTAAGATACATACCATAGATGGTGTCATAGTAGTCAGACCCTCTTCTCAATGTGATGTAGAGGGTCCCTCGTGACCTAAATCCTGGAGAAAGAAGCATTCAATATATCAACATGAAAATTTATATAGTATACGATGATAACATATTAACTTAAAAAGACAATACAATGTCTAGATAGAAATTTATACTATACCCCATAAGGTGTGTCGAGTTGTGTTCCAGTAGATGCAATATTGACTCTAATATTAGGTGTAGTCCTTATCTACATAAACCAAATTTATTTAATGAAGTATTAGATTGTATAAAAAAAAGGCATGCACTTAATTTATACCTATATTTAATGAAGTATTTAAAGATTGACATGTACATGTATATATATTTATACCTGGTCAAGATGATCATCCGAGCAAAGAAAATCCATATATGATGTCATCATACTATCATCTGTTGCATCATGCTCAGGTGGAACTAAAGCAGATCCTGCATCAGCAGTAGGACCTACACACATCTCATGACAACTCGAACACATATGTTGCATCCATTGAGGAGCGGATGCCATGTGAGCAGCTTGCTCACTCAGGTTACCTGTGAGGGAAGTCAAAGCATCTAACGGCGAAATGAATGATGTATTTTGGACATCTGCAGGAATCAATGGAGCAACAAGTGGAACTATGGGTGGATCTGGTAGGGGATTATTACTTTGTGCCCCTAATCTATGTTGTGGCAATCCATGACCAACACCTTGGAATGACTTAATGTCAAAATAATTTGGGTTTTGGTTCATTACAAACTCACAATATAATTTCTTCAAAAAATAAAAAGGGACCTCATAATTACGATGTGGTGGATAATCAAAAACCATCCACCATCTATCCCAAAAGTGCCTAGCCATTTCTGGATGCACACACCACCTAATTGAAATTCTTTTTTGGTTAGGTTGCATTGGTTCTCTTGTTTTGGGGTTAGTAGAATATATATATATATAAATGAGCTTTGGTTATTTTGAGATCAATGATTTGCCTATAAGTTAAACCATCGGCATAAAAATCACGCAACTCTTGTCGTCGTCTATGAAATTGATCTAATTGAGAATCAACAGATCTAACTGACTCGACAACAGTTTGCATTGATTTTGCAAACTCTAGAAGATGGGGTGGTGTGATTGGCTCATTTTGGATAGCAATAATATTTTGTTCAATCACTTATAGGTTTTCATTAATTCATTCTCTTAAATGAATTTCGTCCAATCTAGGGGGTGGAGGTGGTGGTGGTGGTGGTTGTGGAGGAGGAGGAGGAGGAGGAGGAGGGGGTTGCGGTGGGGGATTTTCACCTAATAGTTCATAGATGTCAAAGACATCCATGATAACAAAGAGCTCCTGCATATATAAAGATATACATGAATTATATACAACTCTATGTCAAAGAAGAATCTATTTTAGTTTTTTTTTAAACTTATAAATAGTAACATATCTATGTTATTGAATGAGATACACATGAAATATAATATAATATTGAACTTAGAAAAATATGCATGTACATACTATTGTTCAAATCTTTAAATATAAAATTTGCGCACAAACTTAATAAAAACTTTCAATGAAACTTCATAAATCTATTATATATTCAATTTAATGCATTCATTTATTGTAAAATGCATCAACTATTAGAATTAATATAAAATATTTCATACATAAGATCAATAAATAAGTGGGAAATAAGATGATCCTCCTTAGTGTAAGTATATATAAGGATTGATGATAAGTGCTTAAAATAAGATATTGAAATGTAAGATCATTACGCTCTATAAACCAAGATATGATCATAAGATCATGCAAGATTTAATAGCAATACAAGATCATCATGTGAGGCACAATCATATGATACTAAGATGCAAAAATGCGTGATCAAATAGTGATAATCTATTATATCTCTAAAATAATAGGCATGACAATAAAGGATTGTAAATAGCATGTTTTTAGTAACTAGACATAAGAGTAAGAGATCATATAGACCTAATTACCACTGTACCTAGATATAATTATATATAAATGGAAGGATATACAAAAATGATCTAAAGTGATAAATTGCCCAATGTATGAACATAAGATAATACTTTAAGAAAATAGATTAACCAATATACAAACATAAGATAATGCTTTAATAAGATTAAAAAAAATACTATATGAACATACATGTGAAGCAAATAGTCTTGAAGATCATAAGATAGAACAAAGATTAAAGTATAAGACATAAATCATTATGGGAAATTAGTAGTTACTAATAAAGATTAGATAATGTAAAAAATAGGAGATAAAACATATGAAGTAAAAGTAGGATTAAAAAGGGAAATCAAGTGAGAAAATATTAAACATGCCCTACAAGTGGGGTAATAGAATATGAAGTAAACATAAAAGATTAAATTGTGTGATATCTAGTGGTTTCTCTTTTATGTTATGTGTCACCTCAATGTGTACATTCACTTTGTTGGTGCATCATTATTTTCTTGCATTTAGCTAACTATTGTATTGCATATTTGCACCTAGAGGATAGGATAAGATTACTTGGGTAGATTTCTACCTAGGTAGGCTCACATGTTCAACTCATACTCCATACTTTGGTAGAGATGTGGATATATGTTACTCATCTTCTAATTTTTGTTGTAAGAGTTCTCTGTAAATAGGATTTTATATATTAGAATTTTCCTAAAACATGTCTCAAAATGATTAAAACACTTGAATCAGGGTCAAAAACTAGGAATGTGAGATACATGATATGGATGATGACAAGGATGGTTGAGAATAAAGAGAATTTGAATGGATTATGGTATACTCCTAAGTGTAGGGTAATTTTTTTAAAAAAATTATACATGATGACAAGGTACTTGTCCAAGGTGTCATAAGAATGGTTTTCACCCATGAATAAAAAAATTATGTTTATTTTTCTCTCTTTTTTAATTTTTATGCAAGACCAAATCCTTTAGGTGTGGATATGTTAAATGATACACAGGATATTTATAAGTTTTTAAAAATCCTAGCCAAAAAATATAGGACACTGGAACATGGACCTATTATGCAATGTCATGCAATAATAAGACTTATTATGTCGTCATGGCATAATAGGTCCTATTATGAAATGTCATGATATAATAGGTGGACTATTATGCAATGATATTATTATGGACCTATTATGCTGGCATAATAGGTGGACTATTATGCAATGTCATGGCATAATAGGACCTATTATGCCATGATGGCATAATAGGTCCTATTATGCCATGACATGATATAATAGGACCAACTATGGACCTATTATGCAATGTCATGGAATAATAGGACCTATTATGCCATCATGGCATAATAGGTCCATAATGGGTCATATCATACTAAGTAAACATGTCGAATTAGCATAGTTTCAGTGTTGCAGATGAATTAGATGACGAAGTTGGCAATTCGAGAAAATCATGTCATGTTGTGGCTTAATAGGTCCTATTATGGACCTGTTATGCCATGATGGCATAATAGGTGGACTATTATACAATGTCATGGCATAATAGGACCTATTATGCCATGATGGCATAATAGGTCCTATTATGCCATGACATGATATAATAGGACCAACTATGGACCCATTATGCAATGTCATGGCATAATAGGACATATTATGGCATCATGGCATAATGTGTCCTATTATGCCATGTCATGGCATAGTGTGTCCATAATTGGTCATTTTATACCATCACATGACATAACATGACCATAATAGGACCTTTATGCCATGACATGGCATAAACCTAAGCCTAAACTTTGATATCTAAAATTTGAAGAGTAATGTTAATTACTTTTAAGGTTATACTAATAGTGGTAGCTTTTGTATTGCCTAATGAGGATTAAGAACAATTTTGGTTCATATGATCGGTTTTGTTTCAATTTCCTTTTCATTTTTGTTTTTGTTTCGATTTCCTTTTCGTTTTTGTTTTTGTTTTTGTTTCAATTTCATTTTCGTTTTGATGTTTCTGAGATATCTAATTTGATATTTTGTTTTGTTAACTATCTAGGTTCGGTTTTGACTTGTAAATTTGTTGATTAGGGTTTAGGGTTAACTGTTGAAGAATATTTCAGATCAAAATCAAGAATTTACAAATATAAAAAACAAATTTATTTATAGGCTACTTTAAAAAAAAATTAAAATAATACCAAAAAAATCTAAATAATACACAAAAAATAGGAAAAATATACAAGAAAATTACAAAACATGAAAATAGATGATTGAATGTGTACCTGGGATAGTGGTGGAGGCTTGAAATGGAATCCACAACACGGGGGCCCATTTTTAATCTCATGTTCACAATTCACTGTCACAGTAAAAATGAAAAAATTCGCCCAAAAAAAGGGTAAAATACAATTTACAAATGGGGGCCCGTTTATTTTAGCTTCGGGCCCCCATCACCTTTCGGCTCGGGAGCCCGAAGCATAAACGGGCCCCCGTTTTTTGAAAATGGGGGCCCATTTTGAGGAGCGCGTTTTCCAACACGCAGACTTCCGCGAATTTGTGACTCATTATCTTGCACTTGCCCTCATATTATATTATTTATATTATTTTATGGATTGTGTTTTAGAGATCTTATATTATTTAGAATTTATATTATGTGGTAATTATTAATTTATATTTATTTGTGGGAGATGTTAATTAGTAATTGATTTTAAATTTCTATTTCATTTATTTGATTTGAGTAATCTCTTGTTTGAATTGCGTGTTGCTAATTTGGTACTCAATGCAAGAGGAAAGATTAGTTTTGCATTCGAATGTGATTTGGGAAGGAATGGAGATTGGTTTGGGGTAATTTTGAAGGTTGTTTTTGGGGGTGATTTTAAAAAACTTTGGATTCTTGAGAAGGGTTTTTCAATTTGCATGTATTTTGAAGTGAATTTTGATGAGGATTTGAGAGGAGAATTCATGAAGATTTGTAAGGGGGTTTTGAGGATTTTATTTTGAGGCATAGTTGTATTTTTAATTGCATTTTGGAGGCTTTCTAATTTGTGTTGAGTTATTGCTCGTGTGGGGGTTTGCTCATTCTTCATTCTCATAGTCCATTTTGCTTCAATTTCTAGGTTGGATTCTTATGCTCGTTTGATTTTATGAATTGAAATGAGTTTTATCTTTGAAAACATAGCATTCTTTGTTTCGTTGATGTCATGTTTTCATTTTGGAAAGATATTTATTATTGTTGTTAGATTTATTGTTTATTGGAATAAGTGTTCTCTATATTGCTTAATTCTGGATTGTTTTTAGTTTTTTTCTTCCTAAAGTTTTGTTTTTCATCTTGGTGTGATAAAATTACATTTATGAGTATGAAACTCACCCCTCTCAAATGGGTTTGAATCATTTTTTGCAAATTTAATTGTCTGTTTGTCGAGATTTGAGCCCAAAGTTGACCCCAGGACCTAGTCTTGCTTCTATCACAAAAGAGTAGAAATAGAGTGTAAATGCATCCATTTATGTTGCATATGCGCCATTTTATGGTTGATAAGAGCTTAAAGAAGTTGTAAAAGTGCAGTTTCACAAAACAGATGAGCAGTTTCATAGTTTTTGGTTTACAGGTTTGGTTTTGGACCCCATTTGATTCCAGTTGACTTCCAGAGGCTTGTTGGGGGTTTGTTCTCAATTGTTTCAGTTTGGGGGGTTTTTAAGGTTTGATTTGTGTTGGTTTCATGATTTATCATGTTTTATTATACTTGGTTGTTTAGTTATTCAATTGCATTGCCTTGGAAGTGTCTTGATTGGTATACCCGATTGGAAAGAATAAGAAGGCTTTAAGTTTGTATACGATTCAATTTTGAGCTAATTTATGTATGGATATTTGGATTTGGATTGGTGATCGTAGTCCCAATCCCATGCTTTGGTTATTATTAATTAGTGGTTGTGTATATGTTGTCGATTCAGGATTTAACCTTTTTCTTGATTGGGGTCTTATGGAAGTTCTAATTCAATTTACAAGATCTTTACTTGTGAGATGAGGTTGTGTTGAATCATTATATGTTCCATGGATGTTATGAGGTTGTTGTGATCCTCTTTGTTGTATCCATAGGCTAGTGGTGTCTAGGTGCAAGCTAGGGGGAGTGGCTCTCAAGTGGGTGTCGGGGCCCTAAAGTGGCTATCAGGGTATCTCATCGAGAGTTGGATTAATCAAGTGATAAAATTAAATTAAATGAATTAAGGGATGGGAATAACACACATAAATAAGATAATTGTTGGTTCCCCACTCATGGTCTGGAGTGCTCATTTAGACTGAAGATGAGATTGGGAAGGCTTATATGGCATATCGAACTTCCTTGCCTCCACGGAAGGATTGTTTGGTTCCGCATGTGCAAACAAATGGGCGTCAAGGTCTGGAGTTTGGAAAGGGTCAGACCACCAAGGAAACTCATGTTGATTCCATTTGATGATACTATTCCTTAGTTGTAGTCTAGTACCCTATCCTATGTGGAGTTGTGGAAGCCTCTGGAGATCCGGTGTCATATGGTGTTTTAGTACTTATGTATGCCTTTTCCTTGTGTATATGTGTATTCCCTTGGATGTATAGGTGTCAACCTAGGTCAAGTGTGTGCGTGGGGGGGGAGGGGTGGCTTATGTCATTCTTCAAAGCACTGGGGGTGGACCTTTTTGGTTCCACATGGTCTGGTGGTTGATGTCTTATTCAATTGGGAAATCTGGTGGTTTGTTCATGAGCATGGTGAATGGTTCTTCTTCTCTTCAATTCCAGTGCTATGGTTTAAGATGCATATGTATTCTCTTATGTATATAAAAGATTCATCTATGTACTTTGTAATTGATATCACTTATATGAAAAATATACTGGATGGTCCACTCATTGTAGAGATTGGTATAATTTTGTAATGTAAATTATGCATAGGATGTAAGATGTAATGTAATGGTGATATCATATGTTTAATCAATGTGGTGTTGGTACCGGCTATATTTTAGGAATGGACAGATTCATTATGGTTACAAGATTTAATATCATAGGAACATTTGGTATTGGTGTTTAAAATGAATATAGGATCTTAGAAGTGCTATAATCTAATATTTCATGGTTATATTTCTATGTTTTAAATTAGTACTTTCTTATGCTATGTTTTTTGACAAGTCCTTAGTTTTAGTAGGGAATGTTTCATGTATCTATATAGTTGTTGCTTTATCAGTAATGATGTTAGGATAGCTTCGAGGATGTAAGTTAGATGTTATGAGTTTATATCCGCTTGTGCATTAGTGTTTTTAATCATATTCATTTAAGTGTATGAATTTCCTTTAAATTTAATGTCATGTTGTCTTTAAAATAAAATAAAAATCTCTCAAATGTTTAGTTGGTTGGTTAGTGTTTTCTTACAATTCCCTCTAACATGCCAATAGACCCCTTCAATCCTTGAAATGATGCAATATTATAATTTTCAGATCACATTAAACATCTTGGTTGCTTTTCATGTTTCAAATAAAATCCAACTCTTGAGAAAATTGAGGATTTAGCCTTACCACACTCCACAATGTTCTCTTGAAGTTAAACCCTACACCAAAAAATGCAAAAAGTTAACATGAAAATAAAAAAATAGTGATATATGATTGTCATGAACCTCAATGCTCTTACATCACAAACTTATTGGTTTGTCATCTCCTTCCAAAACAATTGACCACCTGTTAAATTCTAGCATTTCGTCTCGTCATTTTTAACTTGGCAATAACTTTTGTCATCTCTACATGAAACGACACATTCTCACTAACCCTCATCACTTCTCTACAAGTGACAATATCTCTACTTGAATTTGGCTTTTTATATTTTGAAGGTGTGATTTTTACTTAAATCTTGCAATAGCACATGACCAACCAGTCACACCTACACACTCCATGTGAATAACATTATGTTAATGATATAACATATAGCTTGAATATAATGTTATCACTTTGACATGTGTATGTGTGGTGCAATTCAATCAACCAATGATTTTTTAGTCAATCATATGATTCTTCCATTCATTTTCAAACATCACATAAATCATCATATACACTGAATATTAAATTATTATAAATTTATAGTATTTCAATATATTAAAAATTGGAGAATAAAATATGCATGTTTCCAAACAAAAAAAAACATTCAAACTTTATCTCCACAAATATCATATGGTAAGTTCTAGCATTTGGTACTACAATAATACAATTGAACTATAAACCCAAGAATTTTAACATAGCTCAAATCTTGAATGGTGTGAATGGTGGAACAAAATATAAGAGCATGTAAGGATTTGAATGTGTACAAATATTTTATTTCTGGATTTAGATTTTCAACATAACAAAACCTGTCAAATGTAGGATGTAAATTTAACAAACAGAAAATATTGTAACACTAAATCACTTGATACCTTTTGTAAATGATCATTCTTGTACATTCCTCTAGAATAAAGGTAGTAGCAATTAATACTTAATGGTACTGTTCACACATTATTGAAAAGAATTTATATCTTTAGTTGGTTTTTTACAACATAATTTAACAATATAGGTAATATGAAAAATGCTTAAATGTCTAACATGAACACTAATTCACTTGATACCTTTGTAAATGAACATATTTCACTTGATATCTTTTGCAAATGATTATGTGCACGTCTTGTACATTACTCTAGAATAAGTGTTGGCACAAATGGTATAAATGTCTGCATGAACAACGTTATTTGTAATCATATAAATGTGGTTGATAACATTATGTTAATTATAATGCTCATTTCCTTGACCAAATAATCATATCCCTTCTATTACCATTGAATTAATTCAAACTATCTATTAAATTTGAATTCCAAAAAATAATAATTGCTGACTTTCAATTAAATTTGAATTCAAATAAATATATCCACTCTATTAACCTTGAATTAAAACCTTGAATTAATTCATTCATACCATCTGTTAAATTTGAATTCTTAAAAAATAATGTCTGCTAACTTCTTAAATTAAATATTTAAATTTGATTCACATAAACAGTCAAAATTATTTAATATTAAAATAAACTTATTTTCATAAACCAGACTGAAAGTCTGCAAACAAAAATTTGAAATTCTTATGTAAATGTTTTTTTTATCTCATAAAACATAACAAGACATGCACAGATTCAATAAAACAATAAATTCACTGCAATACAAGAACACAAATTCATATGATCTTAAATTAACTTACTCCAAACCAATATTTTAAATGATTTGATTTTTTTATTATATTCTGATGATACAAAGCCTTGAAGAACTTATATAAAGGAGAGAACGAATGAGATGATGTAACTTTGAGATTCAATTTAATGAATTTTACAATAACCAAAGCCACCAACATAAAGGGTGGCTCAAAAATTCTGCATCTGTAAAAAAGTCGTTCAAATACCATTAAATACAACAATTTGCGTACATGTAAAATTGATCTCATCAAATAAATTCCAACAATAAATGAGGAATTAATTGATGCTAAGAGCGTAGAGAAATATAGATGATTCAAAACATGCTTTTGAAGCAGAGGTCTGAGTGGTTGGTAGCGAGTCTTTCCATGGAGATGGGTAGCGCGTGAAAGCAATAAAGGCACCCTCTGGCTCCCGACACCACTTCTTAAATGCTCCACCTGTCTCCCTTTACTCCCCTGCCCCACCTTTCTTCTTCTGCTATCAATTCCCCAACCCTAAAACCCTGCAATAATCATATAAAAAGCTTAAGTCCAGATAATCTCATACTGATGCATTTTCTCTGCCCCACCTTCAAGATGTTACATATCAATTCAATACACCACTAAGACTATCTGATCATGGTCAGCACTTCTCACCTT
The DNA here is from genome assembly GCF_030272615.1 of Cryptomeria japonica. Classification (NCBI taxonomy): domain Eukaryota; kingdom Viridiplantae; phylum Streptophyta; class Pinopsida; order Cupressales; family Cupressaceae; genus Cryptomeria; species Cryptomeria japonica. The sequence continues at coordinate 370,742,045 of NC_081415.1, forward strand.
GTAGAAGATGCCATATCCATTATTGCAAGCACTGAATCTGCAATGAATATGCAGTGCAGTCCAGTGCTTATCGATTCCTCCATTAATCAGAAACAAATGAAAAGAGAAGAGAATAAATTGTAACAGGCTAGTTAAACGGCGACCATGAGTGGAGCACGTCTAGTGCGATATTGGCACGGCTCAAACAGACAGCAAAATTATGATATGTCATAATAAAGTTGTCTGGTTGAACCGCTCCAACATCTCAAGACCGCCCAAAACTTAATTCTCACGGACATAAAAGAAACAGTAATTATATTACTCATTTGTCATAAATTAAAAAAAAAAAACCAAAAAAGACAACCTGACAGCTCAATGATGACTTTCCTGCAATCAACGGAACAGTAATTATGCATACCCATTTGCCCGAAATACCCAAAAAAAACTGTAATATAGCCCAAGATTGAATTGTCTACAACCAACATAACAGAAACAATATTCCTATCTACCCATTTTGGTTCAGATACAACAAAATCAAATAAAGACAGTCCAAAACTAAATTCTCTATGCCCATCATCTCATAGAAACTATAATCTCTTCTATTTATTTAAAGTCGGAAGAAATATATCCTAAAATGAAGTGGAATGTACCGAGGATAAGTGAGTGCTGTGGATATAATGGTCCGAGTCTGATTAAAGAAAAAACTCAGAGTTTTTAATTACCAGAATAATATTCAATACAAGATAGTTCTAACACATTTAAAACATCAACACTAACTCTATGAAACATCCAAATCATTGACTCACTTAACATCTAAAAAACATACCAGAGCATTAAAACGCCAGTCCAGTGTAAGCCATCAAAAGAAACCCATACTATCAATATTTATTGTTAGTAATCAAAAGAAACCCATATCATATCAAAATTTATTGTTAGCAATCAAAAGAAACCCTTACCATCAAAAGAGTACAATACTATTAATAACCACTGTTAGCCACTCAGAAAAACTGATACTAAAGCTATGGATTGAAAATCTCTCAACATCATGCATATGCCAGCATACAGAAACAAATACCAACTTAACAAAATTTGATAACAGAACAACACAGTAACAAAAAGAAAGTAAGAATAAGAATGAGAGCACACAAATCCACTGTGACCTCCGTGGGTCTACCAAGTGAAGCAGAAAGAAAGTCAAGAATCATAAATAGCATAATGAAAGAGCCATCTGTAACGATCGCCTCCTCATGGGGATCAACGTTAACATGCAAAAGAATCGTGCATAGTGAAAGAGCCATCTGTTTCGATCGCCCCCTCGTGGGGATTTACGTTATGAAGCTAGAGAATGAGCTGCAATGGTGCGCATGGCATTTCTGTAGAGAAAGATATGGAAGGGGTGTATATATAAAAAAAGGAGAGAGAGGAAGGGAAAAGTGGGTTACCTAGCTGCATCTAGGTTCCATATCGCAACCCTAATATCATTTTCCAAAAAAACAGTGTCTGTGAGGAATGTAATTAAGACAAGCACGCAACGTACAAATAAAGCCTGGACTTCATAAATAAAAGTTGCTTCACATTTATTTTCCCTCGCTCTCCGACTGTTATTTGTGAAGAGGAGAATTAATGTCTGGGAAGATTCCATATCCATGGATTCAACAGTCGAGGAGTCATAATCAATCAAGGGGCGATGGGTGTCTTTATAAAACTTGAGCCTTGTTGCATTAGGTCACAAGTCCGATTTGTGACACGTTGTAGGCCCTCCCTCACTCAGCCTTCTTTTTACTTCCTACTCTTCCACCTCCCATCCTCCTCGGAATCTATGTTAGGTACATCTCAACCAAGAAACTTCAAGATGGAGGAAGACGCTAAGGGACAAGAAAGTTCCTAAGTTAAGATGCAGGAGGACTCTTAAAGAGATAAAAACACCCACCCACCAATTTTTGAACCTTCCTTTTATATCAGTTTTTTAGGTGCTCGTCTTAAATTTACATTTATAGTTTTTAATCAATTAAATTTTTCGTTTAATATATTTGGTACATCAAAGTGATTCTTGTATCATCTGACTTAAATTTTGTTGTTTGTATCTTTTTAGTATTTAAAAGTAAGGTTGACAAAATTATTCTAATTATGGATTAGGTTATATGGTTTAGTTTTTAGTAAATTTTTCTCTTATGAATCGATCTTGTTAAAAGTTGAACAAGTAATGACATGTATGTATAAGCATTCCTTGATCTTTAATGATCTTGAAAGCACAACATTTTAAGATCACTCAACTCAAGAATGCTCTTAAAGTTACGGCTATATATTTAGACATTACACCACTACACCAGGTCATCAAACTTACATCTTTGTTTCATGCATGGTTTGGTTTCAAATTTGTATACATCTTTGGTGCTTGACTTGCAATTGAGACAAGCCTAATACTTTCTCCTTTAGCATTGAAGCAAATACCATTATTATTTTCAACACAACTAGTTTAGAAGGCAAAGGTACATTAATCATTAAAAGAAGCATCTGTTGAGGACTAAGCCTCACCACAAGGACTAATATATATATATATATATATATATATATATATATATATATATGGAATGACCCTTTCTGTATTTACAATCTACTACAAGAGCATCCTAGGTGTAATAACAATCTTTCATCAATAACAAATAATGTGTTTATGATTTGATTTTCTATTACAAATTTCTTTATTTGTTACAAACACCTAGTTCTTCCTGCAAAGGTTAATTTATACCTTAGTCACCTTTTTTAACATAAAAAATTTGTGAATAGTGTTTCTAATGTGGGGTAACGCATTCATCTTAGAGCCTTTAGATGGATGTCAAGGCTTCATGAGGGTCTCTTTAAGGATACAACTTTGTTAGGTGTTATCTTCTAGATTAACGTAATGTGACTTGTAATACTTACTTAATGAAGGCCTATTTGGATTGTGATGTTGTGCATTAGAATATCACACCAACTTATTATTACCACTTGCGATAGCATTGATTCGAGGGAGGTTTATGGTAGAAACTACATTGAGTTTTAAGTGATACATCTTATCTCTCTAATCTAAGAAGGGTCATTAGAATGTTTAACAAGAAAGCTTCAAGTTTCAAGGAGCAATTATAGAAATATTTATATAATATTGGATGAATGATCATTGTCACATGTGCATAGAATAATGTAAATTATAGTTTTTTGTAAGCACAAGGTTACTATGTCTTCATCCTTTGTGAAAGATCAAGAATTCAAAATGGAGATGTAGTTGTTTTTAGTCAAAAAAATAATAAGGTGCTAAAGGAATACCAAATAGAATATTAACTCCTAAGATAGTTTTATGATCGATTGTGCACTTGCTTGTAGTTATAGACAAAGGTCTATTTTTTTTGTAAATGTAAGTAACAAAAACTATTGACTTTTTCTCATGAATTAATAAAGAGGTATTCCCAATATTTAATGGCAAGAATATGACAGGTATTTTTTTTTTACATGAATTTGAAGTTAGGTTGCAAGGTTAGATAACATTTAATTCGATCCTTCATCCATGATTGCATCAATTGGTATTAAAGCAAGTCTTGAATAGTGAATACGCGTAAAAAAAAAAAAGTTATCTTCCAATACTTTGTGTTGGGTAGAAGATATTTGGAAATATAGTTGTAAATAGAACACCCAAATCAAGGAAATTTGCCATAAATCTAGAGTCAGTCTACATCCACAAAGAGTTGATAGAGGAGAAGGTATTGTTAACATTGCGAGAAGAATGAAAGGAATAATTGAGTTGATGGGAAATGATTAGATTAGACTAAGTGTTGTTTAAGAATATGAAGGAGAGGCAACAACCTTACAAATGAAGGAATAAATAACCAAAATGAAAGAACAAATGAACATGTCAAAAAACATACAAATGTAGAAGATCTAGATCAAAAAAGGATGTTGACTTGACTATTTTTCATATTAAAAAATTATAATATTTGGCTATGGAGGTAGCTACCAAGATCTAGAGGTTTGATAGAAAGCACAAAGTACTTAGAAGATCATTTTGACAAGAATAAAGTATATCTTTATCAAAAAATGCAAATAGAATGTATGTAAAATGTATGAGAGACTCTTGGTTATGTTGGCTAACGTGAGATTATAAAAATTATCTTAATCTTATGATATAAGAAATAAAATAAAAATTCTTTAAAATTGCCCTATGTAAACTTAAATGATAAGCTGTGAAAAGAACCCAATAATGGAATTAGTTAGAAAATAATTGTATTCACCCCAACACCCCCTCTTCAGTGCAACTTAGGGGGAATAAAAAAACATGCAAATATGCAGGATGTGTGGTGGCTACTAGACCATATTAACTACCCATGTACAAAATAATCTCTCATAAATGGAAAAAAGGGAAATCTTGGTGGAAAAAACCTCCTCCCTAAAAGAGAGAATATAGAAGAAAAATGTTCTCTAGAAGATGAAAAATACAAAACCTTATATTAGGAAAAGTATCCCCATGAGAGAAAATTAAGCGAGAAGGTTAGGTGTGTTGGATATTGTTGGTCATTAATGTTGCTAGGATATGTTGTTGTCATTGATGTTAACATATATTCATGTGTTTTGCTCTGGTGGAGAATTCCCTTTGGGTAAGAAGTTGGTTTCATGGGCTAGTAAGAAACAAGATTCAGTGTCCTTATCTACTACTGAAGCTGAGTACATTGTTGCTACTAGTAATTGCACTCAGGTAGTCTAGATGAAGCAAATGTTGAGGGATATTAGAGTTATTTATGATGAGCCTACTATTATATACTGTGATAATTCCAATGTTATTAACATGTCAAAGAATCTAGTACAACATTCAAAGACTAAGCATGTGTCAATCAAATATCATTACTTGAGAGAGCAAGTCAGTGAAGAGAAGGTGAGACTGGAGTATGTATCTACAAAGGAACAAATAGTTGATATTTTCACTAAGCTTTTGCCTGCAGATACATTTTTCTATTTAAGAAACAAGTTAGGGGTATCCACCCCTCCTGATGAGAACTAGATGCATTGAGTTGCATCAATCCATTGGACTTCATAGTCTTATCCTTTTATCTGGATTGGTGAGTTGGTGTTGCTCCTCTGCTGGAGTAGTCTGTGTTTTAGAAGGAGAGATTCCTAAGATTCATGTTTCATATTCTAAGGGGGAGAGTAAGGTGTGGTTTTTTGTTTTGATATCTTTGACATTGTTGTCAAAGGGGGAGAGAGATCATGTGAAAAACTGCTTCATATGTCCTGATCTTAGGGGGAGTTTGCTGGAGATATCTTCTTGCTTTGCATTGACTGTTTTTCACATTCATATGTTTCCATCAATGCCAAAGGGGGAGATTGTTGGATATTGTTGGTCATTGTTGCTGCTAGGATAATTTGTTGTCATTGATGTCAACATATTCCTATGTTTTACTCTGGTGATTGCAGATTGGGAAGATCTTTTGATCTAGTTTGTAGTGTTGTTTTGTTGATCACTGTTTTGCAGAGTTCGGTATATCCTCTAGTATATTCTGGTGTGATCTTATCTTGTGCTGATATTTTGGGATATTACTTGGGATGGTCTTGTGTATCTTAATTTCAAATGGATCATGATTTGGTGCTCCGCAAGTTATCTTTCTTTGTGACAGTTACTAATTGGTTGTGTTCTTGAGCTTTCAGACATTGACAGATGAAGATTTGATAAGTGGTGTTGGTTCAGCTGTTCCTGATGATTCTAACGTGCTTTCTAGTTTTCCTAGTTGTGTCCTATTTGTTTTGGTGATCCACATTGATCATTGTGCAATTTTGTAGTGGTTTCTATCAACCAATGATGATTTCCATGTTATGTGGTTTTCTTGGTGGTGTAGCGTGTTGCGGTTGATCTTGGCGTGATTTATGGTGGAGTTGAGCATTTGGGAATTTGATTTAGGTCCATGTTATATTATGTAAATCATTATATTGGTCTGGTGGTCGATCTTTGTATCGTGTGATGTAATTTTGTAATTGAGGGTTGTGAGTTTAGCCGACCTTGTTGTCAAGGTTGATGATTTGTGTATATAGGTAATATTGTCATGTAATTTGTGTGTCGATGTTATGTTTGCATTATCAAAGAGAGATTTATGTGTGAACAAGTGATTTATCCTTCGGTGTTATGATTGAGGAGAGATTGGTGTTACAAAGCAGGCATCTATGCTTAACCAGAACTACAATCGGGAATTTAAAGATGTTATTCTTTCAGTTCATTTCTTTTGGATTGTAGTCTGAATCTTGTTGTAAGTCAGTGAGACTTCCCTGAGGGTTGTAGCCTTCTGGTCCATCATATTTGAGTAGTGAGCTCTAGGCAGTGTGCCTAAATGTATGTGCATTCATCATTGTAATATTTTCACATACTATTGCAGAGGATCATCTTACTATGGGTAGGTTCCCACCATGGTTTTTCCCTTAACCGAGGTTTCCACATCAAAATCTTGGTGTTGCGTGTTGTGCTTTCAATTTGCTTATTTGTCTTATTACTGAAGTTTATCATATTTGTTTTTATTGTTAAATTTGTTGATCCGTTGAAGATTATTTCACCCCCCCCCCCCTCTCAGTCTTCCTTCTTGGTTGCTGCTAACAAGGTGACTATTCTTGAATGTACATTATCCTACACTAATACTCAATGCTTGACATGGAATGCTAAAGATGATTTAAGATCATTGAAAATTGGTCCTCCCCTTAGAAAGAAATAAAAACAATGATGAATGTTGGATATTTTTTGGGAAGAAGGATACAAGTTTCTATAATCTACTTAAATGTCAAATATCAAGTCCCAATCTTAACCAAACAAGGTTGCAATGTAAAATACTATGGAAATTAATTTAGAGCATGTACTAAATATGATGATGGGTCCTTCAAATATTGATCCAAAAGGATGAAAAAATATGATAAATGTTGAAATAAAGAATAAAGTACCATTTGCAAGCAGATGTCAACATGAATGGTGACAAAGTTGGAACTATCAACTTCTGAGTATTTGCAAAATAGGTCATTGTGGAAGCATATAGTTGTGGAGAAGAAGGAACAAGTGAGTATAAATGTACCCTCAGAATATCTAAATAATGTAATACAAATTCTTGTCATATTTCATCGGAGAGGAGATGAATGTCCTCAATACTTTTGTTAATATCTTATATGTGGGATTCAACAAACAAAGATTGTACATTGTGCAAGAAATCATCCCAATAGTTAATGAGATATGAATAATCTTCTAGTGTAGTGTCTACACAAGAATTCTATGCATGAAAAATTATAAAATTTACAAGTGTTGAAAGTGAAGAGCCCTCATCCTCTAAATTTTTACTTGAATATGTAAAAGGATAAGCCCTTGTATCTAAAATAGGACTCATAAACTTTTAAGAACCAATTTTTGGCTTTGGAGGAGTAGTAGGAGTTTTTATGGCCGTTTTATGTTCAATAATTTTCCACTCATTTATTACTTACAATTTATCTTTATCATATAGAATATTATCATAGTCATCTAGGGAAACCAAACAATCCAAAATACGATCACTTAGAAATTGACAATCATCTAAATTTCTATTTGTATCCCAAATGTTAATCCAACAATAAAGAGGGGAATCAAAATTTGAGATGATAATGTTTATGTTAGGGCCCACATTAAGATTCACAGTTCCAACTATATGCCAAATCTTGAGGTACTACATTCAATTATATCAATCTTGTGATGGTTGAGAAACTACTTCATAGAAGTAGGGCAAAATGTTAAGCCATCTTAAAAGTTTCATCATACCATCTCATAAATCCTTATAGTTCCTTTTTTTCAATTGAATAGTTGAACTATGATTTGGTATACTCATTTTATTCTTCTAGAAGTAGTTAAGAAATATATATTATTCCAACAAAAGAAAATGTAAAATTATAGACACAAACTCCCAAATCACTCAATCATAGAAAACTCTAAGAAAATATTATTTGATAAATTATACTTAGTGATATTATAATTCTCACTTTTTGAAGTGTTAAAATGAATAATTAGGTGTTAGAAATCTATTAAAGAGCACCACATAGTCATACAAGTACTTTTTCTGTAAAAAAATCCAGGTCCATTTTGTACATCAAAAGTCATTTTCTTTGCCATTTTGGACCTTGAAAATCTTGTATTCTAGTAAAATATTTGTAATAGAACTAAGTATAAAGCATCAAACTTATAATATACAGAGGGGGCGATTTCTAATACTAGTGAAAATGGGGTTGTCTTTTGTGTCTCTTGCATTTCTACATTCTCTCTTTTTTACTATAAAATAAACAATAATATTATTTTCTACTTAAAATGAATCAAGTAATAGTTCTTATTATAACACCCTACACGTATTATAATAAAAAATATAGAATAATAATCTATTGAAAAAGAAAATATTGCACATGGTATCAATGGGTCTTAAAACGAAACCATATTAAATTAGATCAAACCGTAAATGAATAATAAGTGTGATGAAACATTTGAAATGTAGAAATTCATAATTTACTCTTTTTTGTTGAATTTTTTTTCACATCGATTAAAGTGTGGACCATATTGGAGAATTTATTTGGTAAGTAGGACAAAATAAGAGGTCATTAGGGCATGTGCAGAAAGATGGGGACCACTTTTTGGTCAGCCTATGGCATAACATGACCACATTATACATGCTCACTTTATGCCTATTGTAAAAAAGGGTACATATATATAATTCTATCGCACCCTGTCTACCTCTCTCTAACTCTCACTCTCCCTCTTCCTATGTATGTCTCTATCTCTTTCTCTCATTCCATCTCTATCTCTCTCTCAATCAATATTACATAGTCAATATTCTATTTTACAATGGGAAAGCCCTCCCACCCCCCCATCAAGAACTAATATCCAAACAAAATTGAAATAAAAACTCTGAATCGAGAAGATGATCAAGATCCGTTACCATCTCTCTCTCTCTCTCTCTCTCTCTCTCTCTCTCTCTCTCTCTCTCTCTCTCTCTCTCTCTATTATTCTCCCTCTATCTATCTCTACATATGTCTCCCTCCCTTTACCTCTATCTCTCTTCCTAGACCCTTATATCTACATCTCTATTTGCTTCTATCTTCACACCCCTATCTATATCTCCCCACATCTCTTTTTCTACCTCCTCATGTCCCTCTCTTTGTATTCCTTTATTTCTCTCTCCCTATTGGTAATAGAGTCTCATTATCTTATTTATTTAATTTTTTTTGTTTCAATTGTGTTTGAGTATTATTTCTTGATGAGGTGGTGTGGGGGGGCTTGCCTCTCTCACTTCCATCACTTCCCCCACTACCCCCAAAGATTTTTTTTTTTTCCCTCGTAAATAGAATAAAAATTGTATATAATTGATAGAGATAGGTAGATAGAAAGGTAGATAGAAAGGTAGATAGAAAGGTAGATATAGAGAATAAGAGATGCAGAGTAAGAGATAGCAACATATACATCTATGAAGATGGAGAATGAAAGATAGATAGATAGAGATATCACTAATTCCCCCCTCTCAGTGATCCATAATTCCAACAATTGGTATCAGAGCCTAGTTCCTCTAAGGAAGCTTAACCGCTTGAGGAAGGTTCGGGAGATTAAATCAATGGATTTTGGTTTTTCAAAGAAAGCTTAGTGTGGCACTTGAGGATCTTGATGCAACTAGGAGTGAGATCAGTACCTTGAAAAGAGACCTAAATGCTGCTGATGAATTTATTAATGACTTGAAAGATCAGGTGAGCACTTCAAGAGACAAGAGAAACGAATTGATGGACAAGCTGAAGGAGAAAGAAGATCAAATATTGGAAAATCAAGGTAAAGTTGATGAAGTTGACAAGATTGAGAGAGAGAATGTTGCCTTGAAGAATGAGATGCAATCCATTGTGATGAGGCTGACTACGGATATTGAGGATCGAAAGAAGAATGAAGAGAATCTGGTACAATCATTAAAGGAACGAGTTGACGAATGCTTCAGGCTTACCTATGAGAATGATCAATTGAAGCTTGATTAGACACAGTCAAGGAATAATGGTCAAGAATTTGAAAGACAAATTGTTTCCTTAAGAGATGAACTTGCTACTGTAAATGAATACAAGGACAAATTCAAAGAAAGCTCAGAAAGGCTTGATGAGATGCTGGAAAGTCAGAGACATGGAAAGGACATGCGAGGACTTGGATTTGAGAAAGGTGAGTCCTCCGGATCTGGACAAGGTGATGCAAAACCTAACTAGAAGAAGAGCAAGAATCCTCCAATAAAACAACCTAATGCTCATAAATTCAATGGTAGATGCTTTACTTGCAATAAATTCGGTCATATGGTGAATCAATGCAAAAGTAGGATGAATAATGGAATGAACAACTATGTTAATAATTCTCCTACCTTTACTTGTCAGTGTTTCATATGCAATAATTTTGGTCACAAGTCGAATATGTGTAGAGCAGTAATGAATAGCTTCTAAAACAAGAGGTTCTATGCTTGTGGGATGTTTGGACATGTCTCTGACCAGTGCAGGATGAGACCAAATCAGATGAATTTCAGACCTATGCAGAGGAATATTGTTTGTCGTGGATGCAATAAAACCGGTCACATTGTAAAATATTATAGAAGCAAGAATACTGCTCTGGTAGAAAAGAACAAATTAGATGAGAAGGGAAAGGCAAAGGTAGAGGAGATCATAGACAAACATGAGAAGATGTGGGTTAGAAAAGATGAATCCAAAGCAAACAATGGATTTGTACCCAAATCTGGTGCAGGATCTTCATCCGGCAACTAGGGTTTTATGCCTTAGGGGTAACTTTTCATGCATATTCTAAGAATCCCCTCTTCGGTGATCTACAATCGATTCTAGAAGGCTGCAGAGGGCTTAAATTATATATGCAGATGTTATTAGGAAGTTTCAGTGAAGACTTGATGCTCCGACAAACAACTCCATGAAAATTGAGGTAACAAGTTGTAGCATTTATTGCAATGCATTTTAAAGTTTCATTTGTCACAATGCAATCAAGAGAATAGTGTAGAGAAGAAGAGCAGAGAAATTTGGCGATCTCAACAATGATTTTAGCAATCCTAAAGTGAATTCTGGCGCCCAATTGCGAATTAAGGCATTTATTTGTTTCAAACTATCTGTTTCTACAAACCCTAAGATCAAAATGGCTTCAACTTATGGTATTGCTACCCCATTGGTTGTCAAGATTAAGGATAGAGCTAGACCTATTTTCAAGAAGCACCCTTTCAAGTCTATTGAAGATAATCCAGAATATGTGTTGGAAACCAATAACACTGAGAGGGGGGGTGAATCAATGTTATATTGGAATAGTAAATTTTAGCCTTATTAAAACATGCATACACCAACCAGTATACCGATACATACAGAATTGAAAGAAGTAAAGCAACTAATAAGCCAATCACATAAATGAGAATCATAACACATGGACTTATACGTGGAAAACCTCAAAGAGGAAAAACCACGGTGGGATTTGTGACCCACGATATCAATCCATTAGCCATATGAAGAGAGATTATAAAATATGAGGGGCCTGCACTTGCAAGAAGGCTTACAACCTAGAGCACACTGCTCAATCACAATAGGAGCCTCACTGACTACATAAAAATTCTAGACTACAGTCTGGAGAAGTGAGAACTGCTAAGATAGCATCTTCTATGCCAGAATACAGTTCCGGTTTGAGCTTTGTTTGTTTCGGTCTGAATCCCTAAACCCTTTACTGGAATAACCCTTACAATAATTTCCTCACATACATAATCTCTTTGAAGTATTTCACATCATATTACATTCACATATCCATAATCTCCTATCATATGTCTCTTCTATCTCTATATCAAAAATGATCTATCAATCTGTCCTATATATCCTATACAGATTTTTATGTCTTATGTTGGCTTACAAAGATATATACAATATCAAATTACATGTCGGCTAGATAGCATAAATGCATAAACATTAAAATCAATTGTCGATGCCGGATCCAAGATATGTCGACCTCCAATACTGATAACCTTTAGTAAACCATGTCGGCCTTCATTGTCGGTGACCAAAGAAATCCTTTTGTCCTGCCGGTGCCGGTGTTGGTGTAGTATATGTGAAGTGCCTGTTGGTACACCATAGAACCAAAATATGAAGTCGAAACACAAAATCATGTTGTCATCAATGAAAACATAGTGAAACCAACCAATAGAGTGTCAATTGCCAACAATCTCCCCCTTTGGCATTGATGGCAACACTCATGTGAAAAATTGTCAAGGTTTCATCTGTCGGTTTCATCCTGCCCTGCTCCCCCTGAGCTAAATATGCAAAATACTCCATAACTCCCCCTAATGTATAAAATTATTTTTAGGGTGAACTCACAAAGCTGGTTCCCACTTTTTGGTACATCCTGATTTTTGCTGAAATCATACATTTTTAAAAAAAATTAATGATTTAAGCTTTAAGAGATCCCATTTGAAGTAATTAATTGAAGAGAGTTAAATCAAAGGCTCTTAGATCAAAATTTCTTGGATAGAACCTCCCTACTTCTAAATCATACTTGCAATTGAGTCTATTTTGCATCTATCAAATGCTGATAAAAAACCAATTTTACATTAGCTTTTGCGGGGTCAAATTAATTCATTTAAAAGTTTTTTTTTTAAAGTATTTAGTCCTTATTATAAGCTTTCCAAATAGTATAACTTTTAATATATTTAATTTCATTAATATATTTTTATTTTATTTCTTATGAATGTAGGTTTTTTACTGAACATGAACTTCTTTGTTCAATGGATTGGGAAAAATAGTTAACTAATTCAAATATATATATATATACACACTAGGTATTGGTGTTTTCTTTCTAACGAAAAAAAAAATTTGAATTTTGATATATATAGAACAAGTTATGTGTTCAAACGTACACCTATATCCAAATTATAATTAGTCGAACTTCAAAACTTAATAAAATAAAAAATATTCAACATATCACTATCAAACCAAGTGCATGCTCTGGGTATTGATGTTACAAACCAAAATTCAAAAGAATTAAGTTTTTATCATTTATAGAAAAAAAGTTATGCGTTTTGGGATACACATCACTCTTAAAAAATGTTGTTTGTTGTAAACAACTACTTTTTGAGGGAGATGGAAAAATCAGTAAAATTTTATTCAAACAAATTTGCAAAAAATATATTTAGAATCTACAAACAAGATGTTAAAAATCACTAGTTTATATCATCTTCAAATTCTTAACGGTTTAAAAGTTATAGGTGTCAAAAAGTGAAGGTTTTTTTCAAAATATTCATCTAAGTGTCAAAGTGGGAACTGGTATTGTGAGTTCACCCTTTATTCTTTTTTACACCTATACTACTCCCCCTTTGACATAAATGCCATTAAAAATTCTAAAAAGAATGTCAAATAATAATAACTGTACAATGAATATCCCCAAAAATGTCTTACCGGAGCTTGACCAACTTCAAAATTTCTGGATAAGCATTCTCCAGTAAATCCACATAAGTATCCCAATTGGTTTTAAATGTGCTGGAAATAGATACAAGTCCACTCAATAAATGTGCAAAAGACACTTTCTCATTTACCTCTGTCGGTGTGGGCTTTCCCACCGTATCCATGCATTCTTTCTTGTGTACATAGAGTGAATCCAATCGTGGACTCACCAAGCCTCTCAGACTTCTAGATCTTCTAATTATTTTGTCTCTTTCCTTTTCAAGAGCAGAAATTTGGTTCTCCAAAATCAAAATTTGACCATCAATTGATGTAGTCAATGAAATCAATTCATCAAAAGAGTTAGCTATATTTACAATTTTCTCCTGAATCTCTTTTATCTTTCTATCCACATTAGCTGTAAGTATTTCAATGTTACAACATACCCTATATATATTTGTACATTATTTCAAAGAGTTTTCTATTAGGATCAACTTCTCCTCAATCTTTTTCTTCTCAGTTTCAATTACCTGATCAAATGCAGCTCTCTTACCCTGAGTAAATATTTATAGTGCTTGCCAGTTTGAGATTTGTTGTAAGGATTGAAAATCCTTTGAAATGTGCTCGGTGATTACCTTAAGCTTGCCGAATGGGATCACTTCATTTTCAATCTTACACTCTGGGACCAGTCTGTGTAAAACAGTGATTGATTGATCTATAATCCCTTTATCTGTGGATCTCTCCTTCATTAGTTTTTGTGCTACTATCATCATCAGTTCAGTGGAACTCATCTCTGTGATGTTTTTATTTTCTACCTAAGAAGTGTCAATTGACAATAATGATGGACTAGCAACCGATTCCCTACTAGATTCCCCTATCTTCTCCTCTGAAGATTTATCCTTTATAACCTCCTCACTTGCATCGGTGGCTTCACCACTTGGTGTAGTCTATGTAACTGTCGGTTCCTCTGTAGGAATAGTAACCTCAACTTGTAAATTTGTATCTGGAGGAAAATTATCCTCAATATTAGTATCTTGTACAATATTAGATTGTTCACTCTCTATATTAACCAGTATATCAATATTTGTCTGTACATCTATATTTATCGGGGGCTCAATTTCCACTATCTTAATATTTTTCAAAACTGAGGGTGAAGTACCCATTATCCCCTTTCCTTTTCCTTCAACCGGGGTATCTACAATGTCTGTCTTGGTTTATGGTGAAGTAGAGAACCCTCTGTTTTCTCCAAGAAATTTAACCCATGCTTTTTGAGTCTCCTTTATTATTTCATTTACTCTTCCTAGCATCAGACTAGTTTTCCTATGTTTGCTATTGAAAACTTTTTTGTCTGCTACCTGAAGTGGCTTTTCTATTTCATCAAGAGCAATAGTAACACAAATAGATAAGAAATTTTAATGTGTTTATCCTCTTGCATATCTGATAATATTCTAGCATCTAACATGTTATACAACTCAGCTGGTATTTGATTTTCTATCTCTATTAAGGCTTTCTTATAAATATCCAAGTATAATAGGACTGCTTCCTCTACCTCTCTTTGTTCATTATCCTCCAAGTGTTCATAATAAAATTGAACATTCTTCAACATGCCATCTTTAGTGATTTCATCTACTAATTTTGCACTAGTTTTAGGTGGTATGATAGTCACATTACTAGATTCAATTGCTAAGTCGATGTCAATCTTCTTCTTCCTCTTGGCAGTGCCGGATGCAGCTCCAAGTGTAACTTTTGGTGCTTGCTTTTATGTCGGTAGCTTGATTGTAACCTTCCTAACCAGTTGCTTCTTAGCTTCTGCCTTTGTTTCTTCTGGTTTCTTCCTAACAACCCTCTTAAATGCCAATGGTGTGTCATCCTCAAATTCTGATTCAACAGTAATAGGCTCAATATGAACTTCAGGATCCTTCCTCTTTCCGCCTTTCTCCGGGACAACATCAATTAGTGATTTGATGTCCTTTGAGACCTTCTGCATAAATTTGCTTGCTTTTCCTTCCCGTTTCTCTGTTTTCTTTTGGTTGAACTTTGTTTCAACCTCTTGAATTTTCTGTTATGCAGTGCCATAGGGCTTCTCTGTCTCATCAATTGGTGCATCAATCAACATTTTTTCATAGGCATCAAGAATATGTGCATCCACCTCATAGCCCATTTCTTCAATCCAAATCTTTCAGAGCTTAATTGCTTCCATGAGTGTCTCATCCTTCTTTACCATAAAGCATATGTTGGTAGAATGTTTTTCTACAATATGCTCAGGAACCCTTACCCTAGACCTCATAGATTTTCCAGATTCTCCCATCAACTCACTCATATACATGCCCTTAATTTTTGAAGTTCCCGAGTTCTTGATATGACAGTGAATATATGCCCTAACATCCTCTACATAGACAACTCCCTCTGTAATGTGATAAAATGCTCCAACTGAATCTTCTAGGGTAGCCACATGTGGATATCGCTCGAAAATTGGCCTGGGTCGATCCTTGACCTCTACTATAGTCGGGTTTGCAACGAAAAAAAGAATAGATGATGATCTCGCTTCCATGTTTAAAGATAAATACCTTTTGATCGCTCTCAGTGAAAATCTTCAACAAATTCTTCCAGACACCGGTGAAGTCGCTCAAGAAGAAATCTGATTGCTCTAAATTGCCTCTGATCACACTTAATCGCTCTGAATTGCTCTGAAATTGCTCTGAATGCAGGGTGATTAACAATGAAGTGTATTTGATCTTTTATCCTTTGAGAAAAACCCTAATCTTCCATTGACATAAATGACTACTAGTGAAAGATACTGGATCTCGTTCAAAACATATCCATGCTGGATAATCCTCTTCAATAACTGGAACATCTTCTAGAACCTCTTCCCGAGGCATATGCAACATCTTCATGAATTTTGCCTACCCCTAAGGCATCTGCCTTAGTTACCGGATGAGCTCCCTACCGATGCAAGAGCAACCTCTTTTGTCGGATAAGTAACCAGGACATTCCCATCTGATGATTGTTCTTCAGTCTTCCTAACCCATCTCTAAGTACGATCTTGTCAGATTTCACTAACCTTCTCTTTTCCTTTCTCATTTGATCCTCCATTACTAACCAATGGATTTCTACTTCTATAGAACTTAGCAATATGTCCAACCTCATTACATGTATAACATGTAACATTGTTCCTTTGAATTACTTTGCTAAAACCAGTGAAATTTCTTGACCTGCACTATTTAGCCCTATGTCCAAATTTTCCACATGCGTATCATTTAACATTCATTCTACAATCTTTTGTCTTATGACCAAACTTATTGCATTTAGAACATTTACCGGGAGCAGAATCAAGGTTCTGATTTGCTTTGTCTCTACATTGCCTAGCCATGTGACCAAATCTATTGCAAAAAAAATATCTACCATTGAATTTATAAGCATTAAATTGTCTTACCGGTGCCTTATGGTTTTGATCTTCATTAGTAGTACCGGAACTCTATCCTTGCTCAAATCCAAGTCCAGTGGAATCTCCAATCTGCCTTTGTCTCTTCAATAACTCATCAAGTTGTGTTGAGCTGATCTTGAATTTTTCTTTATACTCACTTGTAGTAGTTAAATCTTCTCTTAGTATTATCATTTGTCTCTCAAGCCCTTGTTCATTACTCTGGGATTGTACCAAATCAGTTCTCAACATATCATTTTCATGAACCAACCTACCACATTCTTCAAATTTGTTCTTTAGGGATACAACAAGATTTTCTTCCTTCTTCTTTCTGTCCTCAATTTCCTTAGACGTCATCATATTTATAACTTGCATTTTATTTTTCATAACCATGTTCTCCTGACTCAATTTTTGACATTGTTCCTTAAGTGCATCTTTATCTTCATCATCTTGATTGTGCAAAAGTTCCTTCCTCCTAGCTTGAACAAATGATAGCCTCTCTTGTTGGACAAGAATGAATTCCTTAGCAGAATTCAATTAATCTCGTAGCTTTAAGTTCTTCAACCTTTCAACATCATAATCTTCAAGTGCCATCTCAAGTTGCTTCTCCAAAGCCATATCTATGGATTTTGGTTTCAAGATCTTCCTCAAGTTGTTAAACTTCCTCCGAGGCACAAGGCTTTGATACCAATTGTTGGAAAACAATAACACTGAGAGGGGGGGTGAATCAGTGTTATATCGGAATAGTAAATTTTAGCCCTATTAAAACATGCATACACCAACCAGTATATCGGTACATACAAAATTGAAAGAAGTAAAGAAACTAATAAGCCAATCACATAAATAAGAATCATAACACAGATTTATACGTGGAAAACCTCAAAGAGGAAAAACCATGTTGGGATTTGTGACCCACAATATCAATCCACTAGCCATATGAAGAGATATTACAAAATATGAGGGGCTTGCACTTGCAGGAAGGCTTACAACCTAGAGCAGACTGCTCAATCACAAGAGGAGCCTCACCGACTACATAAAAATTCCAGACTACAATCCGGAGAAGTGAGAACTGCTAAGATAGCATCTTCTATGCCAGAATACAGTTTCAGTTTGAGCTCTGTCTATTCTGGTTTGAATCCCTAAACCCTTTACTGGAATAACCCTTACAATAATTTCCTCACATACATAATCTCTCTGAATTATTTCACATCATATTACATTCGCATATCCATAATCTCCTATCATATGTCTTTTCTATCTCTATATCAAAAATGATCTATCAATTTGTCCTATATATCCTATATAAATTTTCATGCCTTATGTTGGCTTACAAAGATATATACAATATCAATTTACATGTCGGCCAGATAACATAAATGCATAGACATTAAAATCAATTGTCGATGCTGGATCCAAGATATGTCAACCTCCAATATTGATAACCTTTACTAAACCATGTCGACCTACATTGTTGGTGACCAAAGAAATCCTTTTGTCCTCCTAGTGTTGGTGTCGGTGTAGCATCTATGAGGTGCTTGCCGATATACCATAGAACCAAAACATGAATTCAAAAAACAAAATCATGTTGCCATCAATGACAACATAGTGAAACCAACCAATAGAGTGTCAATTGCCAACAAGGTGCATTTTCTTCGGTACCCTACGACATCCTTCACAATGAGGATATTAGGGCATACATCCATTGTGATCTTGAGGAGCTTGGTAATGTTACATGTTGGACCTATATAAAAAACATTTGGTGAATAGTTTGGGAAACATCAAACCAAAATACAAGGTTCTTCAGGACAAGGGTTTTTCGTTGTGCGTTCATTTTCCACTGTTCAACAAAGCAAAGTGGATTCAGTTTATTCTCAGTCGAGTCCATGATGAGTTCATATGGCTTGATAGGCCTCATAAGATTACCAAACAAGCAATTCGAGCTGTGACATGCCTCAGTGAATCCGATGAAGTACCTGGGTTAAGAAAAGTATCGAATAACACAGTGATAACGACTACTGGTTCCAAATTCGATAGAAGAGCAATGACCATAAATGACATTTTGGAGCATGATGTGAAGTTTGCATCGATGGTGGTCGGATACAAAGTTTACCAGTCAAGCAGTTACAACTCTATCTCTGGAACTGCCATATACACTGCATATTAGATGTTGAAGAATGACATGAGGTATGATCTATGTACAATCCTTCTAAATGAATTGATGAGTAATTTGAAGAAAATTAAGTAAGACAAGAAGCACACTTTTAAATATGGAACTCTTCTTATTTGCTTGGCCTTATATTTCTTGAATGGGATACCCGATGTGAATGGAAAGGTCCAATGGGCCTCTGATAGATTGGTGTGGCAATGCAAATCAAAGAGAGATTATGGGGAATATGAGATGCTACAATGAGAATATCTACTCTCTGGGGTTACTTCAAATCTTTCCAAGTTGCAATGAAGAACAAAGAAAGAATTCCTAAGGAGATTATGGATAAGTATCAACAAACTATTTTCTTCATGGTTGATAAGGATCAATGTCAAATAGAAGCCGTGGAGCCTAGGACAGAGTGGATCATGCCCATGGGGTATGAAGTTGACTCTATCATGCTTGAGGCATATTCTCAACACCTATCGAGTCAACCAGTTGATCCTAAAGAAGGAAGATTTTGAATATTTAAGGAGAAAGACCTTGAATTGCACAAACAATTCATTGCGCCTGCTAGAAAAAGGAAAGTTACAAAGATGGCTAAGGAAGTGGTAGTGCAGATGGGATTCATCCAAGAGGAGGTGAAGAAGGCAAGAGAAAAACATGCTTAGATGTAGGATAAAGAGAAAACCAAAAAGCCTAAGGTTGACCCAATTCCCTCCAAGGCTAAACCTAAAGAGACCAAGTCTACCCCTACTCCAGTGGCACCATCTTTAGGACCGAGCCCCTCCAGAAAGGGAGTATTTAATTAGAAGAAGATATATAAACGCATTTATGTTGTTGTGTCTTTGGTGGCCTCTGAGACATAATCTAATGAGGAAGAAGGAAAAGCTAAGAAGAAGGGTGAATTTGTTAGATTGGTGAGGAAGTCACAGTCCGGTGGAGCCCAACAAAGCAAGAAAGCAAAATCTGATCCTGCCCCTGCCGTAAGACCACACAAAGGAAGTAAGTTTAAAACTCAACTTGAGTCTGGTGATAAGCAAGGTAAATCTACATCTGTTCCCTCATTGTCAATAGATAAGTTAATTGATAAGGTAATTGTGAATGGTAATTTGAAGAATATTGCAGTGTATTATGAAAAACTAAATGAGGTTGATTAGAGAAAAGTAGAAGAGGCTATTGTTTTATACTTGCACAATTTTAGTAAAACATTGATTGAGCTGGAGAAGAGAATCCCTAAGGACCTATACAACCTTATTGATACAAGGAGACTGCCTGCTAGAAGAGCAGATATGGAAATGAAGGAAAGAGAATTGATAAATGTTTGTACCTATATTACTCGAGATGAAGTCAAAAGACTCATTGAGGAAGCCAACAAGAAAGAATTTAGAAGCAAAAACAGGGTTAATAGGTTAATGATTGGCAATGTGGCAGAAGTAAGGAAGGATACAAAAGATAAATGGAGAAAAATAATTGTAAATGATCCTTTGTACATAGATGCATTTAAGTCTTCTCAGCTGGATGAAAAAGGTGTTTCTGGTGATCAAAAGGATGAAACTCGGGCTGAGAGACATCCAGAAGACTAAGGTAACACAAATATTGATGTTGAAACCGTTGATAATCCTCCAGTGGTAGACAGTTTGACAACCCCCAACATACAGAAGGATGATACGACACCAAGTGGTAATACCGATGCACAAGATAAAGGGGATGAAGCTGAGAAAAAGGAAGCTAAGAATGCAGAGGTAGATAAGGGCAAAGGAGTTGTTGATTCCTCAATTGACACTCCTCAGGTTAAGACCCTACCTCGGATATCAATAAATTTTGATGGGTCGTTAGACATTGGAAAGATTTCTCCCACGAAGAAGTTAATACTAGCAACAACGGTTCAGGTCCAAGCCAATCAAGACATAGTTAAGTCAGAGAGTGAGGACAAAAAGCTTATTCAAATGTTAGTTGATGTTTTGCAGAAGGTGGCTCTGAATGTACAGTTAGATTCTAATGCTAGCCCCTCCGATAAATTTTCACAATTGATTAATAGTGTAAATGTCAGTTTTGATTCTTTAGAGAAGTCTGCTACTAAGAGAGTTTTGGATAGATTTAAGGATGCAAACATTCGGAAAGATTATTGAAGATGATAGGGTGAGATTGAATAAAAGCCCACAGATTATTTCAGATACACTGACAGAAGGTGGTAAATTGTATAAGTCTTGTCTAATTTTTGCCTAAATTCACTGTAGATATAGACAAGCAAATAAATGTTTGCCAGGGAAAACTTGCTAGTGTTTCACAGTCCTTTAATCCCAATGTAGCTCTAACCAACAATGTTGAAGGACAAATTTTGGCTCTAAATGATCAGATCTCGAGTCTTCATGCGAAGAAGGACATGATTTTGAGGAGAATTGGTGAACTCTGGAACTTGATTACCCCCCGGTTGGACACCATGTTAAGTAATAAGGTAGACTGTATGAAGGCAATGGCTCAACCTATTTCTTCTAATATGAAGGAAGTAGAGATTCATGCAACTGTATTTAGCACATTTATTTAAATTTTGGATAACTTCAAGAGCGGGTGGGACACTCACCTAGGATTTTTGAAGATCATTTTTGCTGACATCTTTAAATATTTGTAAGGTCTTTGTATATAAGTTTTGGGCAGCACCCCATCTTTGGCATTGTTGTCAAAGGGGGAGAGAAAAGGTGAAAAATGAACAGAAGAGTGCAATTACAGTTTCAGAATTCTTGGTCTAAGGGGGAGCCTTAGAAATTCTTTTGATTTGGTGTACAGTTCTCAACAAAGTTATTTTTCATGAGTGTTTCCATCAATGCCAAAGGGGGATATTGTTGGCAATTGACACTCATCTGGTGGATTTTGGTGATTGATTATTGGTTTAGGGTTATCATTGATGACAACTCTTCATGAGATTCTTATCCAGTGATCACAGATCTTGATTTCTAGAAGAGGTCATCAACTGGTGGCTAGTTAACCAATATTTTAGGAAGGACATAACAGTTTTGGTCTAGGAGCTTTCTGGTGATTGCGGAGCTATGAATCATGTTTGGGATGATCAAGCTGACATAGAAATATAATTTTATTGTTGTTTTGGTGATCCACATTTATCCTTGGTGATCCAATCTAGCAGACATATGACTACACGTTACATTAGCACGTCGACATGGTAAATGATCTATTTTATGATTGTGGATATATAAGACCGGTGTAGATGATATTTTTGGTGAATGGTATGATTGTATGCGAGCGTGTGGTGATCGAGAATCCATTTTGGCATAGTTTCAGGTGTGCATTCTTGATTTGGTAGCCGATAGAGACAGAGAACATGGTAAAACAGATTAGAACAACAGAGGTGATACAGTCGACATATTTGGCACTATACATAACTCATCCAAACATTGTAGATGCTATCTTGGAGTTCATTTTGATGTAATTCATCATTGTAATTGATCTGTAAGGGAGTGAGCCTTTCGGGGTTGTAGCCCTTATTGTATTTGAGCGGTGAGCTCTAGGCAGTGTGCCTGAATGCCTATGCATTCCCATTTTGTAATATTGTTTTTTTACTGGCCATAGTGGAATAATATTGTGGGTTCAAATCCCACCGTGGTTTTTCCCATTTGGGTTTCCACGTAAAAATCCAATGTTATGATTTTGTGGTTGACTGTTTTATGTTTCTGCATTTTAGTTTCATGTGTATGCTTCTGGTGGTTTAATGTTAGATTTAAAAATTTGTTAGCCAGTAGATCACCAATTCTTCCCCCCTCTTAGTGATCCCTGATTCCAACATACCCCTCTTGCAAGCACACAAGTTAGGTAAATTTTAAAAATCCCAAAAGACTTTGTGAAATAGGGGCCTTCAACAAGATGTTTTTCTCCTTTTTAAATAGCCGCACCACTTCAATAGTAGGATCAAAAGAGGTAAGCTCCAAAACCAAATCTGAAACTCCTAAATGAAAGCGAAAAATGCAAAACTGAAAAACACAGATGCAGTTATACCAGACACAGACGCGGAAACATATCACAGACGCGAAAAGAACAGATGCAAACACACTTTTAGGAAATTAGACCCTACAAATTTAACAAAAAAGTGCAGACGCAACAGGGTGAACTCACAATGATGGTTCCCACTTTTTGGTACATCTTGATTTTTGCTGAAATCATACATTTTTTAGAAAATATAATGATTTAAAATTGAAGAGGTCCCATTTTAAGTAATTAATTGAAGATAGTTAGATCAAAGTGGTGCAGGAGCACCCAAAGACACAAATGAAGCCTAAAAGAGCCTAATATCACCCAATAGGTGAAAATGATCATATGTAATAGGTTGATAGGTTTGTGATTCAATAAGACCCAATTGATGTAAGGCATTGTCATGGTTGCATTTTATAAGCCACCATGGACAAATGACCATGTGGGTTAGTAGGAGTCTGGGCATGAGTTAGGCAAATAAATATTGGTCTTACAAACATCAGACCAATCCTTAGAATACATCGAATACACCTTGGAGTTGCCAAAGTTGAAAAGTGCAAGTTGACAACTTTTGTTGTCATTACAAAATGTTGTAAAAAGGGATAACTAATCCTCCAATGGTTTCAAAGTTTGAAAAGTGGTTGGAAACCGTTAGTGAGGTTATATTATGCCCACTTGGATCAATTCCAGGGTTGTTGCTAGTGTAGTTGTCGAAGTTGTTGAAATTGATGATGTTTTGGAGTTTGGAGCAATATAATATATTTGGAGTTTTCTGAAATTCTACGTTTTTGTTGTTCATTTCTAACTAGTACGGATTGGTGGATGCTTGAAACTAATTGGATGAGTTATGGAAGTATCTTACCTTTTATTTGAATCAATTTTGAGGTCTTGTAACAATCGGGTTGTAGAGATCCATCAAAAACTAACCGGACTGGTCACAAATCCTACCGGCACCTAGGGTTTCACCGTAAAGATGCCCTTAATCTGACATTTTCACCAGAGGACCAAACAACATGTGGGAAAATGTTAGAGGGTCCATTGTACCATAATATTTTTGTTTTTTTTTGCAAGAGGCTCCAAGCCCGAAGAGATTGAATTGACCCTAGGCGGGCATCTCTATGTGACCGCCTGAACTAAAGAAGTGGAAATCACTAGCAGAAGACAAAGAAGATGGGATCAAGTCCTAAAACCTTGGATTTGGTGGTTTGACACCTTACCCCACCTTGCAGAAGTGTTGTTTTAGTTGGGGGACTAATACAAGGGGTACTTGCTTTGTAAATTAGGCCTAATTGGCTTAATTAGGTCTGGAAGGACAATAAGGGTATAGACCTTTCAACTTGTGGTTAGAGTATAAGCCTTTGGGTAATTGTGTAACTTGATAAAGGGTATTTGAATCTACCCTTATTTTGTCTTGTCCTTTAGAATTTTGTTAAGTTGTGTTTGGAGAACTCAATCTGTAGGGCTACTAGACAAATAGGACAGTTGTGAGACAAGTATCCCCTAACACATTTTATAGTCAAATCTTATGGGTTTTTTTTGTTGGTTGGACCACAAATAGAAAAAATCCAATAGGTTTCCATCCCATCGGTACCAGAATATTGTCTGTCATTCACACAAGGGTAGAGTGTTTTCATCCTACCGATATTGGAAGCTACTAAACCGGTATGGATCCGGTCACACAAATTGTTGTGTGAGTTGAGTATTTGGTAGGTGTGTTGTTTACACCTTGAACAAACAAAAGAATTTGTTTTGGATGTATAGTAGTTGTGGGTGAGAGAAGGTTTTCACCTAGTTTGTTGCCTGGCTCTACATCACAGAGGCTCTTAGATTAAAATTTCTTGGATAGAACCTCTCTACTTCTAAATCATACTTGCAATAGAGTCTCCTTTGCATCTATAAAATGCTGATAAAAAAACCAGTTTTACATTAGCTTTTGGGGGGTCAAATGAATGTTGGTATTCTGGTATGGTTTTGTCATTGATGTCAACACCTACTGAAACACTAGCACTTTGGAGATCCAGCAACATACACCGGCAAGCAAGTAACTATTACACAGTTACTGGTATATGGTTCACTGGCAGGATATAATGTTCACCAGCACTTGGAATGATATGGAAGACACTTGGTAATGTCAAATACATCATATGCACACTTTGTTTTGAAGAATTAATCATTGGTATATTCATATTTGCATATTTGCTTTTACCGGCAAATAGGTCCAGGGTTATCTAGGGTTACACCGGCAGGTTTATCTTTTCCAGATCAGCATGGCACGCTATAGAGATGATTTATTATTGTTGTAAATGCATTAAGCTGACATGTTCAATCGGTTATTTCATCGGATATTATATTGTATGTAAAATGTTTTTTATTGTAATATCTTGTAGAGCCGACCTACTAAAATTGGTCTTAGGGTATGGTATAAATGTAAGATCTTATTTGTAAGATTGAGTGTGGAATGCGAAGAAGAATTGTGTGAAGGTATATGCGAAATTAAGTAGAGGTATACACGAAGACATCATTTGAAGGTGAAGCTAGGTTTTTGTAGAAGCATATCAGCATTACACCGGTACTCAATCCAGCACATGAAGATGCTATTTTGTGCAGTACTTTCTTATTGGATTTAACCATCCAACTATAGTCAGTGTGACTCCCACTTTGTGACTGAGCAGTGAGCTCTAGGCTGTTGGCCTTTTTGCATGTGCAGACCCCATTTATGTACACTTACTATCTACAGTAGTATCATCTGATTGTGGGTAAGGCTTCCCACTGTGGTTTTTCCCCTTACAGGGTTTCCACGTATAAATATTGGTGTTATGTGTTGTGGATGACTCTATGTTTATGTTTCATGCATTAATCTCTACCCGTATAGCAATTTACTGTTAACATTGTCTACCAGCACACTTAACTGGTTTACCGGTATTAAGCACTAAGTTGGTTAATTGGTGTTTGGTTTAAATTTATTAGACAACTGATTCACCCCCCCCCCCCCCCACCCCCCCTCTCAGTTGTCTCTGGGACCTAACAATTGGTATCAGAGCCTCGTCCTCTTTTGCAGAAGTTTAACAACTTGAGGAGATCCAATGTCTACTAATTATTTCAGGAAGGACAGTCCTAAACTTGATGGAACCAACTATGGGATATGGAAAATCAGGATGGAGACACATCTGAATTGCATCGGTAAAGACATCTGGGAAGTTACAAAGAATGGTTATACTGCTGCTGTAGCTAGTCAGACTACTCCAACTACCTTAGCTAAAGATGAAGAAAATGATTGCAAAGCAAGAGAAGCACTCTTGAGCACATTATCATATCAGCAAATCATGGGATTATCAGATAGGTCTACTGCTAAAGCTATTTGGGATCATTTGGAAACACTAAATGAAGGAGATTCCACAGTCAAGATTGCAAAACTTGAAAGCTTCTGAGTCAGGTATGAACATCTGAAAATGGAAGAAGATGAAAGGATTTATGCTTTTATGGAAAAACTAAATGAAATTGTTTTGAGTATTAAATGTTGTGGAGGAACCTTGAGTGAGGATGAAATTGTTTCAAAAATCTTAAGAGGTTTGCCACCAACATATAAAATGAAGGTTACTGCTATAAATGAGTTGAGAACAATGCCTAATACATCAGTAACTAGGGATACATTGATTGGAAAACTTTCAGCTTTTGAAATTGAGGAATTTGGTCCTGTTGCTACTATAAGACTGATTTGGCCTTTAAAGCATCAACATCATCTGCTCCATCATTTGACAAATTAGACTGGAAAGCCTTTTATGCAAGAGAACTTGAAGAAACCAGGAAGGAGAATGAAGAGCTTGAAGAACTTGAAGCACTATTTGCAAGAAAAATTGCCAAAAGGTCCAGTTGGAAGTAAGTATGAAGGTAAAGCACCCTTTAAATGTTTCAACTGCAATAAGATTGGTCATTTGGCTTCAAGATTCCCTAATAGACATGCTAGACTAAGAGAAGAAGCTAGAAGAACATACAAGCCTAATCCTGAATATCAGAGATACAGATTTAAGAAGAACAAAGACAAATCCTGTTACATTGCTGATGAAGGTGTGACTGATGATTCTAATGAGGATCCAACAAACAATGGATGGGTTTTTGTTGCTATAACAGAAGATCAACCGACACCTACTGCTCAACCGATAGAATAAGCCCTAGCAGCTAAAGTTGAAGCAAAGGATGAATGGATCATTGACTCGGGATGCTCACATCGTATGATAGGAGACAAAGGTAAATTATTGAACTTTCAAGAATACAATGGAGGTTTAGTAAGATTTGGAGATGACAAAGCCTATTCAATCAAAGGTAAGGGTTCAATATCTCTTGATGGTAAGCGTAACACTGACAATGTCTACTACGTTGAAGGATTAAAGCATAATATTTTAAGTGTTGGTCAATTAGTTGAGAAAGGATTTCAGTTACAATTTAAAAATGGAAAATGCAAAATCATGAATAGAATTGGTTTGGAAATTGCAACTGGTAATCAGACTAGAGGTAATATCTTTCATTTGAATAATAGTGAAAAGGCATGCTTGATTGCACATATAGATGAAAGTTGGTTATGGCATAAGAGACTATGTCATGTAAACTTCAATTGCATGGTAAAAATTAGTACTTCTAAGGCAGTTAGAGATCTACCTAAAATTGTGAAACCTCAGAATACAATTTGTAAGGAATGTCAATTTGGAAAACAAGTTAGAGCTAATTTCAAAAGTATTCCAGAAAAATCCAATAATGCTCTTGATTTAATTCACACTAATTTATGTGGTCCAGCTAGAACTAAAAGCTTACAAGGTGTTAGATATTTCATGCTAATTATTGATGATTATTCTAGAATGTGTTGGGTTACTTTTCTCAGAGAAAAATCAGAAGCACTTGGAAAGTTCAATCTGTTCAAAGCAATGGTTGAGAATGAAACCGGTAAGAAAATCAAATGTTTAAGATCAGATCAAGGAGGAGAATTCACATCTAAAGACTTTAATACATTCTGTGAAGTGAATGGAATCAGAAGACAGTTATCAGCACCTCAGACACCACAGCAAAATGGAGTTGTTGAAAGGAAAAACAAAACTATCTTGGATGCAGCAAGAAGTATGTTATCAGAAGCAAATCTACCACATGTGTATTGGAGAGAAGTAGTTAGCACTACTGTCTATACATTCAACAAAGTTCACATCAAAGGTGAAACCGGTAAGACCCCTCATGAACTATGGTTTGGTAATACTCCTACTCTTAAGTATTTTAGAATTTTTGGAAGTAAATGTTATATTAGAAGAGATGAGTATATTGGCAAATTTGATCCTAGAAGTGATGAAGGAATATTTCTTGGTTATTCATCTTAGATCAAGGCATATAGATGTTTTAATAAGAGATTGTAGAAAATTGTTGAGAGTACAAATGTAAAGATTGATGAACAATTCAAAGGAACTTCAAGGTATATAGACTCTGAACCGGCAACAAAAATTGTGACAAATGAACCTACACTAAATCCACCGATACAGAATGAAGATCCAGTTACCCCGGTATCATCAGAGGATTCCACAATAATTGAAGAACAACAACAAACTAAGACGCCCCGGTATGTAAGATTGAATCATTCTGAAGATCAGATAATTGGAAACAAATTTAAAGGAGTTATGACAAGAGGAAGATTGACAAATGAAGAGGTATGTCTTATTTCTCAAATTGAACCATCATCTATCAATGAGGCATGTGAAGATAAATTTTGGATTAAATCTATGGAAGAAGAATTAGGACAAATTGAGAAAAATAATACTTGGACATTAGTTCCCCGACCTAAAGATAAAAATGTAATTGGAACCAAATGGGTATTTATAAACAAACTTAATGAAGATGGTAAGGTTGTCAGAAATAAAGAAAGAATAGTGTGTAAGGGATATTCTCAGAAAGAAGGAGTTGATTACAATGAAACCTTTGCACCGGTAGCCAGAATTGAGGCAGTCAGATTATTCTTGGCTTTTGCAACTCACAAGGACTACAAAGTTTATCAAATGGATATTAAATGTGCATTTTTTAATGGAGATCTTGAAGAAGAAGTATATATTGAACAACCTGATGAATTTTATTTAATAGATGACAATGATATGGTTTGCAGTTTAAAAAAAGCTCTGTATGGATTGAAACAAGCCCCAAGAGCTTGGTATGCAAGGTTGGATAAGTATCTTTTAAAGATTGGTTTTACTAAAGGAAATGCAGATAGCAATTTATATTACAAAACAACTAATGATGAAATCTTGATTATTGAAGTATTTGTTGATGATATAATCTTTGGAGGAGAAGATGGTTTATGTAAGTAATTTTCTACTAAAATGCAACAAGAATTTGAAATGTCTATGATTGGAGAAATAAAATTCTTTTTAGGATTGCAGATTTCACAGACTGATAAAGGTATATTTTTGAGTCAATCCAAGTACTTGAAAGAATTACTAAAGAAATTTGGGATGGAGAACTCTAAACCGGTAATCACACCTATGACTATAAATGACAAACTATCTCAAAGGGATGAATCTACACCTGTTAATCCAACTAGATACAAATCTATGATAGGAGGTTTATTGTATTTGACACAAACCAAGCCTGATATTATGAATGCAGTATGTATTGTTTCTAGATTTCAAAGTAATCCTAGGGAAAATCATGAATCAATAGTAAAAAGGATTTTCCGATACTTACAAGGCACAACAAATCTTAGATTATGGTATCCTAGAGATCAAAATTTTGACCTATGTGCATACACAGATGCAAATTGGGTAGGAGATGTGGATGATAGAAAAAGCACCACTGGAGGAGCATTCTTTCTTGGAAGAAGATTAGTTTCTTGGTTGAGTAAGAAACAGAGTTGTACATCTTTATCAACAGCAGAATCAGAATATGTTGCAGCAACAACTAACTATACACAGGTACTATGGCTTAAGCAGATGTTGAAAGACATAAAGGTAAACTGCAAGGAACCTATTACTATATATTGTGATAACACTACAACAATTGATATATCTAAGAATCTGGTATTACATTCTAAAACAAAACATGTTTCTATCAAACTGAATTTTCTAAGGGAAAAAGTTTAAGAAAAGGAGATAAAACTGGTTTATGTGAATACTAAAGAACAACTTGCAGATATTTTCACAAAACCTTTGCCTAAGGAGACTTTTGAATATCTCAGAGATCAGCTTGGAGTCATACCACCACCTGTAGAGACTTAGACAGTTCATGATTGTCATCAACCGACAGAATTGAAAGACAAGTCTTTTACTCCGATCTTTGATGAGGAAGCTACTTCTTAGGGGGAGTAGTTGGTATATTGAATTGATTGGTGTATGCGGGAAAAGCGGGTCGATAGAACTTAATATGTGAAAAATGTTCCAAAAGACTTCTCCACACACACACATAGGACTTCTTGGTGCAAGCTATTGAACATTATGTTTGAAAATAAAAAAAATCTTCCCAAGGGCATGAAAACTAAAAGGTTATCGACCAAAGTGTCATATCGAGCATCTCAAAAGGAGTTTCATCGAAAGAATGCTTTCATCAAAATAAAGCATGACGTGTAAAGCACTACGTAAAAAGGTCTTCGGCGGAATATCACTTTCGATAAATGAAGGCAGCCGCTCATCGATACTCCAGTTTCATCGAAAAGCAAAAAGCAAAAGGCAAAAAGTGATTTCGATGAGAAACAACTGCCGAAGAAATTCAAAAAGCATTCATCAAAATACAAATCTCATCGATACCATTGTATTGAACAAAAACAGAGGGGTTTTATCGATGAGGAGGATGTCGAAGAAAAATGACTTTCGAAGAGCTTGCATGAACTTTCACCGAAGAATAGAACTCATCGAAATATGATTTCGATGAAACTTGCGAGTGACTTATCGAAAGAAAGTTCATCGAAGAAAAGATGATTTCGAGGAGACTTGAAAAGGGTTTTTCGACATAGGCTATTCACCGATGAAGTGATATCGAAGGAAGTGAGTTTTCGATGAAAGGCTAAAGTATCCGGCCGAAGACAAGGGTTTCATCGAAAACTCGATTTACGATCATTTCACTTGAACAGTACTTCCCGCGAAAGAGTTAAAAGCCCAAGTGAAGAATGTCACATCTGCAATTAAGTTTAAACATTTGAATAGCCATTATAGACGCAGAGACATTAACTATGCACAAGTTGCCCATGCAATTATAGCTGAACTGATCGAAATTTTTCATAAGAACCAGATTGATGCTAAGAAACTGAAAGCTGCAAGGAATTTGCTGGAATTCGTGAACGATAATCAGAGGAGCTAGACAAATTTTCCAAGTAAGTTTGATTTCTCGTATTTATTATGGAACCGTCTTCTTCTTCTAAAAAGAGTAGGAAAGGGAAAGAGCTAAACCCTGAAGAGAAGCCCAAAAGACAGAAAAAGGAAGGTAGAGCTTTGACTCAGGATTTGCTAGACCAGTGCCCGACATCCAGCGTGAGGTCTAAAAAGATCAAAAGTGAAGAAGAAGGATTGGAGGATAGATTTGAACATCTGGGAGACATATCGACCAAAATTAGCGGACATGAATTATTCTTGTTTAGTTACAAAAGAAGGGATGCTCCTGAGCCCATAAGTAATCTATGGAAGAAAAACTTAGGGAAATTGGTAGTCCCAAATGTGTTTGTGGATGTTGAACTAATGAAAGCTCTGGTAGATTGCTATAATCCAAGAACCAAAACCATATGCGACTACCGAGGGAATCCCTTGGTGATGATTAACAAACAGACTATTGATATGGTGTTTGATCTAGACTAGGAAGTAGAGGAGAAAATCGATATGTAGAAATTGTCGCAAGAATTCTTTAGCTTGGAAAACATCTACAAAACATGGAGATTACCTATTCACCGGCCGAAAGTGGGCGGGTCCATTGTCCCATTCAGCAAAAATGACAAGGTGCCATTCGATGTCAACCATTTCCATCCGTATTTTAAATATACATACTATGCTGTAGCCCAAGTATTAGGCTTAGAGGCTCATCCTCTCATGGATATTGGGGTTATGGTTCTGTGTGCCGATTTACAATCGAAAGACCCTAGGTCATTTGATTATGCCACTTATGTTGCAGATGCCCTAAATCATGGTTTGGAGAAGTTGAAAGGAGACCTTGTGAATATCCATTTTTCATTGTACTCTTTATTGATGCATATTATTCTTTATTGTGGACAAGAAATCAATTTCTGGTCAGATGATTTCTGCATCAGAGCTTATGATAAGAATGGTTTGAAGAAACCAGTTCAGTTGTGGGTTTCTGCATGGGATTAAAAATTCATGAACAAATAGTACTGGCACTTTTAGGAATATTTTGTGAAACCCCTTAGTGCGGCCTTTGGGCAACATAGAGATAATACTTTGTCCCCTGAAATTAAGAGATTCCTCAGGCCAAAAGACTTCTCTCTGGAGTCCCAGATTGATCACAATTGGGGTGATTGGTATTACCACAACAATCATACAGAAATCAGGGTATTTGGGTATGAAGGAAAGCCATACATACTTCCAATTATAGTACCAAACAGGGTGGCTAGCCTGGAGATTGTGAGACAGTTATCTACGGTCAGTGCCAAACATCTTACGGATTTTGGTAAACAGTCCATTGTTCTAGGGTTATTGGTTTTTTCTGATTTTATTGTTAAAAGTTCAAAAAGCTATCATCTACTTTAAAATAAATTAGATTATTATGGCATGACTCTGGGTGAACCTAGAGAGAACTTTGATCCTGAGGGATATATAAGAGCTGCCAGGGCGTCACAAAAACTAAAGGTCGGAATACATGTGGCTAAAATGCCAGATGACTTGATCAAGAACCTTGAAAGGGAAGAGGCCAGGGCTTTGAGAGAAAAAAGCGAAATGACTTGGGAAGCCTTCAAATGGAAAAGAGCAAGGGGGATGGTGGATGGAGACTTTCTTGGAAACCTCGAAGACCCTATGGAGATAGCCAAAAGGCTACTTCAACATGAAGTAGAGATTATGCATAGGCTTCCCCCCCAGTTCCTTCATTTTATCAATACTGAAAAGGATAGTCAACCATTGGCTCACATGTCACCAAAATCAACTGCTAGTAGTATCCCTGCTGGCTCTCCTAGAGAAGATTATCCTCCGGGTTTTGAAGCAGAGGTGGATGTAGACACTGGTGAATTCAACATCAAAGATGTAGTTGACATAAGAATGACAGAGCATGAGGATTTCGTTGCTGATGATGGATTCGCCTCTTCAAGGGAATTCCTTTCATTCTTGTACCAGTATAAAGGGGCCCATGTGAAACGAAGCATGACTTGAAGACCCGAAGAAGAACAGATGAAAAGATTACAGGATGAAATCGATACCCTCATGAAGGATATGACCCCTGAGAAAGGGAGGAAAATATTAAAAGAAGCTGGTGTCATCATCTTCTCTTTTTGGGACATAAATTCTGCACTTCTTTTTGATGGATTCTTGAAAAAATAGGATTTGAATCAATAGGTGTTGCCTCAAGAGGTAGATAAATTGTTCCTAGGCTCCTGGTATGATCCTGATCAAAAGGCTCTCCTACAATGGGCATTATATCCAAAGGGAAAAAGGCCAATTATTGTAGATATCGAAGAAACCTTTGGACACCTCATGATTCATCAGGTTGGAAAGACTGACCCTAGGGTCACTGCAAAGTTGAACCTGGATGTAGCCAAATTAAATATGGATCAGATGAAGTTTTTGGTCAAAGAAAATGTTACTTATAAGGCCTTATATGAAAAATCTAAAGAAGAGAATCAAAAGTTGCAAAAAAAAATATTACAACTTGAGATAGGGATTCCTTTGAATGAATATGCCTCGTATCCTACAGGACAGAGCTTGGACGATGTTTCTGATGCTCTATATTGGAAGTATCAAGCAGATAAGGCTACCAAACAGATAAACACTATCCAGCAAAAATTGGATAAATTGGTTAATGACATCATTGAACACCGATTCAACACCATGATTATACATGTCGAACATTACTGGAGGGTGTACGCTAGAACCATAAAAGCATTAAGAGACCATGAAAGATTAAAAGCATGATTGGATGAGGTGATAAGCAGTATTGATGTGATGACACCAGAGGAGAAGGCTGAAGGGATTTCACACATAAAAGATCATGCTAAGTTCGAAGATATGCTAAAGCGAGATCTTAAAGAATTGGATGATGGGAGCCCTATTGGAATGCCCTCATTTTATAAAGAAGGAGGAGCAGTGTCCATGGAAGATTTGCGGAATGAGCTTATAAGCATCAAGGATTGGGCTCTGTCAAGATTGGACCGAAGCAAAGACATGGCCCCTACCGTCAACCAGATGATCTTTGAATACCTTTCACAAGGAGAAGAATTGAAGAAACAGAGTGTTAAGATCAAGACTTTCAAAGAGGATGATTATATTCATCATTTAGGAATTCTTAATCTCTTTTTACTTAAGTTTGTTAGGAATAGGAACAAGAGAGCAATGTATGCCAACTTGTAAGTTCTCTGTTATACAAATTCTGATGGAATACATGCTATGATCAGTTGTTTTTCTTTCTGTATGCGTTGTGGATTATTTCATTTTGTTTTGGCGATCGCTTGTGATATTATCTAAAGAGATAAGGTTATTCATATTCTTGGATTGAAATTTATGTTATATGTTATAAAGTTGAAATAAAAGTTCTGCTTGCGAATTGTAATTGTTCTTCACAGTGCTTACTTGAATGGTCCCTTAAAGGTAGGGTTAAATTTGTTCAAGCAACTTATGATATAAGCATTCAATTGATCTCAAAAGATATAATAACCGACAGGTCCATAAAGGGGTGGGTTAAAAAGCTATCTCATAGGTTCGCATAATAAGTCCTAAAGAAAATATAATGACTCTGTAGCCCAAACAATGAAGAAGGCACTGGTTATTTACAGATTACACTTCTCACCGTATTCGTCATATGTCATTTTAAAAAAAGCAACAGGAGTAACTAAGTAAGAAACATAGATCGAATAGCTTCTACAACAACAATCTTGAACTCATCTACTATATCTCCATCCTAGGAATCTATGCCATCTTGAGATAGGAGGGAACCAGATCAAGACACTTAATCTGCTATAAAAAGCATCGGTCATTAAGAACGGCTGGTGAATAGGTACACCCGCCTAGGTCCTGCAGAGCCTGAAGTGAGAGAGTTAACAACTAAACAGGTTCACTCTATATGTTGGCCAAGTCAATTGGAGGGTTTGATCATAGGAGTTGGCATTTCCTGAGAACCTATCCAATCTCTTAATTTGAGACCCAACAAATTGGCGACTCTGCTGGGGAGGAATTATTAAAACTCTGCTGTGGGAGAGAACTCAGAAGAAAGAAAAACTTTCCTCTCAGGAAGAGAGGTGGCAACTCAAAGATAAAGGAACATCTATGCACGAAACAAGATCAGTCGCAAAAGGACAATCTTTATCCCAGTTAGATTTCTCTCAATGAAGGAACAAAAACAAAGAACCCATGAATGAATTCATGAGAGAAAGGTACGATCAGTATAAACATGAAAGCAACCAACATTCACCCTTAAGAGAATAGGATAAAGCAACTACTTCCAGCCCAGTGGATGAGGATTTGGTTGCAACATATAAAGCTCAGAAGGGGCGGTATCAAATTCCCCCTGGTTTCGAAAATCATGAAACACAATCCAGACAAAACACACCGCCTTCATCAAGGTCAGGTATGACAGATCCTGCAGATAGATTTACAGATTTAACTAGACAAATGATGGAGGCAGCTGCTGAAATGAGAGATCCAGGAAGGACTCAGGAATGTCTAGAACTGTGTGCTAAATTAGGCATGAATGTTGGTGAGGATGACTTTAATAAAGATGTAAGCAACTACAAGAAAAAATGTGCTCAGGGAGTGGGTAAAACAAAGAGTAATAATTTTAAGGCTTATGAGAACCCCTTGTTTGGTAACAAAAGGGATGATCATGTGCAATCAAGTGCACCACCAGTCCAGCCAAATTCACATAACAACTTTGCTCCTTATAGCCAATTTCCGCCCCCAGGCCAATTTTATAATCAACATCCATCCTCTGATCAGTTTCAATATCAATACCAGAATCAATACCCTTTTCCTTATCAAAATCAGATGCCCTTATATGGTAATATAAATCAAAACTTTGGGAACCCTCATGGGGGACATGGACTAATGAATATGGAACAAATGAGGCAGTTTGATTTTTCAGGAATGATGGTATACCCATATCCTATCCCAAATGAAATCAGGGCTGCAATACCAAGATTCACAAGAAGTAATGCAATCTCAGGAGAAGCTCATTGTAAAGCCTTTGATGCAGTAATTGAGGATTTTGGCTTACCACATGAAGATGTCAAGATCAGGTTATTTATGCAATCATTAATAGAAGATGCAAGAGATTGGTTTAGGGCGTTGCCCGATGCATCTATTAGAAATCTTGCAGAGTTCAAAAACTTATTCCTTGAGCAGTATGGAGACCATAACAGCCCTGAATTTGCTTTACATGAGATTATTAGCATAAAAAAGGAGCAAAATGAATCAGTGGTAGATTTTAATAAGAGATTTAGCAGGGTTCTAAATAAAATCCCTAATAGGATGAAACCAGTACCTGAGGTAAGCATTCTATATTACATCAATGCTTATGATAGTAAAACAAACTATGAGCTGAGAACCAGAAATCCTAGAGACCTCCGGGATGTTATGAAAGATGCCATTGTTATAGAAAATAATAGGAAGGCTGCTGGAAAAGTAGGGAAAAGAGAAGATGCCAGGTTGTACAATCCTAAAGCACCCAAGGCTAATAAAGATGAGGATAAGCTTGACAAAGTTTTGAGTGCCCTAAAAGATTTATCTATAAGAGTAAACAAAACAGAGAAGCAACAATATTATCGTCCTGAGAGGCCCAGACTGCATGACATGCCCTATAACACTACCTGGAAAGATGGAAAACCGGTAGACAGGAATCACAGAGACAACCAGCAAATTCCAGATCCTTTGAAAAGAACAGTAAACTATACTCAAGATGATGACATGTGGTGTTATGCTTGCAATATGCCACATGCTCCCTCTTTGTGTGTTGTAGCAAAAGGATTGCAGGAGGAAGAGAATGGTTATGAAGAACATATGGGTGATCCAACTGTTAACATGATATCCTTTGCAGAAGAAGGAGGATCATATTCCATGAACATTGACCAATGCTCTGTGTTACCCGTAACAACCAACATAAGCGAAAGTGTTAAGCTCAGAATCCCCACTGAAGAAGAAAAAAGAAGAATTACAGCTTATGCCATTGCACAAGCAAAAAGAACTTATGATTTGAGGAATAGGGTGGTGAATCTAAAGCAAAACAAACTCACTAGTCTTTTTATAAAAGAAAATGATGAAACACCCAAGCAAACAAGTAAAGCAGCCAAGATTAAGGAAGATATACCAAAGAATAATACAAGAGGTCCTGATGTTCAAAAGGAAGATATAACAAAATTTCCTTTGGCACAACACTCCACTTCGTTTGATATTTCAAACGCATTAACGCAATTAAAAGTTTTTGTTCCCCTAATGGAAATAATGAAGTTTCCTGAATACAGAGAAAAGACTCTTGAGATAATCTCAGGTGTCCAGAAGGAAAAAGTGAATGAATAGAAACAAGAGGTTCCAAAAGGTAATAATAATGAACAAATGGCCCCAGTCATATATCTAGGGTCTACCATAACCAAAAACCCAACACAAGTAGACCCATTTTATCTTACTTTGGTGGTAAACAATAAAAAACTAAAGAATTGTATGATCGACTCAGGAGCGACCATAAATGTTATGCCTGTGGGAGTGATGAAAGAACTTGGATTGGAAGTTGATACTACCTTTGGGAAATGTTATGCCATGGATAATAGGTCGGTCCCGGTGGTTGGCATCATGAAGGATGTAGAATTCAAATTGGCAGCCTGCCCTGAAGCATCATACAAAACAGATATCACAGTGGTGGATGTCCCTCCAAACTATGGGATGTTGCTATCTAGGCAATGGTCTAACATGATTGGAGGGTATGTGCAGTTAGATTTATCATATGCTACGATTCCAATAAATGGGTAGGAGGTAAAAATTGATAGGGAACCCCGGTCCACATATATCATAGAAGACATGGAAGAGTCAGCAAATCAAATATGTTTCTTGCAAATTGATATGGACAATTTCCAAGTGCAGTTGACAAAACCTAAAGTTGATGAATGGATCTCTATTGAATCAGACCTAGTTGAGAGGAATGATCCAGTATGGAAAATGTTCTTTGATGGGTCTTGTAGCAAGGAAGGGAGTGGGGCTGGAATCCTATTTATCTCACCCACAGGGGAAACTTACAAATATTCTTTCAAATTGCTATTTGAGTGCACAAATAACATTGCGGAATATGAAGCCTTACTCACTGGTCTTAATATAGCGGTTAAACATGGAATTAAATTACTCAGTGTGTTTGGTGACTCAGAGTTAATAGTCTCACAGGTAAAAGAGAAGTATTCCTCAAAGCACTTAAGACTGAAATAGTATAGGAATGCTGTTTGGGATACTATAGAACTTTTTGATGCTTTCCAAATAAACTGGATTGACAGGTCAAAGAACATCATGGCAGACTTTTTGGCCAGTATTGCATTGAAGGATAATGATATAACATTAACTGGGATATCTGAAGTAGAGATGAAAGTGAGACCATCAGTTCCTGACAACATATATAATTGGCAAGTGTTTCATGATGATGCAGACCTACTGAAATTCTTACAATGCATTGATCACTATCAGACTCAGGCAATAAATTTCAGTGACTTCGTGGAAAAGACTGAAGGTAAGGAAACTTTATTTGGACATGAAATCATACAACTAAAGTCAAATAAATTACTGAGAGGCTTAGTGGCATTGGAAAGGGCTTTCAATGCTCAGGATGTAATTGAGACTACAAGATCAACTGTTAAAGAAAGTGATGTGGAACAAGTCAATTTAGGAAGTGAAGAAACTCCTAGAAATGTTTTCATTGGGAAAAGGCTAACTCCTGCCATGAGGCAAAAATTGATGACATTACTAAGAAGATATAAACACGTGTTTGCATGGTCTTATGAAGATCTCAAAGCCTATAGAGAAGATCTTTTTCAGCATGAGATACCGCTTAAGCCGGAAGCTAAACCATTCAGACAAAAGCAGAGACCTATTAATCCAACATTGTTACCAAAAATGAGGGAAGAGATCATAAAAATGAAAGATGCAGGAATTATCGAACCCTGCAAATCTTCCACATGGGTCTCTAACTTAGTACCGGTCAGAAAAAAGAATGGGGATATTAGATTGTGTGTGGATTTTAGAAACTTAAACATATCATCTCTAAAGGACAATTACCCATTGCCAAATATGGACAACATGCTGCAGAAAGTAACAGGATGTGAATTGTTATCTATGATGGATGGGTTTTCAGGTTATAATCAGGTGAAAGTTAAAGAAACTGAAAAGTATAAAACAACCTTTACAACTCCATGGGGCACTTATGTATATGCACGAATGCCATTTGGATTGACTAATGCTGGTGCCATATTTCAGAGAGCAATGGATGTGGCTTTTGCAGAACTGATTGACATAATCATGGTAGTATACCAAGATGATTTAACTGTATACTCAAAAAAGGTTGATGATCATTGTGAGCACCTTGAGAAGATATTCAAGAAAGCCTTAGAGTATGGGATTTCCTTGAATCCTAAAAAAATGTCATTTTGGTGTCGAAGAAGGAAAGTTACTTGGACACATAGTATCCAAGGAAGGGGTGAGAATTGACCCTGAAAAGGTAGCAGCTATCAATGAGGTTCCCATTCCTGGAACTATCAAGGCCATTCAATCATTCTTGGGACAAATAAATTTTGTGAGAAGGTTTATTCTAAATTTTGCAGACATAATAAAACCTATAGTAAAGATGTTAAAGAAAGGAGTCCAAATTGATTGGACTGAGGAAGCAATTGATTCCTTTGTAGCAATCAAAAGAGCAATTTCTGAAGCACCAGTACTAATCTCTCTAGATTTCAGCAAGCCTTTTATAATATTCTCATTTGCTTCTTGTCATACAATAGCAGCAGTATTGTTGCAGAAGAATCTAGAAGGATATGAGCAACCCATTGCATATTTTAGCAAGTCTTTGAACCCTTTAGAGATAAAATATGAGTTGAATGAAAAATAGGCTTATGCCTTGGTTAAATCAGTAAAACAGTTTAGACCATACTTAGTGGGGGCTGAAGTTGTAGCATATGTTCCTAATGCAGCAGTAAAAGGTATCTTCAGACAAACTAAGGTCATAGGCAAAAGATGTAAGTGGATCAACCAAATACAAGAGTTCAACATTGAACTCAAAATTTCACAAGTTATCAAAGGACAAGGGTTGGCCAAACTCATGACAGGGACTGAAATTGAGGAGTCTTGTGTTAACCAAGTAGGGTTAGAAGAAGCAAACTTTAGTATTGAGAATACAACATGGTACACTGACATTATATACTACCTTAAGCACTTAAAGTGCCTGGATGGTATGATTGATAATCAGAGAAGAACTTTAAAGTTGAAATCTGCGAGATACGTGATTGTCAATGGGGACTTGTACTGGAAAAACAAAGATGGGATATTATTATTGTGCCTAGATAACTGCCAAGCTGAGAAAGTTCTCCAAGAGATGCATGATGGGGTTTGTGGTGGTCATTTTTTGGCTAAGACTACTGCACATAAGATATTAAGAGCTGGATACTTTTGGCCATGCATTTTCAATGACTCTTATAGGTATGTTAGAAAGTGTGAAGCTTGTCAAAAGTTTTCAGGCAAATTGAAATATCAAGGGTCACTTCCATTAAGACCAATGCTAGCTGAGGAACCCTTTCAACAATGGGGAATTGATTTCATAGGAGAGATATCTGAAAAGTCTAGCAGAGGGCATAGATGGATTTTGGTTGCTACAGACTATTTTACCAAGTGGGTAGAAGCAATACCTACTAGACAAGCTACCAGTAAGGTGGTAATAAAATTCATAATGGAGAACATTATTACTAGATTCGGTGTTCCTGCAAAAATCATCTCAGACAATGGCATGTCCTTTAGGTCAGAGGAATTCAACACTTTTTGTAAAGAGTATGGCATTCAAATATCTCATTCCTCTCCTTACCACCCTCAAGGAAATGGGCAAGCTGAATCAAGCAACAAGAACATCTTAAAGATCATTAAAAAGATGTTGGGACACAACAAGAAGGCATGGGATTCAAAATTAAGTCTTGCATTATGGGCAGATAGAATAACAATGAAGAAATCTACGGGAAAGTCTCCGTTTGAATTGGTTTATGGCAAAAGAGCCAGATTGCCTTTGGACAATCTCTTGCCGGTACATAGGTTTGTGACTCAAGAAGGGATAGATGTTGAAGACCCCTCACAAGAAAGGATGATGTAGTTAGCAGAGCTTGATGAAGTCAGAACAGAGGCTCAGAAGCAGACTATAAAGATTCAAAATTAGATGAAGAGATTGTATGACAAGAGGACGACGGATAGGAAATTTTGTGTGG
The DNA here is from genome assembly GCF_030272615.1 of Cryptomeria japonica. Taxonomy (NCBI): domain Eukaryota; kingdom Viridiplantae; phylum Streptophyta; class Pinopsida; order Cupressales; family Cupressaceae; genus Cryptomeria; species Cryptomeria japonica. The sequence continues at coordinate 370,783,589 of NC_081415.1, forward strand.
GTGATTGGGTCTTAATGTGGAATGCCAGGAGTCAGGACAAAGGCAAGCATGGCAAATTTGAGGCTTTATGGATTGGACCATATGTGATTATGGATAAAAAGGGAAGAGATTCCTACCTGCTCCAAAATACAGCAGGGAAGGTCCAAGAAATGCCAGTACATGGACAATTCTTGAAAAATTTCTTTTCTTGATGAACTTTGTTACATGTACAGTAGATTAGGATTCACTTCCATTCTAAATACCATGACTTGTCAGATTTTTTCCTCACTAACCAGAGATTCTGAATTCTTGAAGACATACACAATATGCCTCCATCCTCAGTCAGAGCCACTGTTGAACATTATGTTTGAAAATAAAAAAAATCTTCCCAAGGGCGTGAAAACTAAAAGGTTATCGACCAAAGTGTCATATCGAGCATCTCAAAAGGAGTTTCACCGAAAGAATGCTTTCATCAAAATAAAGCATGACGTGTAAAGCACTACGTAAAAAGGTCTTCGGCGGAATATCACTTTCGATAAATGAAGGCAGCCGCTCATCGATACTCCAGTTTCATCGAAAAGCAAAAAGAAAAAGGCAAAAAGTGATTTCGATGAGAAACAACTGCCGAAGAAATTCAAAAAGCATTCATCGAAATACAAATCTCATCGATACCATTGTATCGAACAAAAACAGAGGGGTTTTATCGATGAGGAGGATGTCGAAGAAAAATGACTTTCGAAGAGCTTGCATGAACTTTCACCGAAGAATAGAACTCATCGAAATATGATTTCGATGAAACTTGCAAGTGACTTATTGAAAGAAAGTTCATCGAAGAAAAGATGATTTCAAGGAGACTTGAAAAGGGTTTTTCGACATAGGCTATTCACCGATGAAGTGATATCGAAGGAAGTGAGTTTTCGATGAAAGGCTAAAGTATCCGGCCGAAGACAAGGGTTTCATCGAAAACTCGATTTACGATCATTTCAGTTGAACAGTACTTCCCGCAAAAGCGTTAAAAGCCCAAGTGAAGAATGTCACATCTGCAATTAAGTTTAAACATTTGAATAGCCATTATAGACGCAGAGACATTAACTATGCACAAGTTGCCCATGCAATTATAGCTGAACTGATCAAAATTTTTCATAAGAACCAGATTGATGCTAAGAAACTGAAAGCTGCAAGGAATTTGCTGGAATTCGTGAACGACAATCAGAGGAGCTAGACAAATTTTCCAAGTAAGTTTGATTTCTCGTATTTATTATGGAACCGTCTTCTTCTTCTAAAAAGAGTAGGAAAGGGAAAGAGCTAAACCTTGAAGAGAAGCCCAAAAGACAGAAAAAGGAAGGTAGAGCTTTGACTCAGGATTTGCTAGACCAGTGCCCGACATCCAGCGTGAGGTCTAAAAAGATCAAAAGTGAAGAAGAAGGATTGGAGGATAGATTTGAACATCTGGGAGACATATGGACCAAAATCAGGGGACATGAATTGTTCTTGTTTAGTTACAAAAGAAGGGATGCTCCTGAGCCCATAAGTAATCTATGGAAGAAAAACTTAAGGAAATTGGTCGTTCCAAATGTGTTTGTGGATGTTGAATTAATGAAAGCTCTGGTAGATTGCTATAATCCAAGAACCAAAACCATATGTGACTACCGAGGGAATCCCTTGGTGGTGATTAACAAACAGACTATTGATATGGTGTTTGATCTAGACTGGGAAGTAGAGGAGAAAATCGATATGCAGAAACTGTCACAAGAATTCTTTAGCTTGGAAAACATCTACAGAACATGGAGATTACCTATTCACCAGCCGAAAGTGGGCGGGTCCATTGTCCCATTCAGCAAAAATGACAAGGTTCCATTCGATGTCAACCATTTCCATCCGTATTTTAAATATACATACTATGCTGCAGCCCAAGTATTAGGCTTAGAGGCTCATCCTCTCATGGATATTGGGGTTATGGTTCTGTGTGCCGATTTACAATCGAAAGACCCTAGGTCATTTGATTATGCCACTTATGTTGAAGATGCCCTAAATCATGGTTTGGAGAAGTTGAAAGGAGACCTTGTGAATATCCATTTTTCATTGTACTCTTTATTGATGCATATTATTCTTTATTGTGGACAAGAAATCAATTTCTGGTCAGATGATTTCTGCATCAGAGCTTATGATAAGAATGGTTTGAAGAAACCAGTTCAGTTGTGGGTTTTTGCATGGGATTAAAGATTCATGAACAACCAGTACTGGCACTTTTAGGAATATTTTGTGAAACCCCTTAGTGCTGCCTTTGGGCAACATAGAGATTATACTTTGTCCCCTGAAATTAAGAGATTCCTCAGGCCAAAAGACTTCTCTCCGGAGTCCCAGATTGATCACAATTGGGGTGACTGGTATTGCCACAATAATCATACAGAAATCAGGGTATTTGTGTATGAAGGAAAGCCATACATGCTTCCAATTACAGTACCAAACAGGGTGGCTAGCCTGGAGATTGTGAGACAGTTATCTACGGTCAGTGCCAAACATCTTATAGATTTTGGTAAACAGTCCATTGTTCCAGGGTTATTGGTTTTTTCCAATTTTATTGTTAAAAGTTCAAAAAGCTATCATCTACTTTAAAATAAATTAGATTATTATGGCATGACTCTGGGTGAACCTAGAGAGAACTTTGATCCTGAGGGATATATAAGAGCTGCCAGGGCGTCACAAAAACTAAAGGCCGTAATACATGTCTCTAAAATGCCAGATGACTTGATCAAGAACCTTGAAAGGGAAGAGGCTAGGGCTTTGAGAGAAAAAAGTGAAATGACTTGGGAAGCCTTCAAATGGAAAAAAGCAAGGGGGATGGTGGATGGAGACTTGCTTGGAAACCTCCAAGACCCTGTGGAGATAGCCAAAAGGCTACTTCAAAATGAAGTAGAGATTATGCATAGGGTGCCCCCCCAGTTCCTTCATTTTATCAATACTGAAAAGGATAGTCAACCATTGGCTCACATGTCACCAAAATCAACTGCTAGTAGTATCCCTGCTGACTCTCCTAGAGAAGATTATCGTCCGGGTTTTGAAGCAGAGGTGGATGTAGACACTAGTGAATTCAACATCAAAGATGTAGTTGACATAAGAATGATAGAGCATGAGGATTTCGTTGCTGATGACGGATTCGCCTCTTCAAGGGAATTCCTTTCATTCTTGTACCAGTATAAAGGGGCCCATGTGAAACGAAGCATGGCTAAAAGACCCGAAGAAGAACAGATGAAAAGATTACAGGATGAAATCGATACCCTCATGAAGGATATGACCCCTGAGAAAGGGAGGAAAATATTAAAAGAAGCTGGTGTCATCATCTTCTCCTGGTTGGGACATAAATTCTGCACTTCTTTTTGATGGATTCTTGAAAAAACGGGATTTGAATCAACAGGTGTTGCCTCAAGAGGTAGATAAATTGTTCCTAGGCTCCGGGTATGATCCTAATCAAAAGGCTCTCCTACAATGGGCATTATATCCAAAGGGAAAAATGCCAATTATTGTAGATATCGAAGAAACCTTTGGACACCTCATGATTCATTAGGTTGGAAAGACTGACCCTAGGGTCACTGCAAAGTTGAACCTGGATGTAGCCAAATTAAATATGGATCAGACGGAGTTTTTGGTCAGAGAAAATGTTACTTATAAGGGCTTATATGAAAAATCTAAAGAAGAGAATCAAAAGTTGCAAAAAAAAATATTACAACTTGAGATAGGGATTCCTTTGAATGAATATGCCTCGTATCCTACAGGATAGAGCTTGGACGATGTTTCTGATGCTCTATATTGGAAGTATCAAGCAGATAAGGCTACCAGACAGATAAACAATATCCAGCAAAAAATGGATAAATTGGTTAATGACATCATTGAACACCGATTCAACACCATGCTTATACATGTCGAACATTACTGGAGGGTGTACGCTGGAACCATAAAAGCATTAAGAGAGCATGAAAGATTAAAAGCACGATTGGATGAGGTGATAAGCAGTATTGATGTGATGATGCCAGAGGAGAAGGCTGAAGGGATTTCACACGTAGAAGATCATGCTAAGTTCGAAGATATGCTAAAGCGAGATCTTAAAGAATTGGATGATGGGAGCCCTATTGGAATGCCCTCATTTTATAAAGAAGGAGGAGCAGTGTCCATGGAAGATTTGCCGAATGAGCTTATAAGCATCAAGGATTGGGCTCTATCAAGATTGGACCGAAGCAAAGACATGGCCCCTACCGTCAACCAGATGATCTTCGAATACCTTTCACAAGGAGAAGAATTGAAGAAACAGAGTGTTAAGATCAAGACTTTCAAAGAGGATGATTATATTCATCATTTAGGAATTCTTAATCTCTTTTTACTTAAGTTTGTTAGGAATATTCAAATTAACGATTAACATTTTGAAAAGACACGTCTTTTCATATTTGGCTCTTGCTCTCATATATATGTGAGAAAGGCTTTTTGTAATATGGTAACAAGTTAGAATAGGAACAAGATAGCAATGTATGCCAACCTGTAAGTTCTCTGTTATACAAATTCTGATGGAATACATGCTATGATCAGTTGTTTTTCTTTGCGTATGTGTTGTGGATTATTTCATTTTGTTTTGGTGATCGCTTGTGATATTATCTAAAGAGATAAGGTTATTCATATTCTTGGATTGAAATTTATGTTATATGTTATAAAGTTGAAATAAAAGTTGTGCTTGCAAATTGTAATTGTTCTTCGCAGTGCTTACTTGAATGGTCCCTTAAAGGTAGGGTTAAATTCGTTCAAGCGACTTATGATATAAGCATTCAATTGATCTCAAAAGATATAATAACTGACAGGTCCATAAAGGGGTGGGTTAAAAAGCTGTCTCACAGGTTCGCATAATAAGTCCTAAAGAAAATATAATGACTCTGTAGCCCAAACAACGAAGAAGGCACTGGTTATTTACAGATTACACTTATCACCGTATTCGTCATATGTCATTTTAAAAAAAGCAATAGGAGTAACTAAGAAACATAGATCGAATAGCTTCTACAACAACAATCTTGAACTCATCTGCTATATCTCCATCCTAGGAATCTATGCCATCTTCAGATAGGAGGGAACCAGATCAAGACACTTAATCTGCTATAAAAAGCAGCAGTCATTAAGAACGGCTGGTGAATAGGTACACCTGCCTAGGTCCTGCAGAGCCTGAAGTGAGAGAGTTAACAACTAAAAAGGTTCACTCTATATGTTGGCCAAGTCAATTGGAGGGTTTGATCATAGGAGTTGGCATTTCCTTAGAACCTATCCAATTTGTTGATTTGAGACCCAACACAAGCTATGGAGTAATGAAGTATCTCTCAGCTTCCCAAGGTTGGTCCCATGGTTCTCTATCTTACAATGTCCCTCAAACCAATGTTTTTGCTCTCAGATCACTGAGCAAAACGGTTTAGGGATGGCAAATGCAAGAACGAGGGATGCTTTTGATAGATTTTAGAATGAAATGCATCCTGAGCTATGCATGATTCTAGAAATGTAATAAACTAACTATAAGATGACAAGGTTAGTATGAGTACTATCCTAAAATGATATATTTAGTCTATGATTGAGCTAAAATGATAAAGAAATTATTCTAAACATGCATATTTAGACTAATTCCTGATTAAAAGAGAGGCTAAAATGATGAGCATAAAATGTTATGAAAGCTTGAATGTATTTGAGCATAAGTGTGATACTACAAATTTGGAGGATATTTAAAATGGAGGAATGAGAGCTCTATTTATAGCAAAAACAGGGCAATGGATGGTCAGGATTGAAAGAGTTGATCAAGGGTTGAGTTTGAAAGTTGGGGATCCATGTTTGCAATTTGCACCAATGAAATGGTGACAAGTGTCAACATAGGGTTGGGTTGAGAGAAGGGGTTGGAGGCATTAAATGCCTGAGAAGACCTTATGGTTATCTAGAGGGTAAGGGTCAAGCTTAAGTTAAGATTACCCATTGGATTAAGAGTTAATCCAATTATAAACTCTTGTGCAAATGATTAAGAGATAATCATGGTCAAAGCATTAAAGGCTTGATGAGACCCTTGGGTTGGATGAAGGTTAAGTTAGGCAAAAAGTCTCTAACCATGTAAGCGGGTTGAATTAACCATTAATGGTTTGGGAGACTTTGGAAAATTAAGTGGTTGAAGACTTGAAGCCTTTAATGGTTATCAAAGACTTTAAGGTTTTGAGAAGTGACTTCCCTTTGCTTAGGGATGTGACAAAGTTTAGAAGATGGGTTAGGCTAATTAGAAACGATTAGAAGAGTCTAGAAGAAATTAGAAATAGGTTTAGGAAGGCAAGTGGGAGATGTAGGAAAATGCAAGTGGATGGAGGGATAATAGGATTTAATTGAATTTAATGAATTTCATTCAATTTGGTTGTAATTAAATAAATTAGATTTATTTAATTTAGGATAACTATTTAATTAAATTTGAATTTAATTAAAAGTGGATAGGGGGGATTTAATTGAATAAAATGATTTATTCATTAAATGGTTATAGTGAATTTAATTGAGTAATTTTCTTAATTAAATAGAGGAATGCGGATAATTTAATTAAATTGGATTTAATTAAATAGAGAAATGAACATAAATTATTCATTTAGGAATATGGTCATTTTTATACATCTACAATTGGTATTTTGTATGAACTTGATTTTTGTAACTTTGGCATTTGATGTCAAAGGGGCAGAGATATCTATGGAAAAACACATTATCTTTTGAGGAGAGATTGGTATTGAAAATAAATCTTTGGATAAACACATGTTGCTCCCAGGGGGAGAAATTGTTGTTTAAAGGAGATTGTTGGTTTTTTTTTGGTATTTGGCATTTCTGTTTTGGCACTTTGATGGTTTTTCCATCTTGTGTTGCCATCAATGCCAAAGGGGGAGATTGTTGGTATTTTGGTATGGTTTTGTCATTGATGTCAACACCTACTGAAACACTAGCACTTTGGAGATCCAGCAACATACACCGGCAAGCAAGTAACTATTGCACAGTTACTGGTATATGGTTCACCGACAGGATATAATGTTCATCGGCACTTGGAATGATATGGAAGACACTTGGTAATGTCGAAGACATTGTATGGACACTTTGTTTTGAAGAATTAATCATTGGTATATTCATATTTGCATATTTGCTTTTACCGACAAATAGGTCCAGGGTTATCTAGGTTTACACCGACAGGTTTATCTTTTTCAGATCAGCATGGCACGCTATAGAGATGATTTATTATTGTTGTAAATGCATTAAGCCGACATGTTTAATCAGTTATTGCATCAGATATTATATTGTATGTAAAATGTTTTTTATTATAATATCTTGTAGAGCTGACCTACTAAAATTGGTCTTAGGGTATGGTATAAATGTAAGATCTTATTTGTAAGATTGAGTGTGGAATGCGAAGAAGAATTGTGTGAAGGTATATGCGAAATTAAGTAGAGGTATACATGAAGACATCATTTGAAGGTGAAGCTAGGTTTTTGTAGAAGCATATCAGCATTACATCGGTACTGAATCTAGCATATGAAGATGCTATTTTGTGCAGTACTTTCTTATTGGATTTAACCATCCAACTGTAGTCAGTGTGACTCTCACTTTGTGATTGAGCAGTGAGCTCTAGGCTATTGGCCTTTTTGCATGTGCAGACCCCATTTATGTACACTTACTATCTACAGTAGTATCATCTGATTGTGGGTAAGGTTTCCCATCATGGTTTTTCCCCTTACAAGGTTTCCATGTACAAATATTGGTGTTATGTGTTGTGGATGACTCTATGTTTATGTTTCATGCATTAATCTCTACCAGTATAGCAATTTACTGTTAACATTTTCTACCGGCACACTTAACTAGTTTACCGGTATTAAGCACTAAGTTGGTTAATTGGTTTTTGGTTTAAATTTATTAGACAACTGATTCACACCCCCCCCCCCCCCCCCCCCCTCCCCCTCTCAGTTGTCTCTGGGACCTAACAATGAATTCATTTAGAAGTTTTGTTTTTTTAAGTATTTAGTCCTTGTTATAAGATTTCCAAACAGTATAATTTTTAATATATTTAATTTCATTAGTATATTTTTATTTTATTTCTCATGAATGTAGGTTTTTCATCGAACATGAAATTCTTTGTTCAATGCATTGGAAAAAATAGTTAACCAATTTTTAAAAATTCTGAAAAATATCTATGCACTAGGTATTGATGTCTTATTTCTAACAAAAAACATAAAATTGAATTTTGATATATATAGAACAAGTTATGTGTTCAAAAGTACATCTACATCTAAATAATAACTAGTCAGACTTCAAAACTTAATAAAATGAAAAATATTCAACGTATTACTATCAAACCAACTGCATGCCCTGGATATTGACGTTACAAACCAGAACTCAAAAGAATAAAGTTTTTATCATTTATAGAAAAGTTATGTGTTTTGGGATGCACATCACTCTTAAAAATGCTATTCGTTGTAAAAAAAACTATTTTTTGAGGGAGATGGAAAAATCAATAAAATTTTATTATAAAAAAAATGAAAAAAATATATTTAGAATCTACAAACGAGATGTTATAAATCCCTAGTTTACATAATCTCCAAATTATTAACGGTTTAAAAGTTATAGGTGTCGGAAAGTGAAGGTTTTTTTCAAAATGTTCATCTAAGTGTCAAAGTTGGTCAAAAAGTGGGAACCAATATTGTGAGTTAACCCAACAGAAACCTGCACAGACGCGAAAAAAGAACTCAGAGACATGATTCCAGAAATCTATGATCTGCAAAACTGACTGAAAAACCTACGAAACAAAAACATAACAAAAAGCAACACAAACGCAAAAATAAATAAAAAATGTGATTAGATGTGTCATAGGCACGACTTTAGGATAACGAATTAGCAAAAACAATAGGAAATAAAAAATGCAGAAAGAATAGTCGTAGACGCGGAAAGAAAACACAAACGTGATTAGATCTGTTGCAGATGGAGAAAAACGCAGAATCGTTGCAATGTCAAACCTGCAAGTTTTAAAAACACAAAATCTGCAAACAAGATGTCAAAATAAAAAGGGACAAGTGTCCCACTGGGCGTGCCAAAATGTATATGATGAAAATGGATTAATGGAAACAACAATATTGAAAGACTAACAAAGATCAACCACAAGACCCTAGCCTAACAATGAAAATGATCCACCATACACAAATGAAGATACCTAAGACCATGCAAAAAACAAAATAAACCAAGATATACCATTCACATGTCTAGTAGGGTTTCAATCTCCATTTATTCATATCTCCATTGATCTTGTTTGATATATTTGCTCTCAAATTTTATGTGTGCACTAGAGCTCAACAAAGAATGGATTGTGGTTGATAGTTTGATCGTAAGAAGGCTTGATTGACGCAATCATTAGGGTTGATAATGAAAAGGGCATCCTCTTATATAGAGAACATTGTAAGAAATGGAGGGATAAGATTAAGAGGTGTAAAGATAAATGGTCGACTAGGATTAAAGGGTAGGTAGAGGAAATAATTAAATGATAAAGGGGGTAGGCAATAGAAGAATTAAGAGATGAATGACATGTGTCATGGGTAGAAAAGGCTAATGAATTAATTATATACATAAAAAATTATTTAATTAATAGAGGAAGTGGGATCAATTAAATAAATAAAATATTTATTTATTTAAGAAAAGGACAATTTAAATAAATAAAAGCATTTATTTAAATGAGAAAAGACTTAGAAGAGGATTAATGAATTAATCAAATAAATAAAGATTTATTTAATTAATAGAAGACTTAGGATAAAATAATAAAATAAATAAACGATTATTTAATTAAACAAGACAATTTTAGGTGTCTACAATATGCTATAAGCACCTTTCTTCCTATGAGTTTAAGGGGGTTGGTTCATTGTTTTAATTTTTCCAAATTATCGCCAAGAGCTCCCATTCTCTTTCCCTAGATCCCAACACAAATTTAGTAAATCATCTCTAAAAAATCAAGTCCTCTCTAAAAAAAATCAAGTCATCTCTAAATATACAGCCCCCACCTACATTGTTTTTCCATAGATGACTCTATTTATAAGCTTCAAATATTCTCTTACTTTCTAGGTAATCTCCAATTTCTCCACAACTACTATATTCTTGCCTTTTTGTGTCATCAAGGAAGATGACCCACTATTGTAGAAGAAAGTGGACGTTGGAGCTCTTAAGAGTAGAAGCCAACATAGAGAGCACATAGAAGATTTTATTTACATAAGTTCCATTACTTACTTTGTTTTTGTTTTTTTAAGTTTTTTGTTTACTTAATAATTAGAAAACCTCTTTTTGCCCAAAAAATAATAATTGCCTATATTTTCATGGTTTAATTTATTTATTTTTTCGTATTTTCAATAGATTTAAATTTAAAGTAGTTTCATTGCATTTATTTGTGTACAATAGATCTCAATAAAAATGAAATACAAAAATAGAACAATTAATTGTATTATAGATATTTATAATTACATTTTATAAAAAATTCTACATGTAATTAATTAGATAACATTTAAAGTTTGAAAAATACAAAAAAATAAAGTAGTTACTTTTGAGTGCATATACTTTAGTTTCTTTTAAAAACACCATCATAACTTGAAAATGACAAAAAGAAAGCCCTTTATCAAAAACGACGCACATAAAAATCAACAAGCAACTCAAATACTCAAATACCAGATGAGCTCAACATTTCAATATTCAAACATCAAATGAGATCAAAATCTCAACCAATTTGACAAATGATTACAAAAGAAGAAAAACTAATTATATATATATATATCTTAGTATTCCTCCCTCGTCACTTGATATTTATTCTTAAGAGAAAATCAGATTGCAATAGTGTTACATTAAATTTGAATCTGCTAATTAGACCTCCCTGAATAGAACTCCTTACTTTTCTCATTCCATACAAACCATGACCTTACTTGCACACGACCTCTCCATTACTCTTCACAATTTTTTTTGCATTGTTAACTTACCTTCATCTCTTCTTCTTCTTCTTACACCCCCTTTGGAGTCTATTCCATCTTCTATGCATAGCACACAACTCATCAATTTAAAAAAAAAAAATCTCTTTTATATTATGCGCTACTCTCCAATCTATCGTTCATTCCCATTTTTTCATGCTTTTTCTTCTTTAATTCAACTTGTTTTTATTTGAACTCCTTGTGGTCTCTCTTATTTTCTTCTTCTACGCACACCTCTAGGGGAAGAGCACCAGTAGCCGTCATAGCTAACTTTGCGCACCCACAGATCCTAAACGATATATCAAATTTTGATTTTTTTTTTTTGGTTGTCTTCGTATGCGACTTAACTTCTTAAACCTATTGATTTGGCTTCTGGGTAGTAATGATTTGATCTCTATGGGTCATTATGCGTCGAAACGTCAAAAAGTGGTCATTTCAAAGTGTCGACCGATACTTGAATGCATTTGCGCCAATACCCGCACACCAAAACACCATTATCCATTTGTAAAATACCTAAAAGCTAATATATTTTTCACCTTTTTATAAAAAATAATTAACCTAAAAAAATTATGACATGCATATAATTAAAAATAATGATAAATGTAAGCAAGTTTAAAATGGGTGGTCAAAAAACATGTTGACCACCCATAACCCCCTTCCTACGGAGGTATGGTGGCCCCACGTGGCACGAACTCCTGCTATCTTTTTTGCCCTAAAAACTTAGGGAAATAAAATGTTTCCCTAACATTTACACTTGCAAGTTAGGAAATTTTTTTACCTCCATCGGCGGCGTCCTCTGCAACCTCGGCCTTCGGCGACCTCCTCCGTCGGCAGCCTCCTCCGCAACCTCGGCTCCCAGGTAATGATAGCTCATCCATATTGCATATTAGATGTCCAATGAGGGTTTTGCTCCTTCGCAGCTACATTATGCTTTGTCTATTGCATATTGGATGTACAATGATGGTTTTGCTCCTTCGCAGCTACATTATGCTTTGTATGCTTTGTTAAATGGCGTTTCTCTGTTTATATTGCTGAAATCATTACAGTTAATGCGAAAAAAATTGATTATTGTTCATAATAGTTTAAAACCCCTTCATTATTTATCATTTCCTTTTATGGGTGCATTGTTAAATGGTGTCTCTCTATTTATAATGCCGAAATCATTACAGTGAATGCGAAAAAGTTTGATTATTGTTTATAATTGTTCGAAACCCCTTCATTATTTATTATGTTCTTTTATGGGTACGCTGTTAAATGGTGTCTCTCTGTATATAATGCCGAAATCATTATAGTGAATGCGAAAAAAATTGATTATTGTTTATAATTGTTCGAAACCCCTTCCTTATTTATAATTTTCTTTTATGGGTACGCTGTTAAATGGTGTCTCTCTATTTATAATGCCAAAATCATTACAGTGAATGTGGATAAAAATTATTATTGTTCATAATTGTTCGAAACCCCTTCATTATTTATCATTTTCTTTTATGGCTGCGTTGTTAAACACCGTCTCTTTGTTTATAATGCCGAAATCATTATAGTGAATGCGGAAAAAATTGATTATTGTTCATAATAGTTCAAAATCCCTTCATTAATTATCATTTCCTTTTATGGGTGGGCTGTTAAATGGTGTCTCTCTGTTGATAATGCCGAAATCATTAGAGTAAATGTGAACAAAATTGATTATTGTTCATAATAGTTCGAAACCCCTTCATTATTTATCGTTTCCTTTTATGGGTGGGCTGTTAAATTGTGTCTCTCTGTTTATAATGCCGAAATCATTACAGTGCCTACAAAAATTATTGATTATTGTTCATAATAATTCGAAACCCCTTCATTATTTATCATTTCCTTTTATGGGTGGGTTGTTAAATGGTGTCTCTTTGTTTATAATGCCGAAATCATTACAGTGACTGCGAAAATAATTGATTGTTGTTTATAATTGTTCGAAACCCCTTCATTTTTTATCATTTCTTTTTATGGGTGCGTTGTTAAATGGCGTGTCTTTGTTTGTAACGTAGAAATCAGTACAGTGAATGCGAAAATAATTGATTATATTTCATAATTGTTCAAAACCCCTTCATTATTTATCATTTTCTTGTATGGGTGCGTTGTGAAATGGTCTCTCTGTTTATAATGTTGAAATCATTACAGTGCATGCGAAAATAATTGATTATTGTTCATAATAGTTTGAAACCCCTTCATTATTTATCGTTTCCTTTTATGGGTGGGCTGTTAAATTGTGTCTCTTTGTTTATAATGCCGAAATCATTATAGTGCCTGCGAAAATTATTGATTATTGTTCATAATAATTTGAAACCCCTTCATTATTTATCGTTTCCTTTTATGGGTGGGCTGTTAAGTGGTGTCTCTCTGTTTATAATGCTGAAATCATTACAGTGACTGCGAAAATAATTGATTGTTGTTTATAATTGTTCGAAACCCCTTCATTTTTTATCATTTCTTTTTATGTGTGCATTGTTAAATGACGTGTCTTTGTTTGTAATGCAGAAATCAGTACAGTGAATGCGAAAATAATTGATTATAGTTCATAATTGTTCAAAACCCCTTCATTATTTATCATTTCCTTGTATGGGTACATTGTTAAATGGTCTCTCTGTTTATAATGCCAAAATCATTACAGTGCATGTGAAAATAATTGACTATTGTTCATAATTGTTTGAAACCCCTTCATTATTTATCATTTCCTTTTATGGCTGTGTTGTTAAACGCTGTCTCTCTGTTTATAATGTTGAAATCATTATAGTGAATGTGAAAATAATTTATTATTGTTCATAATTGTTTGAAACCCCTTCATTATTTATCATTTTCTTTTATGGTTGCGTTGTTAAATGTTGGCTCTTTGTTTATACTCTCAAAATCATTACAGTGAATGCGGAAATAAATGGACTATTGTTCATAATTGTTCAAAACCCCTTTATTATTTAGCATTACACACACACACACACACACACACATGTGTGTGTGTGTGTGTGTGTGTGTGTGTGTGTGCTGTTAAATGGTTAATGGGTGTGCTGTTAAATGGCGTCTCTTTGTTTATAATGCTGAAATCATTACAGTGAATGCGAAAATAATTGATTATTATTCATAATTGTTTGAAACCCCTTCATTATTTATCATTTTCTTTTATGGCTGCATTGTTAAATGTTGTCTCTCTATTTATATTGTCGAAATCATTACAGTGAATGCGGAAAAAAATGGACTATTGTTCATAATTGTTCAAAACTCCTTTAATATTTACCATTACACACACACACACACACACACACACACACACAAATATGTGTGTGTGTGTGTGTGTGCGTGCGTGCTGTTAAATGGTTAATGGGTGTGCTGTTTAATGGTGTCTCTCTATTTATAATGCCGAAATCATTACAGAGAATGCAAAAAAGATTGATTTTTGTTCATAATTATTCGAAACCCCTTCATTATTTTTCATTACATATATACAGATATACACATACACACACATATGTGTGTGTGTACACGTGGCACAAACTCCCACTATCCTTTTCGCCCTAAAAACTTAGGGAAATGAAGATTTTTGTGGCATTTTCATTGTTTGCTCTAACTTCAATTTGTTAATATATTCACTGTAAATAATATTATCAGGAATACCATGTAGTACTTCCATTAAATTTCATATGAGAAATACAATAACATCATTCAACCATTTACTCATTTTATTTTTAGCTATATGGTTATTGTCTATATTATCATGCATACAGAAATAGAGACACAATACCATTTTATTTTGTTCAATGATGAGTTACGGAAATAGATTTGTTTTTCATCATTTATCTCAATGGCATTGAGGGGTTAATTTCAATGATCTCTGTTTGTATATATATTTATACGGTAGCATTTTTTGTTGTTGTTGAAAGATGTTCAATGATGTAATTGTTCTCTATCTAGTAGAATATCAACAATATCCAATTTTCAATCACATCACAGTTCACTATCTCATGCTTCTAGTTTCTCTCCTTGTTATATAATGTTTCATGTTTTGTACCTATGTCTATGTGTCTATATATATATATATATACACACAGACACACAACACAGTTACATACTTATAACTCTTGCATGGCTCTTTTGAGTTCTCTGGCTATATAGTTAATGTTATATAATGTTTCAAGTTTTGTACCTATGTCTGTGTGTGTGTGTGTGTGTGTGTGTGTGTGTGTGTGTGTGTGTATACACATCACAATTACATACTTACAACTCCTGCATGGCTTTTTTGAGTTCTCCGGCTATATGGTTATTGTCTATATTATCATGCATACACAAATAGAGACACAATACCATTTTATTTTGTTGAAAGATGTTCAATGATGAGTTACAGAAATAGATTTGTTTTTCATCATTTCTCTCAATGGCATTGAGGGTTTTATTTCAATGATCTATCTCTCTTTATATATTTATACGGTACCATTTATTTTTTGAAAATCATGTTCAATGATAGAATTGTTCACTATCTAATAGAACATCAACAATATCCAGTTTTCAATCACATCACAATTACATATTTTGTTCCTGCATCTCATGCTTTTAGTTTGTCTCCTTGTTATATACACTTTCAAGTTCTCTGCCTAAATGGTTATTGTCCATATATATGTAACTATTACATATATATACACACATATACATATATATGTATATGTATATATATACATGTGTACATGTATGTACATATACATGTATATGTATACATATACATGATGTATATGTATATATATACATGTATATGTATACATGAAGAAACACACAATAGCATAATATATTCTATAATTGATGCGAGTTCTCTGGCTATATGGTTATTGTCTATATATATTTTTATATGTATATGGACAATAACCATATAGCCACAGAACTTGCTATAATCAACAACAATTTCCTTATTCAAGGGCGGTCATTCAGATTGGTACACATTGAATAAGTAAATTCCTTCTACAGTCAATGTTAAATGTTATAAATCTTTCAATTTAAATTATACTGTTTTTAGTAAACCAACATTTATTTCAATATAGTCACTGTAAATAATATTAACAGCCATGGTGGATGTCCAATGATGGTTTATGCTCTTTCGTAGCTGCATTATGCTTTGTATATTGACAATTTCTTTGTATGCGGTTTATAGTTTCATTTCAATGCTCTCTTACAGCTTAGTGTGCCTATATGTTTGTCATCCACACACACACATACATGTATGGTTATTGTCCATACACACATACACACACATATACATGTGTGTGTGTGTAGAATAAAACTGAACAATTCGAAGCAATGGAGGTTTGCATATTCAATATGACATGAACGAATGTTTTCCACAAAAATTCAAATTTGAAAATTGGTAGCTACCACAATTGAATGCATTGCACATTCGAATTATATTATAAGACAAAATTTTCCATGTCACTTTGATTACAATCCAATTCATTGCATATTTCTGAGTTTTGCAAATTCCCTTTGCACATTCCTTAGGTAACTATTTCTTTGCAATATGTATGTATGTTATACAAATGCATATGCATATGTATGTATATGTGCAATTCTATGTACATTTGCATATGTATGTAGTTGGATATGTATATGTATGTACTTATGTATTCAATAATGTATGGATGATTTGTTGTTACAACGTTACGCTACCCTCGATTATTGTTGTTTTTTGCAGGCATGCTAGAGCATCGAGGGAAGAACCATACTTGTGGAAGATCATCATATCAATGTAAATGTGTTTATTAACACACTTCAATTCTTTGGAGATTATGCCTTTAATGCTTACATTTTATATTAATTTGTGTAGATATCTTAGGTAGTTATGCATTTCTTATTAAATGTGTTTCTTAACACACCTTAGTTTGTTTTGCATTTTGTTGTGATTGTTATGGCAGGCAATGATCTAGGACTCACTATGTCAAAGACAACAAGCATGCCTCTCAGGTAAAGTCCATATGACTTTACTTTGGCAATGATCTAGTAGACAATGCAATTTGTGAATTGTTTATGTTTCAATTTCTGAATTGTTTGTGTTTCAATTTGCTTTAATTTCTCACTTAGTTCATATGTTTCAATCTTCTCTTTGTTGGAATTGTACTTTCGCAATGATCTAGTAGACAATGCAATTTCTGATTTGTTTATGTTTCAAATTCAGAATTTTTTTTTTTTTAATTAGTTTAAATTCCTCACTTAGTTCATATGTTTCAATCTTCTCTTTTTTTATTTGTACTTTGACAATGATCTAGTAGACAATGCAATTTCTTATTTGTTTATGTTTCAATTTTTGAATTGTTTGTGTTTCAATTTGTTTAAATTCCTCACTTTCTGAATTGTTTGTGTTTCAATTTGTTTCAATTTCTGAATTGTTTGTGTTTCAATGATCAAATGGAAGTGCCCTATTTGAGGAAAAGAACCAGACAAAGAATTGTCTTATATTGCCTTAAAAGATGTCTTGTTAGATACTGCCAAGAATGATAACTTGGCAGATAAAAAGATCTCTTTTAAGGCAGTAGAAAATAGTTCTTTGTCTGGTGCCTTTTTGCAAATAGGACACTTCCTTTTATCATTTCGAGGCAATGACCTAGTAGACATATTACACTACAATTTATATATGATGACTGCAATTTGAATACTTATAATATGATGACTGCAACTTGAATATTTATAACTATTCAAATTTCTCACTATCAAAAGAGGACATATTAGTGGCATGTGAATGATCAAATGCCATTGATATGGCCTTTTTGATAGTGAGTAATTTGAACACTTATGTGGCCTTTTTTGATAGTGAGAAATATACGAGATCAAATCAACTGATATATGAGAAATATCACATCACAGAAAACAAACATATCAGATTTACAACAACACCATCAATTCATTGGAATATCCATCTGATATATCTGAAAACAATGGAGTTCTGAACGCATTACAAAATCTCGCAGTATGTCATTCTATAATCACATCACAGGTATATCGAATCTCAAAATCTGCTCTCCATTTGGGTATTAATCACATCACAATTATATCAATTCTCCATTTGAGTATTAAATGGAGGAGGTGTGACAAATCCAACCCCAATGGACTATGGCCTACTAGGGTCTGGCCCACCAAAATTGTTTTCTTTGCTGTGAGGGGTTTGTAAGCAACTTGCTATTTGAGCAAGTAATGCCTGGTTTACACCTGAAGTAAGTTGCATGGTGTCTGAGGGTCCAGGTGTAGTCCCAACCTGCATAGTATTAATAGCTGCAAAGGCTGGAGAAAAACCACAAGCACGAGATGCATGAGTGGAAGATGTAACTGTGATGTGATTAAAAAGTGGTTATTGTTGATATAGTACAAAGATGCAGATTCATTTCTCAAATGAGTAAATGGTTCAATGATGTTGTTGTATTTCTCATATGAAATTTAATGGAAGAACTACATGATATGCTTGATAATATTATTTACAGTGAGTATATTAACAAATTGAAGGCAGAGCAAACAATGAAAATGCCACAAAAAATCTTCATTTCCCTATGTTTTGAGTGCAAAAAAGATAGCGGGAGTTTGTGCAACATGGGCCCATAATGTGTCAGTGGGAAGGATGTTATGGGTGTCCAACATATTTTTTTACCACCCATTTTAAACTCTGCAATAAAAGTTGTCTAGCCTGGTGTGTATATATATATATGTGTGTGTGTGTGTGTGTGTGTGTGTGTGTGTGTGTGTGTGTGTGTGTGTGTGTGTGTGTGTGTGTGTGTAGCCAGTATATAGTCATTGCAAGTAATAGTATCAGGCATACACATTGTTGTAATGATAAATAATGAAGGGGTTTCGAACAATTATGAACAATAAACAATTTTTTTTCGCATTCACTGTAATGATTTTGACATTATAAACAGAGAGACACCATTTAACAACGCACCCATAAAAGGAAATGATAAATAATGAAGGGATTTCGAAGAAAATGAAAAGCTATTCAGTTGGTTTGAAATGAAATTGTAAATTGCATACAAAGAAATCATCAATAGACAAAGCATAATGTAGCTACGAAGGAGGTAAACCATCATTGGACATCCAATATGTCTGTTAATATTATTTACAGTGACTATATTGAAAGAAATGCTAGTTTATATTATTTACAGTGACTATATTGAAAGAAATGCTGGTGTATTGAAAACAATATAATTTGAATTGAAAGATTTATAGCATTTAGAACGTAGGGAATTTAGTTACTTTCTGTGTACCAACCTGAATGTGTGCCCTCCAGTAAGGAATGTGCAGAGGGTATTTGCAGAGCTCAGGAATATGCAATGAATTGGATTGTAGTGAAAGTGACACGAAAAAATTCTGTCTTATAATATAATTCGAATCTGCAATGCATTCGATTGTGGTAGCTAGCTATTTTCAAATTTGAATTTTTGTGGGAAACAGTCGGTCATGTCATATTAAATATGCAGTCCTCCATTGCTTCGAATTGTTCAATTTTCTTCCCTGCTTTGAATGAAACTTGGTATTTTAAATTGGATTTTATGCAAATTCTTGGATATTGGGGAGCCTTACACTAGTTGTTGCAAATGCAGATCCATTTAATGCATGAAGCTGTGAAGAGATATTTGGAAGGATGTACACTTGAGTGTCTAAGAAGTTTACAATTGATTCTTTTTATGTCATGTAATGCACCAATAGCTGTGCATATGTATTTGTAATTGGAGTACATTTGTACTCTTAAGCCACTTGCATAAAGTGGCAAATGTAAACATTAAGTTTTTTAAAAAATAAAAAGTGTTTATTATTTGTGCAAGATGTTTTGTATTAAAATAGGAAATGTACCAGTAGTTGTTTATTTTTTTCACTTTTTGGTTTTCAATTACTAATTCATTTGTGAACATGTATTGGTGTTAAAATAAATATTTACTGGTATTTTTTTATTTATGTACTGACAATTTTTTTTTATGTTTTGGGGGGTCAACATGGTATTAAGGTGATGGTTATCGGAACTATTTCAGTTATTGGTACTCTTCCCCTAATTAATTTCCATCTACAACTTTTTAAAATTAAAAATCCTTTAATCTATCAACTATGTGCCTCTCCTCTCCTCTTCCAAAGGTTGCATGTTTTTGTTCAAACTACCACCTTTATTGCAGTCTCTATTCAAAAGTTTTAAGATAGTTGTATATTTCTCTTTTTTCATAAAAGCATATCATGCATCTCAATCATGTCTATTCCATGCACTCCTTCCTTATCTTCTTCATCATCGTCTTCATTGTCTTTTGTCTTTTATCTTGTCATTTCCCATTCTACCAAATCAAATTAATATTTCTAAGTTGCAGCTTTCTTGATTAAAGGTGTTGAAGTCCAAATCATAGCAATAATTTCATTTCAAACTAATTAACCTGGTCTTTTAGATGTTTTTGTATGAATTTATTATATAAAAATAAGCTATTAAATGTTATGTTAAAAGTTCAAAATTTAACTTCAATTTTTAAAAATATGTATAATCTACATACAAAATCTCAAAAATCACTAGTTTATATTATTTTATAATTCTTAATAGCTTAGTTTTTAAAGTTTCAACAAGTAATTTTTTTGTAAAAATGTTGATTTCAATGTCTTATTTTGGTAAAAATGGGGAGACATTCAATTGTGGGCAAACCCACAAATGTGTGTGAATATTCTAGTCCAACTCCCACTCAAATAGATCAAATTACTTCTATTTGTAACACCCTTCTTCCACAAGGTAATCAACCAAATTTTCCCTACTTGGGTGGCTTTTCCTCAAATAGAAATATTGATCTAGTGGACGTCTTAGCAAGGGTGGAGTGCATGTGTTGTGTCTAAAGTTTGACTCATTTTCATTGTACTTGTATCATTTCTCAATGCCACATAAGTAGTGTATGCTAAAAAAATGTAATACACTATTTCATGGACTAATATTGTCTATAAATTTTAGTAAGAAAATAAAAATCTACAAGAAATAGATAAAATAATTAATAAAGAAAAAAACATGGAGGAGTCTCAAAATAGTAATAAAATTTGCACTGATTCAAAAAGATATATTTGATAGTTTGATGTTGGTGATCAAGTGTGTTAAAAAGTCAAATCAAAATATAATTTCTCAATGCTTGGGAAATATACCTAGATAGATCCTCATTTTTATAAACCTTTGAGACCTTACAAAGGGTAAGTGAAGTAGCCTATAATCTTGTACTACCTCCTGATAGTTCTGATACTTAATATAAGTACATATCCAATAGCCAACAAGATGAGAGGGGGGGGGGGTGAATCATACAAACTTAATCATCCATAAAAACATCAGATTCAACCTCGATAACATATATATCATTCATATAACCAAAAACTGTCAAACATGCAAACTCAAAAGCATATGAACAATATAAACCTCATAACACCAGATTTAACGTGGAAACCCAAATAGGGAAAAACCACTATGGGATTTCGGACCCACTAAGAAATATACTCTTCTAGAGTATGCTTGGTTAAAAGCAAATCCTGTTAAAGATTACAAACACATTGCTAGATGTGACCCGATTAAGGGATTTCCCTTAGATATGTTAGGATCTTCACTTTGTTAGAAGTGACCTTGTCAAAGGATTTCAAACACTCAATAAGAATATCACCTTGTTAGAGGATTTACATATAAGACTGTTAAGTCCACTCGGTTAAGAGATTTCCTGTTACTTTCACAAAATAACAGTAATACAATCTATTTGCAACTTCACATCTAAAATGCTAAAGCAGATTCCTATTTGTTCAATACAATCTAGACATAGAACTAATCTTGTCTATCTGCTGGGCATCAATACTCTGTTATTCTAACAGGTCTTCAAGCTTCTGTGCTTGGTAATCACTATGTAGCATCTCTGTGCATACACTTGCCTGCATACATTGTTTATCAACAGTTTCCTATTTATAAACAATCTTCTAACCGCTTAATCTCCTTGATCACATTTCCCATGATCAATCATAGCCATCAGATCTTCAATCTTGTCCAGGTTCATTGTATCTTTCGATCTAAAAACATTTTACCCCACCTTGGAACTTGCACATTCACCTTGGAACTTGTGTTAGGGTAATGCGGTTCAATCTAAGCTGTAGATCTTCTTGCTGACTTTCCATTGCCTTAGATTAGTTTAACAAACTTCTTCCACGGCTTGCCAATCATTGATTTGCTCCAGCTCATCAGCTTCTTTCATTAAATATCACATGTAAACATTTAATGCATTCTGTTATAGCTCGGTTACAACTCGGTGAATACTAAACTTCACTCGGTAGACATTCTGTCTTCATTAACCGAGTGCGATAACCTTAGGGTTTACCGACTAGGTTCCTTAGGGTTTACCAACTAGGTTCTTTGCTTGATAACATAGTATAGTATTAACCTTTACATTTTATAACATATGTATGATGTTAAAACAATCTAAAACATCAAGATTTCATCATTGCCTGACTCGATAGAGTTTCCCATTGAATAACTTATGCCCTTATTCATCATATTCTTTCCTGTGTCTTTACCGACTCCTTTATAATCTTCATATCATATTTCTCAAGATATGGCAACATCATACTGAATTAGAAAATCAATTTCTTGACATCAATGACAAAATAATAATATCAAGATAGTAAAACATCTTTAATCAGTTATGTCCATAATCATCAACAACCTTCTCAATATCCTTATAATGTAATATTGCCAACACCTCCTCTATTTAAAATTTGTCATGTGTTCCATGTATGTATGTGTGTGTAGACACCTAAATTTGATCATCATTATTTCATCAAATTAATACCCATAATTCCCTCCTATCTGAAGCCTAGTCGCTAATTAAATAATTATTTATCTAATTACATTCCCTTTTCCTATATAACCTTAGCCAAATTAATTTAACTAATTTGACTAGCTAACCTTTTGATCTAGCTTGATTAAATAAATTTTGTATTTATTTAATCAAAATATTTCTTTTCCCCTTTTCTTCCAAGATGAATTAATTTTATTCATAATCTCCCATTAAATTAAATAACCTTATTTAATTTAATCATCCCTCTTCCCAGGAATCAAATGGACTTTTTAATTCCCTCCACTTATTCTCTCTCCACCCATCACATCCTCCTACATTTGCCACTTGCCTCCTAATCCATGATTATTTTTATATTCATTTCTCTTATTCATAAGCACATTCCTAATCACAAGGATTATCCCTCGAAAGTCAACCCATGTCCACCTCAGCCTTAAATGTTGAGTACCATCCCTTACACCTTTGTCCTCCCCAAGGAATACAAAATTCATTTATTCCCTTCTCCCAAGTACCTTGGAGTTTGAGGACAAGAAATGCCTTTATAGAAAATGTTCCTTCCACTCTTCCCCCAACCACCTAGTCCTCTCACCTTCTCACAAGTTGACACTTGTCAACTTCACATCAAGTGTGAGGACCTCAAGCCATCTCCTCCCTTGGATCTCAACTTTTGATCCTAGCCCTCCATTCCAAAACTCCTACACTTAACCATAATTATGTTGGCATCATACACTCGGATGAGAATAGTTGATGTTGTCATTGATGGCAACCAACTGGTAACATGGTTCATAGGCTATACCGGCAATAGACTTCACCTATCGGCACCGGCAGTTACAACAAAAGTTATTCACACCGGCAGGAGACCATATCGACACTCCAAGCCGACTTAGAAATAATATTGTTTTGTAATGTAATTTTATTTGTATAGCCGACATGATGTATTGTAAAGACTCATATATGTATGAGATCTTGTAGGTCATTTTGAAAAGTAATTAGGTATGTATGTAAGCGAATAAGTGTATATGCATTTTGATGTAATTATATTATGAGTGAATAAGAGCAGAGTAGAGTAGAGCGAAGAAAGGTTTGTGGCAGAGGTATCAGATAGAGCTTAAACTGGTATTGAATCCAACATTACAGATGCTATTTTGAGCAGTGCATTGTTATTGGATTTAATCATCCAATTGTGTAGTCAGTGAGACTCCATTTTTGTATTGAGCAGTGAGCTCTAGGCAGTTGGCCTTCTTGCATGTGCAGGCCCCTATTGTACTGAGTAATATTTATTCATATTGGTCAGTAAGTAAATATTGTGGGTCACAAATCCCACTGAGGTTTTTCCCCTACCGGGTTTCCTCACCAAAAAATATGTATTATGGTGTGTATTGATGCTTATTCTTTTGTTTCTCTTTACTGCATTACTATTTGCTTACCGGTATATTAATCTAGGTTATAAAGATGCAAACAAGTTTAAATCTTTCATCTACCAGTTAGACACTGATTCACCCCCCCCCCCCACCCCCCCCTCAGTGTCTTTGGGACTAACCTAGTATCTAACAATTGGTATCAGAGCCTAGTCCTCTATTTGCAAAAGCCTAACAACTTGAGGAAGATTCTAAAACCAGTACCGATGGAAATTTCGAGACAATAGTTGTAAGGAGCTCTTGAAGATTTTGATGCAGAAAAATTGAAGAATATCAAACTGGAAGATGAACTTAGAACTGTTTGGGAATTCATCCAAGCACTTCAAGATAACTTGGTTATAGAAAAGAATAAGAGAAAAGAATTACATGTGCAATTGCAAAATCAAGGTGATGAAGAAAAGGAAACTCTCAGAGATATTACAGAGAAATTGAGACAAGAGAACAGTAACATGAATAATGAGATGCAAGATTTAACCATGATACTATGCAAGGATATTGAAGATAGAAAGAGGAATGAGGAAGATTTGGCCAGAAGACTTAATGAAAAATCAGATGAATCTCTAAGGCTTAGTTATGAAAATGATATGCTTAAAATAGATTTGACTCACATGCAACATGACAAAGAGGAGCTTATGAGACAAGTTAGCACTTTGGAAAGTGAGTTGGTCATTGCAAATGAATACAAAGACAAATTCAAGAAGAGTTCAGACAAGCTTGATGATATGCTGAAAAGTCAGATTCCTGATGGTGAAACAATTGGACTTGGATTTGAACATGGAGAAAGTTTTGGAACTGCAAACAATCATGATCACAGCAAATTGGTAAGGAAACCTAATGCTTATAAATTCAATGGGAAATGTTTTCATTGCAACAAATTTGGTCATAGAGAAAATCAGTGCAGATTTAGGAATAATCAAAATATAAACTCATCCACCGATCAATGTTCCAAATGCAATAAAAAAGGTCATAACTCAGACAATTGCAGATTGAATGTGAAATGCTATGTGTGTGGTAGATTTGGACATTTATCGAATCAATGCAGAACTCAAACTGGTCAAGGTTATGGAAAAGCTATTCAGAGAAATAATGTAACTTGTTATGCATGTAACAAGATTGGGCATATTGCAAAATTTTGTAGAAGCAAGACTGTACCGACAAACAATAAAGGATCTAATGACAAAGGCAAAGAAAAGGTGATTGAAATCAAACAAGAATTTTCTAAACAATGGATCAGGAAGAGAGATCGGAGAAATGATGAATCTATCTCTACACCGGAAGAACAGGGCAATCCTGCACCGACAGGGGATTCTTCATCTAACTAAGGAATAATCCCTAGGGGCAAGGCAAATAATTGAAAATCATGCATTTACCCTCTGTTGGTGGTAAGAATTCATATTTCTTCTTTACTGGCAAACATATTGAGCTATAATGGAAATTTACTTCATCAACAAAGCATTTATTGCAGTTGTAAGTTAACTATTTGGTTATAAAGGCACTGCAACTTCTCATTTCAACTCACCAAGCATTCAAGCACTCGAAGAAGAGCAAAATTGAGCAAAGGCATTCTAAAGGCGAAGCAACGAAAGGTTTTTAAGGCATTCAAAGGTTTCTCAACTAAAAGGTATTTATCTTACGCAATGGCTTCTTCATCCTCCATTCCTGAATTCATTGCAAACCCTACTATTGTGGAGAATATAAAATGACCTAGACCTATCTTCAAAATCATCCCTAAGATAGCAAAGTCAGATGACTCCATTGGTGCATTTTCAAAAATTCCGAAGGGAGTCGCATTTGTTGAAGACCCTAGGGCATACATACATTGTAACATTGAAAGTTTAGGGTCTAAAGATTTAAAGAATACGTTCATGAATGTTATTGTTGACAAACAAGGTGTAGTTAAACTGGAACACAAGATTGTTGAGGATTTAGGGTTCATTGACATCCTTCATATTCCTGAATTCTCAGATGAGATTATCCATTATGTTCTTAGCATAGTTCACGGAGAATTTTTTTGGTTAGACTCAGTTTTCAAGATAACTAAGGAAGCGATTAAGGCTGTTACTGGTTTACCCTCCATCAGCACTAGGCTTGACAAGAAAAAGAAATTTACAAAAAAAGAGGTTATGTGCTTAACCGATGCTACATTTGACAATAGATCACTTAGGGTTAGTGATATAAGTGACAACAATGTTAACTATGCAATTATGGTTATTGGATACAAAGTTGCTCATACTAATAGGTTGAATTCTGTATCTAGTTCATGTATTCATAGTGCCTATGAGATGATTATGAATAATGCTAAAATTGACATATGTGAATGGTTGAAAGATGAACTGTTGGAAAATTTGCACAAGATCAAAGGTGACAAGAAGGGAACTTTCAAGTTTGGGAACCTGATTGTGTGCTTAATGTTATATTTCTCAAAGGAGATTCCTGGTATCTGACACAAGGATTTTGCCTATGATGTTTCTATTGGATAAAAGATAAAGGAGGCAATTACCGACATGGGCTCAAATAGTGACAAACTGGTAAAAGATTACTTCAAGGATTTTCAAGAAAAAATGAGGCAAAGGGAAAGGACCCGTCAGAGAATTGTAGAAAAGTATGACAAACAAATATGCTTTGTTGTGAAAAGAGATGTATAGATGGAGGCAGTTAGACCTAGAACTATCTGGATAACAAAGTTGGGCTATGAGGTAGATTCACAGATCTTGGATTCATATGCTAAAATACTCCTAGATGCTCCATCGGAACTAACAGGGGAGATATTTGGTAATGCTAAAACTATAGAGAGTGGTGTTGCTATGTAGAAGCAAAGGAAGAAAAGAGAAAAAGAAATAAAAGATGCTTCTAAGTTTGTAGAAATTGTTAAGAAGGGCTTATTGAAACTAGATCCGATGGAAGGTGTTGTTGAACAAGAAAGAAAATTAGAACATCAACTGGTAGCACATATTTCTTCTATAGCTACCTCATCTGATTTTGACAGTGGTAAGGCAACTGAATTCAAAAGAGTGGATAGAAAGAAAAGAAAACCCTCACCGACACCTTCTCCATCTCTGAAGAAATCTAAAACACTCAGAAAGAAACAACAGGCTGTGAGAGAGCCCAGTGGTCAAAAGAAGAAAGTCACACCAAAGAAGAAACAATCTGAACAAAAGGAACCAGATACTCTTTCACCAAAAGAATTGGTAAATGAAATTACTCAGGAAGGAAATATTAGCAATGTAAATGAGTTTTATCATTCTTTTAAGGATTCAGATAAGGATACTATTGAGGAAAGAATTATTATGTATCTTGAAATATATAAGAAAGTTCTTATTGAGGTTGTAGGTGTTCTTCCTAATGATTTATACTTAAGACTTGAAGCAAAGAGAATGTCTGTTATGGAGTTAGATAAGAAATTGAAGGTTGAGGCACTGTTAGCCATTCATCCTGTAAATTCCATGAAGGAAATTGATGACCTAATATCTCAAGCTAATGGGATTATTTTTGTGAGTGGTCACCAACAAGTTAGTCTTATGGCCGACAGAGTTAAAGAGATTGCAGATGAAACAACTTATAAATGGGATATTATTTTTGTTGAGAGAGAGAAGAAAGAAGAGAAAGACAGACAAAAGGTGAATATATCATTCACTAAAGTATATCGAAAAACACATAAGGGTAAAGGTAAGGTTGGCAACATACTGGATATTACAGTTAAGGATGACTTACTGCCACCAACATAGGACACCCCACCGGTAGTAGCAGAGGCACCGACAGAAATGCAAAATGAACCCGAAGAAGATAAATCAGAGGAAGTAAAAGTAGATAATGTTGATCCTGAGTCAGACATTCTATTCACAATGAATTTTGACACTTAGGATATCAATATTGTGTTGGATAAGGAAATTGCAGAGGAAAAGAAAGTTGAACTTACAAATGTTGAGATCTCTGAGTCACTGGTCAACACTGTTGACAATCAATAGAACATTGGGATATCAGCAAAAGAAGAAAAGAAACAAGAACAAAATGTATCTGAACCGATAGGAATGAAAATAAGAATGAAAACAAGAGTGAGAATAAGGAAGAAAAAGTGGATAAAGAAGAGGTTAAGGATGAGAGCAAGGAAGCAGAAGTGGTTAAGGTAACTGGACAGATATCTGGAGAAGAGAAGAAAGTTACTGCTGATCCTAACACTTCTCCCAGTACATCAACCAGAGATTACAGAATGACAAATGTCACTGATGTTTTACTAGATTCAATAAAGAAGATAATAGAATGTAATGCCTTAGCATTTAAGGCCATTGATGATTCGTTACTAATTTTGTAGATGATTGCACTGGCGTGCAAGGTTGATCACATTATTGTGTCCATAGGTAAATTGGACATATTGTCCAAATTCATTTCTTCTAATATTCAAACTATAGATAAGATAAATGAAGAGAACATTAAGGAAATGGTAAATAAGGAAAAGGATAATTTCTTTGACAAAACAATTAAAGACTGTACATGACAGATTGATTCTTTGTTACCGACACTTAATTCCACCATTCTGGAATACAAGGAATTATACAGGGAAGCATGCAAACCACACCATTTAACAGAAGATACTGATGAGCAGATAAAGATGACACAGAAAGAAATTGATGACATTGCTGATAATATGATTGGTTCTTTGGAAGTCACATCAGTTTTGGATCAGGAAATGGCAATTTATGAAGAGAAGATTGAGAAATTAGAAAAAGAAAAGGCAAGGTTGAGAATGAAAACCCAGGAGTTAAATAACAAACTTGGTCCTAGATTGGACAATTTGTTAACACACCAGAATGAGTTATCTAAGGCAACTATTCAAGGAGACAGATCACCGGAGCAACAAATGCATTATCTCACCGGTATGATCTGGTAGACAGAGCCTATAATTTCTGACAGTACTAAGTTTTTGCAAGGTCTTAACTTAGTTTTGGCAGACATTTTCCAGATTGTACATAACCGGCTACAAGATTCTAGGTAAATTTTAAATTCTTTGATTCTTTTGACATCCTTTGTCATTTATGTCAAAGGGGGAGTAGTGGTATAATGAGAAAAATATACAAAAGGAGATCATTTTCTCAGGGCGAGCACACTCAGTTTTTGGACTTCATTTTGGATATCAGTTTTTGGATTTTTCTCATGAGTGTTTCCATCAATGCCAAAGGGGGAGATGTAAGGAAGTTAAGTAGCGGAAACAACTTCCTACACTAACCTTGAGAGGAGGGTAATGCAAAACTTTTTCAGATCGTTACAATAGTTATAGAAAAATAGAAATAGATATAATAACATTCATACCACAACACAGTGATTTACGTGGGGAAAACCCTTTCGGGAGAAAAAACCCCACACTCCAAAAGCAGCTCAATATTTTATTCAGCAATCAAAAACAGATTACAACATACTTGCAGAGCAAGCTCTTCACAGGAGTACCACTAATCAGAGATTCAGAGGCAGCTCAATAGCCATAAGACTCTCTTCCACAACCTCTATCTCACACACCTCATAAATAGGAGATACAATACAAGAAACCGTCAAACGGTATTACAAAACCATGGGCTAAAACCACCCAATAAGGTGTAGCCGACCTTATCTCCCTTCTAGATGCCCTATGACATGTTAAAGCACACATCAACATGTGTCGCTCCCTTTTACAGCTCATTTATGTATCCGATACAAATTATTTTTCCTATTTCAGGAGTACAGACTTCCGGAGGCCATAACTTGAGAACCGGGTGTCCGATTGACGAACCGTTTGAAGCGCCGGAAAGCTCGCGAAGTGCTCTATCACCTCAGAACCCGCTGCGCTAGTTATGGCCACTTTTCAGGGTGTTTTAGAGCGTCTAAAGCCTCCAAAATTAAGTTTAAACATTTTATCGCACCCCTCCAAGATGAAAACTTTAATATCTTCAAAACTAGCTGTGACCTTGCGACGCAACTTTATCGGAATGCTTATCTAGCCAACCAGAAGCTTCAGGGAGAGTTTCGCATCATTTCGTGCTCAAATGAAAACTTACTATAAATAGTAACCTCACATAAATGCAAGGTTGAGACACCATTTTTCCCAACAAATCTCCCACTTGTCGAACACCTTGCAGGAGCGGAAGGGAATGTCAACACAATGAATCAATTGCTAGGGGCCATAAGGCCCATAGACTCTGAACACCATCTGAACTTCTCTGTGCTCACAGCCTTAGTTAAAGCATCTGCAACATTCATCAAAGTTTCCACCTTAACCAGCTTCACCCTACCATCTTCGAACATATCTCTAACAAAATGATACTGAACATCAATATGTTTGGTCCGGGCATGAAATGTCGGGTTCTTAGCTAGGCTAATTGCACTCTGACTGTCACAGTAAACTATCACTGTACCTTGTTTTATTCCAATATCCGAACACAGTCTCTTAAGCCAAATGGCCTCTTTACAAGCATGAGTAGTTGCCATATACTCTGCTTCAGTAGTGGATAAAGCAACCACAGCCTGTCGCTTAGTCATCCAACTAATTGCACCACCAAACAAAGTAAACACATAAGCACTGGTGGATCTTCTGCTATCAATATCACCCGCCCAATCTGAATCCACATAACCATGGATATCAAGGGAAGTCATGTCTCCAACTGAATTACCATGATAACACAAAGAATACTCTGAAGTATCCTTCAAATATCTGAAGACTCTTTTGACTACATCCCAATGAACTCTACCAGGATTAGACATATATCTAGAAAGTACTCCCACTGCTTGGGCAATGTCTGGTCTAGTACAGACCATAGCATACATCAAGCTTCCAACCGTACTCTGGTAAGGCACTCTGCTCATGTCTTCCATCTCCAATGGGGATGTAGGACAATCTGAAACAAATAGTTTCATTCCAACTGTAAAAGGAACACTCAATGGTCTACAATTCTGCATGTTGAACCTCTATAGCACTGAATTCACATACTTACTCTGGCCTAGCCATAGCTTTCTGTTCACCCTATCTCTTCTAATTTCCATCCCAAGAATGTGCTTTTCTGCACCAAGATCTTTCATTTCAAATTTAGCAGCGAGCTGAGACTTCAGTTATGAAATCATACCTTTCCCTTTACCAATGAATAACATATCATCAACATACAATGCAATGAATAAGAAATGATCACCATCAGATTTATAATAAACACAGTGATCTGATTTAGAACGTTCAAATCCCAAACTCAACACATATGTATCAAATTTCTGGTACCACATCCTAGGACTTTGTTTGAGGCCATACAAAGATTTCTTCAATTTACAGACCAAATTACTTTTGCCTTTCACCACATAGTGCTCCGGCTGTGTCATATAAATATCTTCCTCCAAATCACCATGAAGGAAAGCAGTTTTCACATCTATTTGGTCAACCTCTAAATCATAAGCAGTAGCAATAGAAAGCAAAAATCTAATGGACGTCATTTTTGCAACAGGAGAAAATATCTCACCGTAATCAACACCCTCAACCTGAGAGTAGCCTTTTGCAACCAACCTTGCTTTATACTTCTCAATGCTTCCATCTGAACCAATCTTTTTCTTGAACACCCATTTACAACCAACAGGTTTTCGTCCTTCAGGCAATGGTACAAGATCCCATGTATCATTCTTTTTCAAAGCTGCCATTTCTTCCTCCATAGCAATCTTCTAGGATTCTGCATCATTCATACCTAATGCCTCTTCTACAGATTTCGGTTCATCCACACTAGTATTTAGAGCAAAAATACATCTCCAATCATTAGGTGAATACCTTTCAGGTGGTTGTCTATGTCTTGTAGACCTTCGAACAAGTTGAGTTGGAGGTTCTTCCTCCTCTTCTGAAGATTCAGAGCTAGACGAGCTCTCCTCAACTTCTTGCCTATCTAGGGGTCTCGATTCAACTCTTTCAGGTGTAGAAAGAAGTTGAATCACATCTTCTTTTTTAGTCTGTTCTGGCTGCAATGTAACAGAAGGAGACTTAATTTCTGTAAAAATAACACTTCTACTGTGAATTACCTTTTGTGCAACAGGGTCCCAAAGCTTGTATCCTTTCACACCATAACTATACCCGATGAAGATACATTTCACAGCCTTGTTCTCCAACTTTGTTCGCTTCTCTTTTGGCACATGTGCATATGCCTCGCAACCAAAAACTCTAGGATGTCTCAATGAAGGCTTGTGACCTGACCATGCTTCCATAGGCGTTTTATCAACAAGAGCTGATGTAGGAGACCTGTTAATCAGGTAGCAAGCAGTGGCAACAGCTTCAGCCCAAAACTTTTGTTCGAGACCAGCAGCACTCAACATACTCCTAGCCTTCTCCATCAGTGTCCTGTTCATTCTTTCTGCAACTCCATTCTGCTGTGGAGAATACGGAGTTGTCTTCTGCCTGTTAATTCCACAGTCTTTACAGAATCTATCAAAATCATTAGAGAAAAACTCACCACCATTATCAGTTCTCAAACATTTTATTTTCTTTCCAGTCTGCAACTCAACCATTGCTTTAAATTCTTTAAAATGACTAAAAACTTCAGATTTACTCTTTAGAAAATAAACCCATGTCCTTCTACTAAAATCATCAATAAATGAAACATAATATGTGGATTTTCCAATCGAAGAGACATCTACTGGACCAAACACATCAGAATGGATAAGATCCAAAACACCACAAGTTTTATGAGAACTCGAGTAAAACTGAACGCAGTTTTGTTTTCCATAAATGCAATGCTCACAGAAATCAAAGTCAAGATTACAATCATTCAAACCTTCAACAAGGTTTTTATTTTTCAAGGTCCTTAGACCCTTTTCTCTAATGTGGCCAAGTCTCTGGTGCCATAACATAGTCTTCTCTGCAGGTAACTTTGCTTCAGATGAAAGAGCACCCTTAGGTACCCAAAAACCATTTCCATCTGCTGAAGGTGAAACCTTCAAATCTTCCAGTGAAGTATCCGCAAATTTACTTTTTACAGAAGTGCTATTACACTCAACAGTGTATGCTTCAAGCTTATACAAAGTGCCAAACCTGACACCTCTAGCAACTACCATAGCACCCTTAATCATCTTACATCCTGCTTCAGAAAAGACTACCTGCACACCCGCATCTATCAGCTTGCTCACAGATAACAGGTTTTGTTTTAATCCAGGGATATGCAACACACCATTAATCCTTTTTATTCTACCATCAGAAAACCTGATTCTAACTTTACCTCGACCAACAATGTCTAGATGTGAATCATCACCCAAGTACACCTTACCTCCATTAAATCCTTCATATTCAGAAAACCAATCTCTATTGGAAGTCATATGAAAAGATGCACCTGAGTCAATTAGCCAGGCATCATTACCTGCATGAGTCGCCAAAGCTGCAATAAATGCATCGCCATCTTCCTTGTCGGACTCAGAATCAGAATCAAACTTTTTCTTTTTCTTCTTCTTCTTTTCTTCTTTGCAGTCCTTACGGATGTGACCCGGTTTACCGTAGTTCCAGCAAATGACTCTGGACTTTCCAGGAGATTTCGATCTCCCTTTGGATTTGGACTTGTCGCGCTTCTCATTCTTCTTGCCTTTCTCCTTAGGTCTTCCATGAACGGTTAGGGCTTCCTTTGAACTGATGGATACCTTCCTTCGCATCTCTTCACCAAGTAGGGCACCCACCACGTCTTCAGATTTCAAAACAACAGAAGTACTACCGATAGCCATAACAATAGAATCCCATGAATCAGGAAAAGAACAAAGCAAGATCTGACATTTCTCCTCCTCGCCCATCTTAACACCAACGGATACTAATTGAGGCACCAACATATTGAATGCTTCCAGGTGGTCTGCAATTCATCCACCCTCTTCCATCTTCAAGGAATACAATTTCTTTCTTAAGAAAATTTGATTTAATAAAGATTTCACTTGATACATCTCACCAAGCTTAGTCCATAGCTTCTTTGCAGAGTTCTCTTCATGGACATTGATTAGAACAGAGTCTGCCAGGCACAGTCTGATTAGACCCTTGGCTTTTCGGTCCATAACATTATACTGAGCTGCCACAGTAGGATCTGAGGGCCTTTGGACATTCGCATCAACAGCATCCCAAAGATCTCAATCTATTAGCAGATCTTCCATCTTCAACTTCCACATCTCAAAATTACTTCCATTAAATTTCTCCACCTCTATTCTCCCTGACGAACTCGCCATCTGAATATTCCTACAACAAGACCAAAAAGTGTCTTCTGCACAAGCTCCCACTCAAATCTGGATTAGTTCAAAAAACCCAACTGCCCACAATTGAAACCAAAGGTGATCAGGCTCTGATACCACTTGTAAGGAAGTTTAGTAGCGGAAACAACTTCCTACACTAACTTTGAGAGGAGGGTAATGCAAAACTTTTTCAGATCATTACAACAGTTACAGAAAAATAGAAATAGATATAATAGCATTCATACCACAACACAATGATTTACATGGGGAAAACCCTTTCGGGAGAAAAAACCCCACACTCCAAAAGTAGCTCAATATTTTATTCAGCAATCAAAAATAGATTACAACATACTTGCAGAGCAAGCTCTTCACAAGAGTACCACTAATCAGATATTCAAAGGCAACTCAATAGCCATAAGACTCTCTTCCACAACCTCTATCTCACACACCTCATAAATAGGAGATACAATACAGGAAACCGTCAAACGGTATTACAAAACCATGGGCTAAAACCACCCAATAAGGTGTAGCCGACCTTATCTCCCTTCTAGATGCCCTATGACATGTTAAAGCACACATCAACACGTGTAGCTCCCTTTTACAGCTCATTTATGTATCCGATACAGATTATTTTTCCTATTTCAGGAGTACAAACTTCCGGAGGCCATAACTTGAGAACCGGGTGTCCGATTGATGAACCGTTTGAAGCGTCGGAAAGCTCGCAAAGTGCTCTATCACCTTGTAACCCGCTGCATTGGTTATGG
Source organism: Cryptomeria japonica (assembly GCF_030272615.1). Lineage (NCBI taxonomy): Eukaryota > Viridiplantae > Streptophyta > Pinopsida > Cupressales > Cupressaceae > Cryptomeria > Cryptomeria japonica. The sequence continues at coordinate 370,818,766 of NC_081415.1, forward strand.
CCACTTTTCAGGGCGTTTTGGAGCCTCTAAAGCCTCCAAAATTAAGTTTAAACATTTTATCGCACCCCTCCAAGACGAAAACTTTAATATCTTCAAAACTAGCTGTGACCTTGCGATGAAACTTTACCGGAATGCTTATTTAGCTAACCAGAAGCTTCAGGGAGAGTTTCGCATCATTTCATGCTCAAATGAAAACTTACTATAAATAGTAACCTTGCATAAATGCAAGGTTGAGACACCATTTTTCCCAACAGGAGATTGTTGGCATTATACACTCAGAGGAGAATAGTTGATGTTGTCATTGATGGCAACCAACTGGTAACATGGTTCATAGGCTATACCGGCAATAAACTTCACCTACTAGCACCGACAATTACAACAAAGGTTATTCACACCGACATCCAGTTACACCGGCAGCAGACCATACAGGCACTCCAAGCTGAGTTGGAAATAATATTATTTTATAATGTAATTATATTTGTATAGCCGACATGATGTATTGTAAAGACTCATATAAGTATGAGATCTTGTAGGTCATTTTGAAAAGTAATTAGGTATGTATGTAAGCGAATAAGTGTATATGCATTTTGATGTAATTATTTTATGAGAGAATAAGAGCAAAGCAAAGCAAGGTTTATGGCAGAGGTATCAGATAGAGCTTAAACTGGTACTAAATCCAGCATTGCAGATGCTATTTTGAGCAGTACATTGTTATTGGATTTAATCATCCAATTGTGTAGTCAGTGAGACTCCATTTTTGTATTGAACAGTGAGCTCTAGGTAGTTGGCCTTCCCGCATGTGTAGTCCCCTATTGTACTGAGTAATATTTATTCATATTGGCTAGTGAGTAAATATTGTGGGTCACAAATCCCACTGAGATTTTCCCCCTACCGGGTTTCCTCACCAAAAATATCTATATTATGGTGTGCATTGATGCTTATTCTTTTGTTTCTCTTTACTACATTACTATTTTCTTACTGGTATATTAATTTGGGTTATAAAGTTGCAAACAAGTGTAAACATTTCATCTACTAGTTAGACACTGATTCACCCCCCCTCTCAGTGTCTTTGGGACTAACCTGGCATCTATTAAATTATCTCTCATTCACACAACAAGAATGCATCCAACACTTGAATCTCTTGAGCACTTCTACTACCATCAAGCAATCTTGAGCAAATTTGGTTAATAGTAGTTGGGTTATTGCTTATCTCTTTGTTTTATGTTGTTTTTCTTCCCTTTTTATCCAATCTTGATGTTTTGTTGATTTGTTTAGTTTTTGAGTATTTTTTATTATTGTTTATGCTCCTTGAAACTCACATTTTGGCATGCACATTCTTATATGCCTCGTAGGACCCACGTCACGGGTCTCTTTCTAATCACTTTTGGCTTTTTAAAGCTCTCATAGTTTACAGGTTGTAGATTGGCAGATGTTCACACACATTAGCATATCTTCTCTTGAATCGATAGATTGTCATACCAGAATATCATTGACTGATAATCAATGGATGTGCTATGTAGATTAGTGGATCTTCTTTATATTCTAGCGGAAGCACCTAAAGATTTGGGCAGATATGCTTTGACATTGGGCAGACACGATAACAAATTTGCATGATTAAAGTCTCTTTGCAAATCAACAGAAATGCTTAATACTCTATTGGACTCACAAATACTTTAGCGTATAGGCATATCACTCTAGTGGATTCGCACAATCAACAAATCTGCTCTGTTATCAAAAATCTAGGAATACTACAACTATCTATTTTGGAAAATATGCTTTAAGGTTTTGGTGGATTTACTCTATTGATTAGTGGATTTGCGATAGTTCTGTGGATAAGGTTTCATGCATTAGCAGATTTTCTATATATATATATATGCTCCCAGTTTGATTATTCAGACTAACCTACTAACGTTTAATTTTGTGATCAAGTGAGATTGTTGTGCAACTTTCTCCACTTATTGAATACCCCTCAAAAAAATAAGAAAACACTAATATATTGGTATTTGTAGGACCACATTGTGAAGAAAAGGGGAAACTACTGACATATTTTCTACAAGGCGTAGTCAAAGAAAAGCATTTGGACCACTAATTTAGAAACTCTTCAATTTACTAAGGGAATATACAATTGTCTACCATCTTTGGTGTGTTTGCAAAAAAATGTTTCATGAGTGAGTGTGTGCATATCCTCTCCCCTCACCTTCACAGATCTTAGGTGTAAGAGAAACACACATGAGCTCCTTTTTATTTTTGATAGGAGGCCTTTTTGGGGATTTCATCACCCTAAAGGATGAACTTAACTACACATTCTGGCAAGGTATATAAAGGGCTGAGAACTAATGTTGTAGCCAAATCCTCTCACATCATGTTTAGTGAAATCTCGAAGCTTGGGTTATACCATGATAGTGTTATTGTGAGGATCCGATTATTACTAAGAGGGGGGGGGGTTAATTAGTGATAACAATAAACTTCAATCTTTCACCAATCTAAAAATATTTCTCAAAGACAGTTCATAAATAGTACCAGTAACTACTCAATCAATCACTTAAAGCAGATTTACCAAACTACTCATTCATGTGTCCATCAACATGTAAGCAATGTAAAGATATAAAATCCAAACATAGACAAATCAACCACCATATGAAAATTTATATTTTTCATGTGGAAACCCAAATGGGAAAAACCGCGGTGCAAATTGTTACCCATAAAATTTACACTCTTTCGAAATGCACCTTGTTAAAGGCCTAGCTCAATTAGGAGCTTTACAATAATGCCCGGTTCAGAGCAGACCCTGTTAGGAGTCACCTGATGAAGGGATTTTAACCTTAGCCCTATTAGGAACTCTACCCTATTAGGAGTAACCTTGCTAAAGGATTTAAACCCAAATTAATGAGCCACCCAGTGAAGGGATTTACAAGATCAACCCTGTTAGGACCTACCCGGTTAAGGGATTTTAATACTACTACAACTGTTAGGAAACAACAGGTAAACAATCTGATCAATGCACTCTCTGCTTGCTAGTACAGATCCATTTAAGCTCCAATCTTCTTCACACACACAGACATCTCAATCTGGTTCGACACACTCTACTTCTCTGATCACCAACATAAAATCTCTTCTCAAACTTGACCTAAATACACTTTTCAAGTGGGTCAGTTACATAAACCTAACCAGATTTAAAACACATTGAATTAACATCATAGATCATATCAGATCATTACAAATCATTACAGATCATCATACATATCATTACAACAAATTTCAAGACAATTACAACCATTGAATGATCATAACACATCACAATACATCGATCTGATAAGTTGTCAAACCCTTATCACATTCTGCTAAGCACTTGATTGTATCCCAATAAATTCGCTCCTTGTACACACTTAAATGCAATCTTATCATCACACATGAATTGTAACATGACACCACTAAGTAATGAACATGATAAGATTCACAGCCAAACCATAAATCATTACCGGTTAAAGATCTTGTTACCGATTCTCAAACCCTGCACTGAATATACAATAGTCAATTACAAACATGACTTTTGGTTTGCCAAACATGATGTGGTACCTATCACAGACTCATTATATTGTCATAAGAATACATTCCAAACTACAACACCTAAGTCACACAGATTTCTACCGCAATCATCTCCTTCACTGTTCCTGCTTACTGATTCACTGTCAACTTAGCAAACATTCCATTTTTAGTTAGGCTTAGATAACTTGGATAAATTAGATAATTTAGATGATATACCAAACACAAACAAACGTGGTTTCCATCAATGACAACACAAATAACTAATCATAAAGCATCATAACACAATTATATCATCACCAACAGTCCATCAATATATCATCACCAACAGTCCATCAATATCCTCATATCAACCTTTATCGGTACATCATCATCTCCATCAGTTATGCCAATAATCTCCCCCTTTGGAATTGATGGCAATACTAAAAGAATGCAATAACTAGAACAATCAACTGATTACAAATATCAGGAACTCATCATGTCATGATGTACTAATCTATGCTTCACTTGATCTTCTCCTCCTTTGCATTATTTCATTGTTCTTCTCCCCCTTTGACAACAATGCCAAAGGTGCAAAGGCATCTTCTGTCTTCATTTTTGTTGCTACTATCTCCATCATTTTTGTGTGCCTCACCTTAGTTGCTCCCCCTGAGGAGTAGCTCACTTCTTATTAGTCTACAATGAAAGATATTCAACAAGTCCATTGGATTGATGCTTCCACATCTTTTTAGTTGACCTTGGGTAGGGGTATAACCCCTAACTTACCTCTGAGATATTCAAAGGTAGCCTTAGGTAATGGCTTAGTGAATATATCTGCCAACTGCTTCTTACTTGACACATGCTCCAATCTCACTTTCTTTTCCTGAAATCTTTCTCTTAGAAAGTGATACTTCAATTCAATATGTTTAGTCCTAGCATGTAGTACTGGGCTCTTTTAAATGTTTATAGCACTAGTGTTATCACAATGTATGATCACCGATTCTATCATATCCTGCTTGAATCCTTCCAAGACATGTCTCATCCATATAGATTTTGTACAATTCATGGATGCAACCACATATTTTGCTTATGTTTTAGACTGAGAAATACAAGTTTGCTTCTTATTGGTCCAAGATACCAGTCTACGACCTAGAAAGAATGCACCACCAGTTGTGCTCTTTCGGTCATCTACATTACCTACCCAATCAACATCAGTGAATACCTGCAAAGAAAAATTTCCTCTATATGGATACCATAATCCATAGTCAATTATCCCTCTAAGATATCTGAATATTCTCTTCACTGTTGTCATATGTGTCTCCTTAGGGCTCTTCTAAAATCTTGTTACTAAACCAACTGCATGGGCAATATCCGGTCTACTATGAACAACATAGTGAACTTTCCCAATCATAGATCTGTATTCCTTCTCATCCACTGAGGGTGAATCGTCTTCTTTTGACAATTTGCAGCCTATAACCATAGGTGTTCCAACCAGTTTAGAGTCTTTCATTCCAAAAGTCTTAACACTTCCTTCACATACTTAGACTAACTGATAAAAATACCACCTTTCATATGTTGTATCTGCAAACCAATGAAATTGTTATCTCACCTATTAGAGACATCTCAAACTCTTCCTTCATCTCTTCTGCAAAATTTAGACTCATATCATCATTTCCTCCAAATATGATGTCATCAACAAATACTTCTGCAAACAACATTTTGTCTCCTTCAGTCTTAAAATAAATATTGTCGTCCCCATTGGTTCTTTGAAATCCTATCTTTATCATATGTGCATGAAGTCTCTCAAACCATGCCCTTAGTGCTTTCTTCAATCCATATAATGCTTTATGCAGTTTGCATACCATATCCTTATCTTCTGTCAATGCAAAACCATCTGGTTGTTCAATATACACCTCTTCTTCAAGAATACCATTCATAAATGCTCACTTTACATCCATTTGATAAACTTTAAAACCTTTAAAGGCTACAAATGCAAGTAGCATTCTAACTCCTTCAAGCCTAGCAATCGGTGTAAAGGTCTCTCCGTAATCTTCACCTTCTTCTTGTGCATACCCTTGGCAAACTAGTCTTGCCTTGTTTCTAAATACCCACTTTGTACCAATCACATTTGTATCTTCAGGTCTAGGAACAAGTGACCAAGTGTTTTTCTCAATCTGATCAAGCTCTTCATTCATTGCCTTTATCCAATCATCATCCTTAAGAGCTTCTCTCACTATCATCGGTTCAACTGTGGAAATCAGACAAGAGATTTCTCTAATTTTTCTTCTAGTCTGCACTCCAGCATTCTTGTCACCTATTATCTGGTCTTCAAAATTATTTAACCTTACATACCTAGGTCTAACCTATTCCGGTGCAATAACCTCTTTTTGTTCTTCATCTACTAGTTGAGCATCTTTCTCTGCACTGTTCTACTCAACATCTTTCTGCACTTCCGGTTCAATAATCACAAGTTTTTGTTCATCATTTGCTAGATTAGATTTGTTGGTATCATCAGATTCATCAAAGTATTCATCAACTTTTACATTGACGATTTCCACAATCTTCTTTGTTCTTTTATTGAAACACTTGAAAGCTTTCCTCTTAGTAGAGTAGCCAAGAAATGTTCCTTCATCACTTTTAGGGTCAAATTTACCAGTATATTCATCTCTTTTTATAAAACACCTACTGCAAAAAACTTTGAAGTAACTAACATTAGGAGTTTTACCATACCATAACTCATAGGGTGTCTTGTCATTACCTTTCTTCACCAATACTCGGTTCAATGTGTATACTGCAATGTTGACTGCTTCTCTCCAAAACATCTTAGGTACATCTCCCTATATCAGCATAGTCCTTGCTGCTTCAACAATGGTCTGGTTTCTCCTTTCTGCAATTATATTCTATTGTGGTGTCCTTGGAGCAGATAATTTCCTCTTTATTCCATTTTCATCACAATATCTCACAAACTCATTTGATATAAATTCTCCACCCCGGTTAGATCTCGAGCACTTAATATTCTTACCGGTTTCCATTTCTACTAAGGCCTTGAATGCATTGAACTTGCTAAAAGCTTCTGACTTTTCCTTCATAAAATTAACCCACATCATTCTAAGAAAATCATCAGTAAATAACATAAAACACTTGTCACCATAAAAACTTCTAGTCCTCATAGGACCACATAAGTCAGTGTGCACCAAATCTAGAATATGCTCAGAAGAAAAATATTTACTCTTACAAGAAGATGTAGTCATCTTACCCAACTGACATTCCTTACACATCACATTGTTTGGTTTAACAAGTTGTGGCATACCTATAACCATATTTGACTTGTTGACCTTAACCACATTATCAAAGTTCACACGACAAAACCTTCTATGCCATAACCAACTATTTTCAACCTTATCAACCAAACAACTGTTTACACTAGCATTCAGATGGAATAAGTTACCTTTAGTGTAGCAATTAATTCTCCTTTGCATCCTAAGGTCCTGCATACTCCATTCTTAAACTCAAGATAATAAACTTTATCATTCAATTGACCAACACTCAACAAGTTATGTTTCAAACCTTCAATCCAATATACATTATCAACATTACTTTTACCATTCAAAGAGATAGAACCTTTACCTTTTACCATACAAGGTGAATTGTTCCCAAATATTACTACACCACCATCAAATTCTTCAAGAGATATAAACTTGTTCTTATCACCGATCATGTTGGGTGAGCAACCACTGTCAATAATCCATTCATCATTGTTATCAATGTGAGATACTAAATCCTTCTTCTTAGACAAATCTTCCTTAACAACAACAAAAACAATCTCCTCATTGTCTTCATCCTCAGATTCCTCATTAGTAGCACCTTCATCCACTGCAACATAACATTGTTTCTTTTCTTTTCCCTTATATTTTCTAAACTTTTCTTTTTTATCACTATTAGGATAGTTTGCAACTATATGTCCTATCTTGTTACAAGAGAAACGCTTAGGAGGAAGCTTTCCTTTGTACTTACCAGTGCCTCCAGGAAGTCTTTTTCCTAATAGAGCTTCGAACTCCATCAGATTATCTTCATAATCCACATTAGCTTTACTACTGCCATGATGACTTGACCTGCATTCATGACTATGACAAACATCTTTCTCTTTTCTCACTGGTATACTGGATATTGATGCTTTGAAAGAAGATTTTGTCTTAGGTACACTATTATTAAAACTATTCAACTCAAAAGCAGTGAGCTTACCAATCAAAGAATCAACGATGACCTTATCATTACTAACTGACCTCAACTCTTGAATAGCACACACTCTAATGGCATAGGTAGGCAATAAGGCTCTAAGTATTTTACTCACCATAGTGTCTTCATCTATAGTACCATGAGCACTTTTAATTCCACCGAAAACTTCTTTTATCCTTTGTCCATACTAAGTGATATTTTGTCCTTCCATCATTCTCATATCATCAAATTTTCCTCTAAGGCTTTCTTCTTTAGCATTTTCAACATGCTTATCACCACCATAGATTAATTCTAACTTCTCCCAAACTTCAAAAGCAGTTTCTAAACCATTTACATCAATATGTTCAATATCAGAAAGTGTACTTAGAATGGCTTCTAATGCTTGAATGCTTTTTTTCTACTCCTTAAGCTAATCTTCTGTTAGAGGACCGATAGGAGGCACACACTTAGTAATAACATGCTGCCAAAACTGAACACCCATACCTTTGATGTAAATCTTCATTCTGTCACTCCATATTCTGTATTTGTCCTTAGTGAATTTGGGACCCTCCTTCTTCATCATCTTTGGATATTTTCCTCAAGTGGTTAAGCTTCTGCACAAAGAGGACCTAATTCTCTAATACCAATTATTATTGTGAGGATCCAGTTATTACTGAGAGGGGGGGGGGTGAATCAGTGATAACAATAAGCTGCAATCTTTCACCAATCTGAAAACACTTCTAAAAAATAGTTCATAACTAGTACCGGTAACTACTCAATCAATCACTTAAAGTAGATTTACCAAACTACTCGTCCATGTGTCCATCAACATGTAAGAAATGTAAAGATATCAAATCCACACATAAACAAATTAACCACCATATGAACACTGATATTTTTCATGTGGAAACCCAAATGGGAAAAACCACGGTGGGAATTGGTACCCACAAAATTTCAACTCTTTTGGAATGTGCCCTGTTAAAGGCCTAGCCCAATTAGGAGCTTTACAATAATGCTCGGTTAAGAGAAGACCCTATTAGGAGTCACCCAGTGAAGGGATTTTAATCTCAGCCCTATTAGGAGCTCTACCCTATTAGAAGTAACCTTTCTAAAATATTTAAACCTAAATTAATGAGCCACCTGGTGAAGGGATTTACAAGATCACGCCTGTTAGGACCTACCCAGTTAAGGGATTTTAATACTATTGCAACTATTAGGAAACAACAGGTAAATGATCTGATCAATGCACTCTTTGCTTGCTAGTAAAAATCCATTTCAGCTTCAATCTTCTTTGCACATGCAGACATCTCAATATGGTTCGACACACTCTACTTCTTTGATCACCGACACAAAATCTCTTCTCAAACTTGACCTAAATATACTTTTCAAGTAGGTCGGTTACATAACCCTAACCAAATTCAAAATACATTGAATTAAAATCATAGATCATATTAGATCATTACAAATCATTACAGATCATTACAACAGATTTCAAGACAATTACAGTTGTTGAATGATCATAACACATCACCGCACATCGATTTGATAAGTTGTTAAACCCTTATCACATTCTGCTAAGGACTTTGTTGTTTCCCAAGAAATTTGCTCCTTGTACGTGCTTAAATGCAATCTTATCATCACACACAAATTCTAACACGTTACCACTAAGTAGTGAACATGATAAGATTCATCGCCAAATCATAAATCATTACAGGTTAAAGATCTTGTTACCGATTCTCAAACCCTGCACTGAATATACAACAACCAAATTACAAACATGACTTCTGATTCTCCAAACATGATGTGGTACCTATCATAGACTCATTATAATGTCATAAGAATACATTCCAAACTGCAATCATCTCCTTCGTTGTTCCTGCTTACCGGTTCACTGTCAACTTAGCAAACATTCTATTTCTGGTTAGGCTTAGATAACTTAGATAACTTAGATGATATACCAAACATAAAAAAACATGATTGCCATCAATGACAACACAAATAACTGATCATAAAGTATCATATCTTAATTATATCATCACCAACAGTCCATCAATACATCATCACCAATAGTCCATCAATATCCTCATATCAACCTTTACCAGTAAATCATCATTTCCATTAGTTATGCCAATAGATAGGGGTGTAGGGATGGTTTGAAGGGATTAACTAACCTTCTTGGCCTATGCTTGTGATGGAGTGGTTTTCACAAATTGTGCCTCACATACCTTGAGAATACAAAGGACACCCTTAGATTCTTGTATCAGCGTAGATAGAAGACTTCGTCTGTCGCTATATTGGTGCAGAGGATGTGGATCGTACCTCGAAGTTACTTGTGATGTACTTATTTGGGTTGAGATAGAAATCTCTTGCTTGGGCTTATCTAGCTTCCTTGAGAGAGAGCCAAGGGAAATCTCTTTATAGGCTCGGGGCTCTAGCTATTCACCCCCAGTGGTATTAGTGCTTGCACTGTGGGCCCAGTGTAGTAGGTATTCCTACATGTCTAGCTAGGTTGTTGGCATTTCTAGCATGTATTCTTGTGGATATCTAATGAATCACACACTTCAGTTCAGTTAGAGTCAGCTTCTTTGTATTCATTATTTTCAACATTTTCCTTTCTTAATTCCTTTTGCCAAAAAGTTAGTCTAGCAAAACCACCCTGTCATTTGGCGAAAATATGAATTCTTCCATCGTTAATTTAGCAGAACTACTGTCTTTTGGTGTAACCATGAATTTTCTCAAAGTTGGTCTAGTGCAACCACCCTATCATTTGGCAGAACTACATTTTTTTTCCTATCAACAATCCCAACAGAACCACTCTATCCTACAACAGAACTACAAGTTTTGTCCAAAAACTACCAGTCTAGTGGATATGCTTTGTTGTTTGACAAATTAGCAAATATGCCTATAGCTCTTATCTAGCATATTCCCTCTATAGTGTGGCAGATCCATGCTTTTTGCCCACAATCTAGTCAAGTAGATTTGCTCTGTAGTTTGGCAGATTCACTAAGTTTTTGTCAATAGTCATAGTTTAGTAGATTCGATGTCTTTTGGCAGATTCACGTCTTTTCCTAGCAATCATGTTGTAGCAGGATTGCCTATCATTCCAGTGGATCTGCATTTCATTTTAGTGGATTTATTTATCATATTGTTAGATTTGCTCCCAATCCAATGGATTTGAGCATTAGTTTAGCAAATTCATGTCTTGAGTCGATGGATTTGAATACATATAGCATAGTCACCATTCTTTTTTTCCTATCTGTGGGATATATCTTTTTAGCAAATTTACTCTGTTGTTTGGTAGATTCA